>NC_072485.1:17070628-17382294 GCF_027574615.1 Eptesicus fuscus | reverse complement strand
CTGTTTTTATGATGAAACATTGAGAGTAAGGACAGGTTCATAACCAGAGGGAAAAGATCCAGACAAATGGAATCTTTGCACATCCTTTACCATCTATTCATAAATTCACAACCTCTGAAAATCATTAATTTGATGCTCATTTTTTTTTATTTTTTCTAATCAGCAAACAAGCAGGCAATTTTTAAAATATATTTTATTAATTTTTTACAGAGAGGAAGGAAGAGGGATAGAGAGTTAGAAACATTGATGAGAGAGAAACAAACATCAATCAGCTGCCTCCTGCACCCCCCTCCCCGCACTGGGGATGTGCCCGTAACCAAGGTACATGCCCTTGACCAGAATCGAACCTGGGACCCTTCAGTCCACAGGCCGACGCTCTATCCACTGAGCCAAACCGGTTAGGGCTGATGCTTATTTTTTTATTAGAGGCTACCAGTACATCCATACGTGTTCAAAGAAATTGGAAAGTAAAAAAATTTGCTTCCTATAGATTTTTTGAAGGCAAATGTGTGGTCCTTGATACTTGATATGCCAAATCATCCCCAATTAAGGCGGCTCCATGATACACCATGCCCTTGGAGATAATCCTTTTTAAAAACAAAACACAAAACTTATTATCTTATTATAGTAATGTCACACAGGATTTCTTTCATTTGCTCTTTTCTAACTTATGGCTTTTGTGTTTGCTGTTTCCAAATCCTAAAACCCTCTTTTCCTGGCTCTTTGCCTTGATGACTAGCTCTCTCTCTCACCTTTGGATTTTAAAAAAAAATCTTTTTATTGATTTTTAGAGTAAGAGGAAGGGAGAGGGAGAGAGAAAGAAAACCATCAATGTGAGAGCAGAATATCTACCAGCTGCCTCTTGCATGCCCCCTACCGGGGATCGAGCCTGCAACCTGAGCATGTGCCCTGGCTGGTAATTGAACCACAAACCCTATGGTGCACAGGACAACGCCCAACCATCTGAGCCACACTGGCCATGGCTCACCCTTCGGATTTTTGCTTAAAACATAAGCTTATCAGAAGGCTTCTCTTGCCCACCCCATGAAAAATAGTTCTTGACTGTTTCCTTCGTAACACACTTCACGACTTACAATTCTATTCACTGGCTTAGTCCCATGTATTGTCTGCATTCTCTAGGCTGTATAGAAGGATGGACTTTTTAGTTCATCCCAACGTCCCTCGTGCCAGCACTGCCCAGCAGGTGGCAAGTGCTCAACATTGCTGGTTGGTGAAATAAGTGAAAGAAGACGTGTTATTGGGTCACTAATGGACCTCACATGGTTTCTGGACACCTTGCTATCCACGGCACATACAAAACTATCTGGGTTCATGAACCAGTAGGTTGCAGTTCAACTACATGATAAAGATACATGTGAAACACAGTGAATTCGTTTTAAGCCATAGGACAGATGCCTTACTAAGTAACACACTGGGTGATACAGAGGAAGTAACAGTACCAGGGAAACAGAAAACAGTACTCTGTTCACTTAAAAATGTGTACGATTGTAGATTTCCCAGAGGATAGATCTTGAAGAGCCAATGACTGGAGTTACAGGGTGTTCATACAGTTTTGGCCTAACAGCTCTCCCAGGTGTGGAGGCAGTGGACTGAGTTCCAGGTTTCTCAATCGAGACATTTTTAACACTTTGGGTTAGAAAATTCTTTATTGTGGGGGCTTTCGGTGTACTGCAGAATGTTCAGCAGCATCCATGTCCTCTAACCCACTCTAGGCCGGGAACAGTCACCCTCTCTGGTTGTGACAGCCAAAATGTCTCTATTACAAATGCACCCTGGGGATGCCAGTGGGGGTTGGGGAGGGCAAAACCACCCCTGGTTGGGAACCACAGGTATAGTGAAATGGTATATGACTAAACATTTATAAAGTTATTTGGACCATTTTTATGTGACTAGTTCTGCTCTAAATCCGAGACATGAATTTAAATACAAATAAACATTTTTAAGAAAAATTTCTAATCTGTTTCTAAATACATAGCAGGTATGCAATAAACACGTGTTAAAATGGAATAATACAAAAAATAGTATGTAAGGAGGAACTTATCCAATGTGCAAAGAAGCATTATCACCACTTGGTGGCAGAAAATTCTAACATATAATTGTTTCTATGTACACTAATGAAATAAACGGGAAAGTCAAGAGAGTTCAATTTTCAGTATGAATAATATTCAAACCTTAGAGATCTGGATAAGTATAGATCATATTAATAAGTACAATGTGATGGGAGTGGGGAGGGGAAGCTGGTGGACACTGCACACTCCAATTCTTTTTAAAAATATATTTTCATTGATTACAGAGAGGAAGAGAGAAGGAGAGTTAGAAACATCAATTATGAAAGAGAATCATTGACGTGCTGCCTCCCACACACGCCACACTGGGGATCGAGTCTGCAACTTGGGTATGTGCCCTAACGGGGAATTGAACTGTGTGTGACCGCCTGGTTCATAGGTCGATGCTCAACCACTAAGCCACACCAGCCGGGTTACACTCCAATTCTGAATGATTCATTGCCTCTCCTTTTTAAAATACTTTCTACCACATTCCCTGTATTCCTTATGTTTTCTCTCTGTTTCATTTTCTAATAATTCATTTATTAACATTTCTCAACTCCTTGTACTATCAGAGTGAGGAACACTCAATACCTTGTTTGTTATTTATTAAGAGGAACAAGTAAGCTTCATTCAGTCATTGGAAATTATTATGTGGTTGGACATAGAAACAGCTCTAAGAGTCTCCCATTCCCCACAGCTGAAACCCCTGAGGCCAGGAGCAAAACCATGAATTTAAAGGTACAGGCAATATATGAGTCAGCAGGAAATGCAGATCTGAAATGAAGCCATGGGGTACAGAGCCTGGAAGCCTCTTGCTTTGGAATCAAGTAGATGTGAATTTGCTTTCTGGCTTTGCCACTTGTCTGAAATGGGACTTTGGGCAAGTCAGTTCACCTCTGTTAATCCTCACATTCTTCATGTATAAAATAGGGAAAATAGTATCACCAACCTCCTAGAGCTAATGTGAGGATTATAGAGATAAGATTCGTAGACTATGTAGCTTGACATACAGTAGGTGTTCTACAAGTGTCAGTAGCTGTTATTATTATACAAAAGTCACAAATATCAGCTCTGTGGCTTTGGGCCTATTTCATGGTTAGTTTTAATCTAGTTAATTTATTCTGGAGATACTTTACAAATACTGCTTTTTACTGACATGCCCAAGCTCACGACTAAGTTATTCAGGGAATGAAATACTCAGTGATTCCCACACCCAGATGAGCATCCAAATCTCCTGAGGTCTTATTAAAATACCAGTTTCCAGGCCTCAGTGCCAGAGACTGTAACTCCACAGGCCTGAAGAGGGCTGGGAACCTGTACAAACTCACCCAGAGACGTGGTCCTGGCGAAAGTGACAAATCAAAACCACTCCTTTCTGTGATTGTTTCACCACAGGATTAGAAAGATAGCCTCTGCCCTGGCCGGTGGCTCGGTAGTTAGTGCCGGCCCCTCACACCCAAGGGTCATGAGTTCAATTCCCGTTTGAGGCCACATACCTGGCTTGCAGGTTCGATCTCCAGTCCCAGTGCAGGAGACAATCAATCAATGTGTCTCTCTATCATTGATCTCTCTCTTTCTCTCTTCCTCCCTTCCACTCTCTCTAAAAATCAATGGGGAAAAAATCCTCAGGTGAGGATTAAAAAAAAAAAAAAAAGATAGCCTCTGACTTGATTAAAAGTTCAAGGATAGAGTTCCTGGATATGTAACTGATTTTTTAGAATTGCCACCTCTGACTCCACTCAGCATAAACAGATCAATAATATGTCTGTGCTACATGTGGACTGATGCACAAGGTGTAAATACCTGCATGTCTGCTCCATGTTGCTGACTGCACAGGGTGTACACACCTGCAGGTCTGCTCCGTGTTGCTGACTACACACGGTGTACACACCTGCATGTCTGCTCCGTGTTGCTGACTACACACGGTGTACACACCTGCATGTCTACTCTGTGTTGCTGACTGTACAAGGTGTACACACCTGCATGTCTGCTCCATGTTGCTGACTGTACAAGGTGTACACACCTGCATGTCTGCTCCGTGTTGCTGACTACACACGGTGTACACACCTGCATGTCTACTCTGTGTTGCTGACTGTACAAGGTGTACACACCTGCATGTCTGCTCCGTGTTGCTGACTACACACGGTGTACACACCTGCATGTCTACTCCGTGTTGCTGACTATACAAGGTGTACACACCTGCAGGGCTGCTCCATGTTTCTGACTGCACACGGTGTACACACCTGACCTAAAACTGACAACTGGAAAGTGACCTGCTCTGGAGCTGAAGCATAGCAGTTATTCAAGAAGCTTCTTGGCATTTCAGACTTATACATGTAACACTGCGTGGCAGGGATCAACTTTTAATTTATGGTATCCTTTCAGAATGCATATCTGAAATCCTCATGCCAGCAACCACAGACGTCAGTGACCTTCAGAAGGATATGGTCGAAAATAATTAATAGGTCTGCTTACTTTATTTCAAAAAGTATATAGTGAGATCTGGATTCTGGAAGGCTGTTCGAGAAGTGATTTGTTTGAAAACCGAATCATTTTTTGCCCATTAGAAATAATATAAATTGAATTAATCCATTCCAGACCTTCAAATGATTTCCTGTTTTAACCTTTCTTTTATACACTACATATCTAATGTACTGTTTAATCTATAAATAAACACCTATTTTCTTAAATTTATCAAAACCATCCCCTAGGCGGCGGTGTGGTCATCCCTGAGGAATACCAGGGGGAAGGAGAGGAGAAAGAATGAGAGAGGATGCGAGAGGGAGTTAGAAACATCAATGAGGGGAAAACCAAGATGGCGGCATAGGTTAAACACCTAACCTGCAGCCGGGCACAACAATTTCAAAAATACAACTAGAGGTCAGAACGGACATCGTCCAGAACCACAGGAAAGTTGGTGGACTGAAATGCCCACAGCTGGGGGGAAGGAGAAGGCCACGGGGACAGTCGGGGAAGCCCTAAAAGCCTGAGGTATGGAGAAACGGGCGGAGACAGGAGCACACGCGCCTGCGGGGAGGATGGAACCGGAGAGGAGGGGGCGGCTGATGACCTGGCCGGAGTTCACTGGCAGGAAGGAGATAAAGGCTCCGGAGTGCGCTGAGCGCCGGCTCCGATTGCACTGAACCCCATTCCGGGCGAAACCCTGGGAAACTCACTCACTTTCGCAACTCCGCCGCCCCCGCAGGCCGCCCGGCCCGGGACGCTGGGAACGCCGCCGCCGCGGCAGCGCCCGGAGCCCGGCGGCCTCCCAGCACCCGTCCCCGCCGCGCAGCCCCCGCGCGCCTGGTGCCGCGGGCCGCGCGCCCCGCACACCGGACAGAGGCCCGGGCGCCCTCTGCGTGCACCTCCCGGCGGCGCTAGACTTCAGTAGAGTTGACTGAATTCAAGGGACTAAAAAGTACAAATTGGGGGGACGCTGCGGCGGCGACGTCCGGAACGCGGCGATGGCGGTGCCTGGAGCTCGGCGGCCGCCCAGCGCCCGTCCCAGCCGCGCGGCCCTCGCGCGCCTGGTTCCGCGGGACGCGCGCACCGCGCACCGGACGGAGGCCCGGGCGCCCTTTCCGTGCACCTCCCGGCGGCGCTAGACTTCAGTAGAGTTGACTGAAATGAAGGGATTAAGAAGAACAAATTGAGAAGTTTGAAAAAGATGGCGGCGGAGGTTAAAGGCTGTTCTGTTGCCTCGCACCCAGCGAAATCGGAGGGGATGAGGTGTGGAGGTGCGTGGGTCTGGCTGGTGGTGGGGGAAAGGGGCTTTTGTTCCAAACCTAAGGGAGATTAGCTCTCCATCACCCTGAAACCCATCTTCTGGCGAACCCCGGGAGACCCAGATGCCTGCGGGGAGAGGCGGGACTCTTGCGGAGGTGCGCCCAGCAATCAGTGTTTGCTGCGCTGGAGTGCGGAACGAGGGGACTTAGATACGTGGAAGGCAGAAGGACCAGACTCACAGCCATCGCGGCTCGCCGCACCATGGCCTGTTGGCGCCCTGAGACCCCGCCCCGCCCTGGGACCCGCCCCGCACGTTTTGAAGACCTGCCCCGCAAGTCTTGCAGGCACACCTGCGCCCCAAGCAACGGCTTATGCATGTGGGTGGCCTGCCCTCTGGCAGCGGACCAGATGATCTGCTGTTCTAGTCGGACTGCTCCAGGGCCACTCAGACAGGAGGAAGAAACTACAGTTTTTGCTGTAATCCTTGCTGAGTGCCTAAGGCAGTAGCTGATCTACACCCCATTGGAAACCCAGAAACGAGGGCATCTAGTGGTCTGTGGGAGATGACACCAGATTTCAACCACGTGCATAAGGGACACATTCAACGGGAATATTCAGTGAGCGCCAAAGCTTTGCTGCACCAAGACCCGGCCCATAAACGTGTCTCCTGCACAGCAACTCTTCCTTTATAGACAAAGAGAGCCCTCCCAGTGACACCAACAACAATCAAGACTTAACTATACAAAGGAGGACCAAGATGGAGGCATAGGGCGGAAGCCTGATTGTTGCCTACCACAACAACTTTGAGACTACGACAAGAGAGCAGAGCAGACACCATCCAAGACCACCATAGGGCTGGCTGAGTAGATGCTCTACAACTAGAATAAAAGAGGGGTATGTGGGATGATGCTGATGCCGGTGACCCAAAGACCACACTTTAAGAACTACGGCTCAGGCGACACAAAAGAACTATGGCTCAGGCGATACAACAGCGGCCTGGAACGTGCTCAGCGCAGTTCCCCCGGCGGTCTCCGGCTGAGGGGACGGCTCCACTGGCAGCCAAGCACGGACAGACGAGCCCCTATGAGATATGGGGTGGGAGACTCCGCGCTTGCTGACCTCTGAGTCCGTCAAGAATCTCAACGCCCCGGAAGCGGCCAGGTGCACATGCTCGGCGACCGGCCACCAATGCAGACCCAAGGGCCGACGCAGCGACGCCAGACTGGCCCACCGCCATGCACCGGGTGCACCGGAGCTTCGCCGAGCTGCCGCCCGACGAGTTCTGCAGCAGCCATACTGGAGCTCTGGAAGGATGGCCAGGGGAATTGCTGAGGGGGGATTGACCGGCAGGAATTGGGATCGGGAAGACAGGGCCCTGCTGAGACCCGGGTGCGGGCGGGGTTGCGCGCCTCTGGGCTCGGGTGTGGTCACACGCCTCTGGGTATAAGTGAGGCCTCACGTCCCTCGGTCTAGGTGAGGCCACATGCCCCTGGGTCCAGGTGAGGCCGGACTCCGGGTCCGGGTGAGGCCAAGTGCCCCTGGACCCGGATGACGCTGGATCCCGTGCCCAGGCGAGGCCAAGCGCCCCTGGGTCTGGGAGAGCCCACACACCCCTGGGTCCAGGCGAGACTATGTGTCCCTGGATCCGGGTGAGGCCGCGTGCACCTAGGCCCGGGAGAGCCCAAGTGGCCCTGGGTCTGGGAGAGGCCAAGCGTCCCTGGGTCCGGGTGAGACCATGTGTCCCTGGATCCGGATGAGGCCTCGTGCACCTAGGCCCGGGTGAGGCCACGTGCCCCTGGGTCTGGGAGAGGCCAAGCGTCCCTGGGTACGGGTGAAGCCAGATCCTGGGTCCGGGTGAGGCCGTGCGCCCCTGGATCCATCCGGGTGAGGCTGGGTCCCAGGCCCGGGTGAGACCACGCGCCCCTTGGGTATGGGTGAGGCCACGTGCCCCTTAGTCCGGGTGACGCCGTGCCCCTGGGTTCGGCCGAGACCAAACCAGAGGGAGTCGGACCTCCATTACCACCATTTGTCCACCATCCAGAGCTGAGAGGTCAGTGCTGACATGTACACATAAGGAACTACTGGACATCGAAATTGGGTCTCAAAAGAACTGTTGGTCCAGGGGGAAGCTCGCTACAGATTGATTCATTTGCCTGTCAGCATAAATATTATTGCTCGTCTCACATTCAGTTCTTATTAGTATATATCTAGTGACATATGATCTCGTTCATCTAGAGGAAATGATGAACAACATAGACTGAGGAACAAGAACAGAACCAGAAGCAAGGAGGCATCGATCGGACTATCGGGCCTCAGAGGGAGGATAGGGGAGGGTGGGGGGAGGGGGAGAGTTCAACCAAAGGACCTGTATGCATGCATATAAGCCTATCCAACGGTTAAGTTCAACAGGGGATTGGGGCATGCGTGGGGAGAGGGGTGGGATGGGAATGGGGGGATGAGGACAAATATGTGACACCTTAATCAATAAAGAAATTAAAAAAAAAAAAACCATCCCCTACTAGCCTTAAACAATTTTTTCATATATCACTATCTCCAAAATGCTATTACTGGCTAACTGCTTTTCATTTATCCAATCAACAACAGTTTTTCTGCCTATTCAATTGCCTGTGTTTGTTATTTTGTGAGCACTTTCACACCCTTAGCAATATTAATGCTCTTTTGTTTTAAAATTGTGCTAATCTTTGGATTTCACCAGCAACAAAAGCCGTCTCTCCTTTGTTTGTTGCCTGAGAGATGCTTTTTGTCCTGCTGAGGTGTCAGCATGAAAGGGTTGTCAGGTTGAAAACTGAAGTTTTGGTCAACAACTGAGACATTTTTTCTGTGAACGACTTGGTGGAGAACTGAATTGTTTGAGATGGGAGATGTTCGAGAAACGAGGTTTGACTGAATTTATAGGGCTCATCCTACTGATGTCCATGGTGTACTCGAAGCAGATGTGAAGGGCGCGTTTGAGCAACCCAATCACCTTCACCTTCAAGGAGTCAAAAAGAAGAACCGAGTGAAATACAAACTCTGTCGTTTTAGATGTAGACTTCATGATAAAAAAAAATAAGCAAAAGCCACGTGAACTGAGTAAGGAAGAAAGAACCATGAGAGTTTTTCTCAGCATATATCAGGGCCCAACTCAGTAACAATAGGCAAAAATGTTTGGAACTATACATAGTTGCTTTAAAAAAAAACATTTTCTCAGGAAGATGTAATAGTTCATGTAGCACAAAAAAGCAAGCTATGGAAAATGTGCCTCAACTTGAGTTCATCACAAGCTTACATGGAAAGGGAAAATAAATTACACACTGTGTTGATTTGGTCCCCCAGGAGTCAAACTTGAAGACCACGTTAGAAGGGTGAGATGTTTTAGAATTATGCCTGTGAGAGATCATGGGGAGTGGGAGCAGGACAAGGCAGAAACGCTTCCAGGCTGTGAGGCTCAGCTCCCCTGGGGAAGAGGGACGGTAAACAGATTGTCTGGGCAAGTCAGCCAGCCCAACACAGAGCGCAGTTCTGAGACTGCTCCCAAAGGCGCCCTGTGATGACCACAGATGCCCAGGACCGGAAGAGCATGGCCTCTCGGGAAAGCTCAGGGGGGTCCCAAAGAGGCTGCACTGAAGGCTGTCAGCTGACCACACTGAAGCAGCTCTCTCCTGCAAGAAGGATGAATGGCACATCTCCATGGCTGCCACAATAAACAGTTACACAAAAGGGTCTCTAGATGACTAACTGATATTGGAATCAACATGTTGTTAATCCACACCAGGGTCAGATACCACATGCTTAGCGTTGCTCTTAAAGATTAAAATATGTGCTATTGGAAAGTGTAAGGTGACCCAAGCCTTCTTTAAAAGACATAAAATGTTCAGAGCAGCATTATTTACAATAGCTGAGATCTGGAAACAGCCTAAGTACCCATCAGTAGATGAATGAATAAACAACAACGAAAAACAACAACAACTATGATACATAAACACAATAGAATACTATGCAACTGTAAAAAAGAAGGATCTCTTACCCTTTGAGACAGCATGGAGGAACCTAGATTTCACTATGCTAAGTGAAATAAGCCAGTTATAGAAAGACAAGTATCACATGATCTCACTTATATATGGAATCTAATGAGCAAACTAAACTGATGAACAAAATAGAACCAGAGATATTGAAGCATTCAACAGACTGACATATTTCAGAGGAAAAGGCAGGGGAGGTTTGGAAAGAGAGTAACCAAAGAATTTTATATGCATACCAGAGGCCCAATGCACAAAATCCCACCCACCACCACTGCGGCCCCCTCCTGCTGCGGCTTTGCCTGGAAGGAAGGACGTCTAGAAGGACATCCGGTCTAATTAGCATATTACACTTTTATTATTATAGATAGACATAACCCATGAATATAGGCAATAGTGAGGTGAAGGCCTGGGGAGACGGTGGGAGCAGGATGAAGGGGGTCAATGGGGAAATTAAAGGGGACATCTGTAATACTTTCAACAATAAAGATAATAAAAATAAAAATACACATCTTTAAATGTATATAAAATGTATTTTCAGGTGATTAAAATGAAATTTAATTTTCTAGATTTTTGGAGATACTAAAGAAAAGAATATTATTTGATTTGAGAGATACTATAATTTCTATCATTATCAAAGGCATTTGATTCCCCTTGAATTTCTCTCATATGTGTCTGACGGTTTGGGGTGTCATGTATTCATCCTAATTTTAGCACAGGTAGTTTCTTATAGGAAAACTGTAAAATCAAACTTACACTGACCTGGTTTGGCAAAATTTTTATTGAATTATTTATACCCAAATAAACAAAAGAGCCGCTTCTCTATGACAAGTACTTCACACTTGCATAGTGTTTGTAATTTACGAAGTACCATTGTAATCTTCCTAATAGGCTTGTGTGATGGGTTTGTGTGACCTGATCATCCCTATTTTATAGATGAGGAAAGTGAAGTGCATAGAAGTTAAATGAATTGCTAAAAAGGTGGAGATGTGATGAGATCCCAATCTTCTAAGTACTTAGTTCCATGTTCTTACTATATCAATACTAATGAATATTCTTACTGTGTTGGCGGAGAAAACCTAGTGTTAAAAACAAAACAAAATAGCCTCCCTCTTCGGCATTTGTGTCCCCTGGAAAGACACTGTAGCATAGTTCTGGCAAGTGAGATATAACAACAGGAATTACTGGGAGCACTTCTGAGAGTGGTGGCAGTCAGCTGGCATGCCCCACTTTTCCTTTGCCTTTATTCCTTCTTCATGTCTAAAAGTGGGTGTGATGGCTGGAAGTGAAACTGGCATCGTGCATCTCACTACCACAAAAAAATCCAAGAAAATCACTGAGACCCTCCCCGGCAACAGCCCTGTAGTGCCCACCTCTGGAGAGTTAAGTGGGAGGGGGAAAACAACTATCTTGTAAAAATACCGTGATTTGGTTTTTTACATCCAACTGAATGCAAATCCTTCTGATACATTGGCCTTCCCCTAATTAACTCATGTATAATTTCCCTGTATCAATAAGCATTTCTTGCACCTCTACATGCACGCGACAAGAAGGAAGCAAATGTTCCCATCATTGGGGGTTCTGCCACTCCAAATTAGGGAGCACGTTTCTGAGGCACATGGCTCACTGTGAACTGGGCCAACAACAACAGCCATTGAATTCTCATGGTACCTTTTCTGACAGCTTCTTGATTACTGACAAACAAGGAGGCTCTTCTGGCTGTGCATCCTCTCCACCTGAGCTGCCGCTCGTTTAATCCCATCTCCATCAGTCCCTGATGGCTTCCTCTATGTTTCTCCTTTCTCCTCTTTTACATCATTCCTATATCCCATCATCCATAAAAAATATGTGTCTAATATATCTTAAATAAACACACATAATTCCTTTTGTTGATTATTTGAACACTAGGGGCCTGGTGCACGAAATTCGTGCACTGGGGAGGGGTCCCTAAGCCCAGACTGCCCCGTCACATACTGGGAGCCATCAGGGGATGTCCTATGGATGGCTTAAGCCCATTCCCCATTGGGAGCGGACCTAAGCCGCAGTCTGGCTTCCCTTTGCTTGAGGCGACCGGGCTGATCAGGGGAAGGCGCCCGCCCCATCACCCCTCTGCTGCAGCCACTGCCAGTCACCGCAGCTGCCCAGGTATTTTCATCAACACAGATCGCAGTCCCTTCACCATGAAAAATGACAACTTTCTTTAAGCATTTTCAAGATGTGTTTTCATAGAATATGACATTTCTTTATTTTTCTTTTTATCCTCACCTGAGGATATGTTTCCATTGATTTTTTTCCCTTCCCTCTGATCCCAAGCTCAGCCCCTTCCCAAGCCAAAAGCCTCCTCCCCAGGTTTAGGCTTGGGAAGGGGTCCCCCCCCCACCTCTGATCTCAGGCTCTGCCCCTTCTTAAGCCTAAAGCCTCTGCCCCAGGCTTTAGGCTTGGGAAGGGGACCCCCGCCCCTCTGATGGCAGGCTCGGCCCCTTCCCAAGCCTAAAGCTTCTGCCTGCTGGCCGGCTGGGAGTGACCTGGGTGCCAAGGTGGTTCCCCGGACCCAGGTATGTATGCAAATTAACCGCCATCTTGGTTGGGTTAATTTGCATACTCACCCTGATTGGCTGGTGGGCGTGGTTTGGGCGTAGCAAAGATGTGGTCAATTTGCATATTACTCTTTTATTAGGTAGGATAGCTTTATTTCCAACTCTCGGTGACAGATTCTTTGGGCATTGTTAAAATAGTTAAATTTCTTTAATGTGCCTAATTTCTGTTTCTTAAAATTGCTTCTAAACATTTATTCTTTTCTCTGAAAAGATAAGCCTATGCATGACTTCATATTTTTAAAGATGATCTTACCTGTTTTCTGTCAAGTGATAATTTTGGAAGGTCTTCATGACTTCCCAAAATCCCAAATTTCTTTTCTTCATTTCTCTTTTAAAGATAGATAATAAAGTGAGCATAATTGCTAATTGCACATTTGGGATTACAAAGCCAGTTTTACTTTTTCTTTATTCCATATTTTAAAGGCCATCTGGTCTAACCCTCTAGCAAATTTCAATAGGAGAAAAATACTCTTATTGGGGTCTTCCCTTTGGTAAGTGCTTAGACATTTCCTTTGCACATTGAATTCTCTCAGATTGCAGTTCTAATCACAATGTTATTAAGTAAGGAAAATTTTTGCTACTCAACCCACTATGTTCTATGTTATATATCTGGAAAAATGGCATAAATGGCATATTTTTCCAAAATTCTAACACAAAATAATAGTAAAAGTAATGATATTTAAAGAGGGTTTTGGCATTCTCAAAGCACTTTTGCATGATGATTTGATTTGATCTTTGTAATATAAAGGAAGAGTTCTTCCCTCCTCATAGTGCAGTTGAGAAAACTAGAACTCAGAGAGTTTATTATTCACTTGAGAACCCCAAGTAGCAAATGGAGCAGGAATTAGAATTTCTTTTTATTCAATGATAAAATCTTATAATTGCAAGGAACTTTTACACATTTGGCTTAACTGACCACCCAGTGTAGGAAGATCTCCTATATGTATTGTAATGTTGGTCATCCAGCATATTGATTGCTTCCAATGATAGGAGGCTTATTACTTCATAAGACAGCCCACCACCTGTTGGGCAGATTTTGTTACAAGTTTGTTTTTACATAGACCTAAAATTGAACTATTTGCAACTTTCATCTATGGCCTCTCTTCCTATTTTTGAAGGGACAGAAATAAAACAATTGTACTTCCTAGTCAAAAGTGAGAATTCAAAAGATATTCATGTTCCCTTCCAGTCCTCCTTCTTCCAGTGAAATAGCCAGTTCCTTGAATTCGCCATCATCTGACACCCTATCCACACCTGTCCCCATCCAGGTACTCCTCCTCTGGATGCATCTAGTCCTCCCGGATGTAGAGTTCTGCACCCGGCAGGGGTTTTTGTGTAGAGTAAGCACCCCCCCACACACACACACACACAATTATATACAACATTCCACATGTGCTCTAAACATTTCTGAACATACTGTGATCTTCCTAGCCCTTCATCTAAACAATATACCTCTTTTATGGTTTCTTGAGATTGCATTGCCTTGCGGGATTATTGTTTTCAATGAGTACCCTTACATCTTCCTTTCCTGAACTACTTACTGCAAGCCTAGTCTCCCACAGTGCAGGTGAGCAGTTGATTTCTGAACTTTCCAATGTAGAAGTTACTTAAGAGTCAAATTCCCCCAAGTCATAATCAGCTCCTGATACTCTGCCTCGCTGTATAAATTGAAGGTGAGTGAGAGACATATGGCCACAAGTGCAAAAATGGGTCCCAGAAAAGCTCTCCCTTTCAGTATCTGCTCCAAATAATGTATTACATTATTTTAGTTACATTTCATAAAATTTTCTTATATTCCTTTTAAGCAAGACATGTCCAATGTGCTCCTGTTACACAGACATAAGCCAAAGGAACATGATTAGCTAACCGACTACATAAGGAATAAATGGGCATGTTATAATGGACTGTTTCTTTTTACAGTAGTTGTAACAGCCATAGTATTTGCCCGGGCCATTGTGGCTAATTTGGTTGAGCATCAACCTATGCATCAGGCAGTCACTGGTTCGATTCCCAGTCAGGGAACATGCCCAGGTTGTGGGCTTGATCCCCTGTAGGGGGTGTGAAGGAGGCAGCCATCAATTTTTCTCTCTCTCTCTCCCTTCCTCTCTCTCTAAAAGAATAAACAAAACATATTTCAAAAAAATAAAATAAAATAGCTGCAGCATTTTAAAATACAATAAACAATTATCAAGTCAAATTACCTTGTTCATCTCAGTATCCTCCTGGAAACCCTTTTTATGACACCGGAACAGCTCAGATATCCATTTCTTAAGCTTCAGTAAGAGATAAAACAGGGACTTCGGACTTGGCACCAGGTTGAAGGGAACAGGAAGAGTTCTTCCCTCCTCAAAGTAGGAAAACCAAAGTTTGGCCCTTGCAAATTTCCATTCCACATCGGCATCATCCTATACAAATACACATGACAGTTCAGCAAGGAGATGCATAAACAAATTTACTGGGCTATTTCCAACACTCTGTGCCTCACTAAAGTAATGACGCCTGCACACCTCCCATGCCCCAAAGACTGCTCCAACACTTTTTCAAAAGGTTGGTTCTACTCACACACTCTTCTAAATATGCCTAAAATTTTATCAGGCTAACAGGACTACAGGTTTCAAAACTTGCATGTATTTACAAATACATTGAAATGTATAAATGTATTTTCTAAAAAGCATTATAAAAATTAGTCACTCTTTTATTCTACAACAAATGACTTATTTGATTAACTCTCAGGCCGAGGTTTCTGGAATAAAAATTTATAATCACTCTAAATTTGAGAAAAGTTCAATTATGAACCTCACTCAAAAAGATTTGGAGGCCCTGGCCTGTGTATACCCGTGGTTAGAGCAACAGTCCACACACTGAAGGGTCCCGGGTTTGATTCTCAGTCAAGGTCACATACTTGGTCAGGGCAGGAGGCCACCAATTGGTGTGTCTCTCTCACATTGATGTCTCTCTCTCTCTCTCTCTCTCTCTCTCTCTCTCTCTTTCTCTCTTTCACTCTCTCTGAAATCAATGGAAAACATATACTTGAGTGAGGATTTAAAAAAACATACAAAAAGATTTGGATAGAAATGGTATTCATAGCAATATATTTTTGAATAAAATATAAATTAAAACTGATATAGCAGTTCTAAAATTTTTAACAATGAAGAATCAGACAGTATTTCTCCTCCTCATGTCTTACTCCCCCAATACATCCACTGATGTTACATTTGGAAGCAAAGAGTTAAAAGTCTCTAGCTTACTGGTCAAACAATTATATAAAACAGGGAAAGAACAAAGGAGGGAAAGAAGTCTGGATTTTCATCACCACTGCTGAGTTGATCCCTAGAATAGTTAAAACGTGTAGGCACAGAATACACAAAGGTATACAGATTATACCTCAATCTCCTGGAATGAACTGTTGATCATTGCAATTAACATGTTTAGCAAAACAATGACCATTGTAACGTTATAGACGCCATAAAGAACATAACCGATGTTTTCAATGAATTTGTGATTATAGTTGATGACTACTGATTTCACTTCAGAAAGTCCAAATATAGCCCAGAACAGTGTCTTAAAACTCTCCTCGACTCTGGGGGGAAAAATGGAGAAAGGAAATAATGAAGTATATAAATAACTGACAGTGGTACCATAATAAAAGTGAGTTAACTTAATGTCTTTGCAAATTATTAGGTATTCATGAAAAAACGCTTTACTTCCCTAAACCTTTTTTTTCCATAAAATGGGAACAATAACTTTTATTTCCAGGATTGTTGCAAGAATGAGATAATATTGTGCATACAAAGCATATAGCACAATATCTGGCACATAATAAGTACTCAATAAATGTTATTAACATAACTTCATAACTACAAATGTTAACATTTAAATAATCCATAGCTTTGGCAATGGAAGTATTAAATGTATTACTTAATAATAACAGTTCAATTTGTTAGAGCCCCTTTAAGTTTCCTGCTCATCTATACTTCCACTTATGTGCAATAAATAGTAGATAACAATATAATGTGTCTTAAGGAAAATATGACAATATAAACATTGACTATTATATATATACTAGAGGCCTGGTGCATGAAATTCGTGCACTCAGGGAGGTCCTTCAGCCCGGCCTGTGCCCTC
The DNA here is from genome assembly GCF_027574615.1 of Eptesicus fuscus. NCBI lineage: Eukaryota > Metazoa > Chordata > Mammalia > Chiroptera > Vespertilionidae > Eptesicus > Eptesicus fuscus. The sequence goes on along the minus strand of NC_072485.1, from coordinate 17,365,758 downwards.
TCACAGTCCTACGTCAGCAGTCAGACATCCTTAGCATTGCTATGGAGGCGGGAGAGGCTCTTGCCACTGCCACTGTCCTCACCAGCTGTGAGCCCAGCTTCTGGCTGAGCAGCACTCCCCCTGTTGGGAGTGCACTGACCACTAGGGGGCAGTTCCTGCATTGAGTGTCTGCTCCCTGATGGTCAGTGCGCATCATAGCAACTGGTCATTCTGCCGTTTGGTCAATTTGCATATATAGGATATTATTTTATTATATAGGATACACTGTTACCAAAATCACTGACATGTCTTGGTAGGTATTTCAATGCTTTAGGCCTAATTATTGAGCAAAGCTAAGCCTGTTTGTTTAACCAAGGTGGTTTCATTTCTCTGATAAAATGCACTTCACAAAAATACAGGTAACAATAGGTAATGCTCCAGTTGATATTCCAATTGTGACACTGAGAACCTAATATTTGTGTAATCAATTCCAAACATACTTTATTAAAATAAAAAAATAAAAAACGTGTGTCTATGGTGAACATAAGCCAAAAAAACTCTTGTCACTGTCGATAACTCAGATCTCAATATGATCTGAGAAATTAAATTAGGAAAGCAGCTGGGCTCACAGTCAGCACCCCAGCAGTTAAGAGCACAGATGCTGAAGTCAGTGGACAAAGGGTTACGTCCCAGCTTTTCCAAATGCTGGCAGCTGTGCAACAACATTCAGCAAGGTATTTAACTTTTCTGAACCTTAGTTTCCTCTTTTTGTGAAATGGAGGTAATAAAATCATATTACAGCACCTGGCTCTAAATGTGTTAGCTATTATTCCTTTATATTAGGAAGGTGCTTATATTTTTTAGTTCTTTCAACTCATTTACAAATCTCATTTCGCTGAAGAGGAAAATCAAAGTACTATTTATCCCATAAACATATACAAACTCTGTTAAGCCAACATTAATTTAATCTGCAATCTTCACCATCAAAACATTTGAGAACATATACATCGTGAGGGTCTCATTTTGTTTTACACAACATTTATTAAATCTGTAATCATTTAAGCTCATGTTTATTTAATCTATAATCACCATCATCAAAACATCTGAGATCACATACGTTGTAAAGGCTTCATTCTGTTTTGCACCAATGTAGTAGGAGTAGAGGTTGAACATTCCAATCATGAAGGCCACAAACACCATGATGAAGATGACCATGAACTTGAAGATGTCTTTTACTGTCCTTCCAAGTGATATCTGCAGAGGTCCAAAGCTTTCATTTGCTGGTAAGATATAAGCTATTCTGGAGAAACTTAAAACCACAGCAATTGCATAAAGACCTTCAGATATAATTTGAGGATCAGAGGGGTCCCACTTTATCCTGGCTAGGAAAAAAGAAGACATGAGTTATGGTGAGTTTCTTTAAGCTGTTTACTTAAGTTCCCGATGGAATTCTCTGTTCTTAGAGGGCTTCTTTAAGCATCAGGTATATTTGAGATTGTGAATTTATTGAGAAAATGACCCTCCTAGTTGGTTTGTTGGCAATTTTCCATAAGAGAATAGCATAATGATTAAGAGCTCAAACTACAGACTCAGTATATATAAAAATTCCAGTAGATAGACTAGAAAAGCTGGGAAAATTATTTAACTTCTCTTAGTCTTTATTTTCCCATCCTTGAAAATGAGATAATACCACTTCTATCACTCTCATCTGTTGTGAGAATTCAATACATCAACATACATTCCCCGTTTATAAAGTAGTTGACATTAAATAAATGGTAGCATTTATTATTTAATCTTAAACTATAATAAAACTAGAGGCCCGGTGCATGAAAATTCATGCACTGGCGGGGGGGGGGTGTCCCTCAGCCCAGCCTGACACCTCTCACAGGGAGCCCTCCAGATATGTCCTACTGATCACTAAGGCCCTGCTGTAGTCTGGCCTCCCTCTACGGGAGGCGACCAGTCTGATCAGGGGAAGGTGCTGCCCCCATCACCCCACTGCTGCTGCCACTGCTGGCTGCGGTGGCTGCAAGGCCTGAGCCCCAGGCCTCACAGCTGCTGGGGCTTTGTCCTGATGGACGTTGCCCTAATTAGCATATTACCCTTTTATTAGTATAGACTATTCTGTGATTTGGGGCTGGTGGAATACTTGTAGTTATTTAAACTTACTAAAGTAATTTTATGGGTCACTCAAGTCTATTTTTATCATAAAAATGAGCAATTATTCATTTATTAATTTTGATGACCTGATAAAATTACTATATATTACTATGCTAGGTCATCAAAAACCCAATTAATAAAGCATCATAAGAAAAATTCAAAAACAATGTGTAATAAAAAGGAAAAAATGTTATTATAAATGTGTCTTTGTTTACTTGCTGAGAAGTGGATTAGTTTCCTTTTTGAGAACATATACATAGTGCTTTGAATATAAGTACTACATATAAACAGATAGATCATTTTACCTTTATAAAATTCTGTATATTAAAAACTGTAGTTAAATGGTAAAAGAAATACTACAAGTTAATAATAAAAGATAAATCCTTATGTGATATAGCCAATAACTGGTAGAGATGTCAATGAGCGTGTTAACTGATTACTTATCAGAGGGTTAAAGTAAGTATATAGAGAAAGTCCATTTTTCCCACTCCATGTTTCTACAAGAAGGGATTTTCCCTAGGCAAATAACTGGACCTATTTCCATCCTTAGTCACTTTCCTCCTGGGGAGGTGGAATAGTCCTATTTCCATCCTTAGTCACTTTCCTCCTGGGGAGGTGGAATGACTTATCAGATAGTTGACTTGGGATGGATTACTGAGCATACCTGGATCAGCTCTGTCCTCCTTTTCTTGTGAATTCTCCTCTGAATTCACATGGAGGAATCTCACATGGTCAGGCACGTGCTGCCATACCCCTCTTAGGGGAGAACTGTCCTGACCATTATTGTTTGGAAATTTGAAGATATGTCTGCCTAATTCTGGGGGTTCAATATTGCTGAGCCCATTGGTTAATGACTCAAAACCATGTCATCAACCCTGAACTTTATCAGTATTAGAGGTGATGATCTGACCTCCATATTAACTTTTTGTTTTTATTTCTCAGCTAGTTCAAAGCCTGGGTGGGAAACAGTAGTGTCATTTATTGAGGGCCCTTTCAGAGATTCCAACAATTCCCTTGCTTTCAAATAATCTATATGTCTTAAATGGAAATGGTACTCAAATGTATACTGGAGTTTATTTGTGTGTTTTTTATGCAATCCCATTGTTTATTATAGCATTGTTCACAACAGCCAAGATATGCAGACAACCTAAATGCCACCAATGGATGAATGGACAAAAGAAGATGTGATATACACACAATGAAATATTCAATCATGAGAAAGAAGGAAATCCTGTCATATGTGAGACAAGGATGGACCTTGAGGACATTATGCTGAGGTGAGACAGAGAAAGACAAAAACACTGTATGATATCCCTTATATGTGGAATCTGAAAACAAAACAACAAAAACAAACAAACCAGACTTGAAAAACAAGGAGTAGTGTTTTTAATAGAGATGAGAAAAGAAATAAATATAAGACACAAGCAAGCATTCTCAATGGAGTCTGAAAGTTAGCCAACTGATCCAAAAGATCAATGAGATCATTCCTGTGACTAAGAGCTGTTTCCAAGCAAAAGAAAAATAGAAGGAAGAAGCAAAAAACATGCTTCTTCAGATACAGATACTCTGGAGAAGCTGGAAACTAACCAAAAATTCAGTGAGAATGGGTGATAACCAAACTACTATTGTCATGTACTTTTATAAGAAGATTCTATATTTTTATTAACTTATATTGACTGTATACTGTAAACTCACCCAAATTGTAGTATTTCACATTGTCTCCCAATGTGACTTTTGTTAAGTCTTTCAAAGTATCATTTGCATCAATGATGCTCTGAGCTTTGGAAGCGTGCCAAAATGCCATGAATCTTGCAATGAATGATGCTGCAAAGATCGCTAACATACCAAAATCAAGCATATTCCACAACTCAAACAAATATTCCTTGGGGCCTTGAGTCCAAATTTCTTTACATTCAGCCCATATCATGCCTGCATTAGAAAGGGGTTAAATTATCAATTCAATTTCATTCCAGCCTAAGCTCTTCAATAAAACAAAATAAATTTGAAAGACCTCAACCTGATATTCAAAACCCTTCAGCATTTGGCCTCAAACCAACCATTCATCCATAATTCCCATGTCTCCCCAAATCGCACAGTCCAGCAATATCAGAGCCTTATCTGAAAGCAATATATCAAAGTTCATCAAGATGCTTTAAAAAAACATTCTTTGATCCATTAATGCTATACATAAAAATATATTAAAAAGATCTTCACTGTAGGATTCTTTATAACCAAGACACACACATGGCCATTTGGTATGATATTTTCATTGCCATGGGGTAGTGACCATGAGAATGTACCTCATAGATCTTACAGAACAAGAATTTAATTGGCCTTGGGCCTCAGCGACGGCATTCTGAAGTCTACTGCCATTTTTGTCCCACAATGATGCTTCCCATGGGCTGCTCCCAGCCAAAGAGTGAGAGCACCCATTCTTGGGAGACATGCATGGGAATACTCTGATGGCTGATTTTGGCTCAAGGATTTCCTGACAGCCTTACTGAACTTCCCTTTGACTGCATGGAGATCTAGGATGCTTCTTCCCAACTTCCCTTCCCTCTCTCTCCCTCCCTCAGAATCAGGCTCACATCCCTGTCTGACAGCCCTTGCACCTTTCCTCAGCTCCCTCCTCATTTTCTCCCACATGAAATTTCCCTTAATAGAATTTCAATCTTTCTAATAAAACTGTTATATATTCAATCCTGTCTTTGCACATCCTTCTTGGAAGACCTGGACTAACACGGTGGAAAATGTTTGTCATAAGCATTTAAACATGTTAAGTAAAATATGCTATATATTCCATGACTTTATGTTTAGAGCAAGCACAACAAAAGACTAGAAAGAATTCAGGATCTTATTCATAGCAGTGGTCTCTTGCTGGTAGAATTATTAATAAGATTGCACATTCTCTCTAAAATTTAGTGTAGTACTTAGGAACATAGGTTTTGGGATCAAATCTCCAGGGATTTGACCTTGTCCCTCCACTTATTAGCCCTGTAATCTTTGGAAAATTACTTAAACTTTATAAAACTCAATCTGTAAAATGAGTATGATAGTAGTTTGCACCTAATTCATAGAATTGCTGTGAGACAAAACAACTCATGTGAACTGCATGTCACTGTGTCTGGCACTTGGGGAAAATAACAAGTAAAATTTATTGAGCACTTACTATTTTTAAATTTGTATGATTGGCACATATTTTCTTCCTTAACTTGAAGAATCTTGCTTTATTAAAAAGGAGGGACTTTACCCCTCTTACCTAGAGCCCTGTGAAGGAATATAATCTTTGGATTCCAACAATCAGTCAAACCTGCCTCCATCAAGAAGTCTTTCATAGTCCCCTAGTTGAAATTAATCTCCTCTTCCTCCCAGCAACCACTTGCCCCATATTCTCCCATTTGTCATGAACCTCTAACCAAGAACCTGCCATGTGTGTGGTCTCTGCCTGCTAACAATTTACTATGCGCTTTTCTCAAAACTAGAATTCAGTGCATCACAGAGTATGTGCTTTGATGAGAAGATAACTTCATTACTTTATTTTGAATTTTTCCACATTAAGAGGTGACTAGGAATAAGTTCATACATATTTTAGTGGATCAAATTTAAAACAGAATATACTGCATGTATACAATTAACCACGCACACACCTCCTCCCCAACCCCAAAACTATGAGCAGCGATGAGAAAAATCTGAAGGCAGCTTTCCTTTTGTGGTCCCTGGGTTCCTGCCAGCCTCCTTAATAGCAGATGCGGGAGAACTGAAACATAGGGATTAATGGGACATTTAAACTCATGTGGTCTAGTTGTTTTCAAAGCTTCCTCTCCTTCCTCCCATTTTTCCATCTTATTTCTCTTTCTCTCCCCCCCCTCACTCTCTCAGAAGTATAATTATTGGTAAAAATATCTTACCAAAGCTTAAAAAACAAAACAAACACAGTGAACTAATCCACCTGAAGAAAGATTCCCTGTCTTATTTGCCCTGCGAGGCCGCGGGAGCTGCCAAGCATAATTTGAAACCCACGTCTCCGCGGGGACCAAGCCTTGCTTGAACTTGTCTGGAGATGAGGTGCTTACTATTCTGAAGGCTGCTCATCCCCCTGTTGAATGTGCAGGAAGTATCCCCTCCGTGTGGACTGGCTGGTGCTCATTCTGCCTCTAGGGCAGTAGAGAGAAAGCCTGCTCCCTCGCTTTGCATTTCTTAAAATAAAATAAAACAGAAACACCTGTGTGTTTCAATCAATCTTCTCCACAAAGGCAGGTTTACTCATTGACCTGCCCCTAGACTTCAGTGTAAGGACTGCGTCTCATTCACCTCAGTATCCTCACTACCTAACAAAGGCACTTAATAGCTACTGAATTTATTCATTCATAAATAGCCAATTGAAATATCTTTCCTATTTGCATTATATTAGCAACAAGTCATATGTATGATTGATTGACAAATGGTGTGGTAGTTAACACTGCATTCCCTCTGTTTCCCTTACCACCTGGGAGCTCCACAGGTCACAAAATGCTGTAAGGTAGATGTATTATTATGCTACAGATTAGAAAATGGAGGCAGAAAGATTGTGTAATTTGATGTATATAAAGTGCTTTGAAACCTGGCTGGGTGGCTCAGTTGGTTAGAGCCGTGGTCGGCAAATTGCGGCTCGCGAGCCACATGCGGCTCTTTGGCCCCTTGAGTGTGGTTCTTCCACAAAATACCACGGCCTGGGCGAGTCTATTTTGAAGAAGTGGCATTGGAAGAAGTTTAAGTTTAAAAAATTTGGCTCTCAAAAGAAATTTCAATCGTTATACTGTTGATATTTGGCTCTGTTGACTAATGAGTTTGCCGACCACTGGGTTAGAGCATCATCCTGATACACCAATGTTGTGGGTTTGATTCCCAGTCAGGGCACAAACAAAGAAGCAACCAATGAATGCATCAATAAGTGGAACAACAAATGGATCTCTCTCAAAAAAAAATCAATAAATAAAATAAAGTATCATCTGAACAGTCTCTGATAAGTAATGTTCCAAAAATGCAAAAATAAGTGGATATTAGCTTCAGTTCCTATTAAATCTCAATCTAAAATCATGTGGTTGTTTTTAAGCTTTATGTCACAGCTCTCCCAAAATATGAATAGTGGTTTTTCATCGCAGATGGGGTTTGATTAATATTATCCTATTTATTTTCTTCCTGGGGGTCTTGGGGGGCATGTGAGAAGACTATGACACTGATAATGAACCCAAACTAACTCTGCTTTAAAAACACAAAGAAAATCATGGTGTGGGGGTGCATTGTGTCATGTTGCATATATTTACTAGTATATAACTGATGTGTGAAGAAATCGGTGTCATTCAGTCCAACTGCTAAGGCTGCAAAAATAAATGATGACGGAAACGCAGTCTTTACCTATTACCCAGGATATGATGAGCATCTCCATCCATGAGAAGCAGGATGTTTTCATCCTGAACAGCTGTTTTGCATTATCTGTGCTGGTTTCATTAGGAAGGAGTTTGGTGCCTTCAAATCTGTCAGCTGCATTCATGACTAGCAGTCCCAGAAAAATGGTAAAGGAGGCTGCGTGTGCTACAAACTTCATGAATGGTCCACGCATGATCTTCCCCATCTGCCACAACATATACCAAAAGAAAATCTTAGCTTTGTTTTGTACATTGTGCAAAACACACATGCATAGACACAGGAATCACCAACTACCTGTGTAATCCCATGTTCCCCTAAAGTGATGATGTATATTTATAAAACGAATGATGGAATAATTCTTAATGCTGCTATAAAATTTTGGTGACATTCCTCATCTACATATGTTGATGATCTGGGTGGATAATTAAATAGGTGAACTTTTCTATTAAATGATATGTAAATTCTTAAAACTATATAGCACTGATAAAATAATATTTTTAATATAATAATGACAAAAGGCAGAGCATAGTATCATTATTATTCATAAAAAGTAAATTAATTTAGTGGGCATGAAGTATTAAGGAAGCAGCAATAAAAATATCAAACTGAGTCTACTGGGCAATGTTGTCCTCATGCATATTTCACTGACGTGGGTACGTACAGTCAGGCCTCACGTGATGTCGCTATTTTGGTGATGTTGTAAATGGAGTAGAAGTCACAAGTACCAGGGAAAGAACTTCCAACGGAGGAGAGAACAGCAGGGCCGTTCCCATAATTTACTGGGACACTGTCCTGGAATGACACTGGCTTTAAAGGCCCATATTTTAGGTTCAAGTTCCAGTTTCATTCCTTCATTAGCTAAGTGGCAATAAGTGGATTTCCTAAATTACGTGAAAATCAAATTCTTCTTATGAGGTATGGAGACAATAAAAGCTCTCGAACCTCTACAGTACAGGATTCATTTCCATCTGAGATGCACAAACTCTAGCTGGGGCAGATGGCGGAACGTGGCCAGGATGTGTCTCAGGGGCTCTCTGCATCCCCTGACGTGGTCAGCAAAACTCAGTGTGTGTGTGCAGTTGTTTTCTTAGAAGAGAGCCCATAGCTTCCAACAGCCTTTCAAATAAGTTTATTATTACAGAAAAATTCCTAAGTTAATAATACCAACAACACAGCCAGTATTTGTTATGTGCCAAGTACTGTTTTAAGTGCTTTACTCTGTTAACTCATATAATCAGTACAATCCAAAGAGGTAGGTGATACCAAAATACCTATTTTATAGATAAAAAATGACTGAGGAAGTGAGGTCCAGAAATGTGCTTAAAGGTCACACAACTCCTAAATGGCAGAGCTGGAATTTGAACCCAGGCATTCTTGTTTCAAAGTTAATTTGGTTTGCAAAGTAATTTCTTATATATATGATAAAATAAGAAATTACTTTGCAAACCAAATATATATATATATGATAAAATAAGAAATTACTTTGCAAACCAAATATATATATATATATATATATATATATATATATATATTTTTTTTTATAAATTCTTAGAGAAAACAAAGAAGGTTCTTTTTTTTTTTTTTCTTGGTCTTTGCTATTTATTAGCACTTATCTTGGACAAGTTATTTAACCACTCTAATCTTCATTTTTCCTCCTATAAAATGAAGAGGGTTTGATTTAGATAATTTCTAAGGTTTTTTTGTTTTATCCAAAGTTCTGTTTTATTTGCTGATAGGCATTTCTTCGGTTGGGATGCAAATGCCACCACGGTGCCATTTGCTTCTTGAAATGATCAGTTGCCATGGTGTCTTGTGCATACTAAGTAAGATGTTAGTATTTGGACTTTGAATTGGATGTTTGGCCTTTTCAGAATCTTTTTTTTTTTTTTTAATATTTTTATTGAGGTATTATATGTGTACATATCTTACTATTACCCCCCCACCCCACACCCGCACATGCCCTCCCCCCCCAGAGTTTTGCGTCCATTGTTTATGCTTATATGCATGCATACAAGTCCTTCGTTTGATATCATAACTCCCCCACCTTTCCCAAACTTTCCCCCTGTCAAAGAAGGTTCTTTTTAGGTCAGTAATATGTATGGTGCCAGGTGGGTACTAGACTTATTGGGGGGATCACTTCGTAAGTTATATAAATGTCGAACCACTATGCTATCCACCTGAAACTAATATAATATGCAGTTGAAAAATTAAAAGTCAAAAAATTTTAAAAAGACTTTAAAAAGCTAAATGCTGTATGGAAGAAATGAAATCAATGTACTCTGTTTCTGCAAGTTGTGTTTGAATATATGGTTTTCAAAATCTTAAAAGTTAAGGCTAGAATACATCATATAGTTCAGTTGCTTGTCTCTTGAATTTAGGCCAGACCGGACATCAGGATATTTGCATGAGAGTGTGTGCATATGTGTGTGTGTGTGTGTATGTATGTGTCCATATCTTTCTATAGTTTTAAACCAATGGATCCATCTAGCTAGATATATTGTAGAGCCAATCCAAAATCACTGTGAAAATCTGCTATGAAAATCATCTCTGAAAACCATACTTCCATAAAAATGCTCATTATTTGACTCAGAGTATTTTTTGGTATTTTTTTAAATAGAACTCTCAAATAATCAAATGAGGGCAGGTTAAAACACATGGGAAACAAAATGAACTTCATTTTCTGTTGCATGTTGTCCTTAGCTGTATTTTTAAAAAATATAAACTGTTAACAAATGACCATAAATGTGTCTTTAATTTCTTTTTCCATGGTGTACCATGTGCATCATTTTAATTCTACAATGTTTTACATGTGATTTATTTTAATCATGTATTATAGCAAATAAAAATGTAGCACACGATTTAATAAGTTCCTCATGGAAAAAGCTATTATAAATCTTAAACCAATTTTTAAAAATTTTCAATTTATTTCTCTGCTGTGGAAAACTGGGATAAGGCAATAACTGTTAGTAGTGAAATCCATGGAATATGTATTTATATTCTGCCTTGTTCCAGAAAGAATCAGAGGCAGCCTTCAAAATATAAAGTTACCCCAAACACAAGAGAGCACACATTAAAATAGGAGAAGGAGAAGGCAAAGGAGGAGAAGGAGAAGAGCCAAGTCTGCAGCGTAGAACAGGGTTGAGAATAAAGCTGTCTATGTTAGAGTGGGCCGCCGTCTGAAAACTCTGGAACCTGGGTTATGCTGTCCTAGACACACCCAGAGTCAGTGTTCGCTTATTCAGGGCAGGGTGTCTGCTCTGTGCCTCACCCCTGACCTGGCTGGCCTACCTTCTTCATAGCGTTACTGGCCTTTATGTAACATTACACCTTTATTTTATTCAGAAGGGAGAGAGGAGAATCAAACCAGGTGTTTTTGCTGCTTATTAAATGTTCTAGTTCAAAGAAAACAAATTTAAAAAACCCTAAAAATTGGTTGGCAGGAAACGAAAATGGTGTGTTTGGATATTCCTATCCTCCATCTCCTATTACAAACTGTAGCAGGCAGCTAGGTAGCATGAGCAGGGCAGGAAGGATGGGCCAGGTGCAGAAGGTCAGCAGGCCAGAGCGCTCCAGGTGCCTAGTAACAGGGCAAAACTACAAGCCCTGCAGGACCACTTCCGTAAGCACTGACCCCTGGGGATGACATCTAGGCCTCAGCTGTATTTCAGCTCCAGGGCAGAAACCAGCAAAAGCAGGGGGAGTGGCACCGAGGCAGACATCAGGACCAGCTGCACTGACTAATGAATCAGTGGAGACCATGGCCCTGAGGAGACACACCAGGAGAGCTGATGAGTGTTCCATTGAGCTCTTCCCCTGAGACCTCAGATAAAATCCCTCAACATGGAGGACCCAGGATGGAGCATGCCTGTGCTTTTCCGCACCCTCTTCTTTCCCCAGGGTTCCTCTCTCCTCTCTCTCTCTCTCTCTCTCTCTCTCTCTCTCTCTCTCTCTCTCATTCTCTCTCTCTCTCTCTCTCTCTCTCTCTCTCTTTCTCTCTCTCTCTCTCCCTTCCTCTCTCTCTCTCTCGTCTTGTTCTATCTTGTTTTCTGAGCCCATTTCTTTCTAAATAAACCTTTTTGTTATAATCTGTCTTGGTTCTGAATTCTTTCTCAGCCAGAACGAAGGTTGCTGGTTAACATCTGGTGCTGTTTTCCCACCACCAACAAAATCACTGAGAGTTGTGTTTTTCTTTAAACTAAGGCAGATTTTGGTACCATTTCATGGACTTTAGGAGTTTAAGTGATTTTCCATTTTAGTAAAATTTGTCATTTGTATCTCCTGAGATGTAAACAAATTTCTGGAAAAAAACCCAAAACTGTAAAGTGAGGGACTCATCAATGAGGTAAACAATTGATGTACCTGGAAAATTATTGAGTGGAAGCACTGAAAGAAATACTCGCTTTTAAATATTATAGATCATACTCTTTTCAAGTATTTATTGATGACCAAACACCTAACTCCCAAATACCAATAGAAATAGAAAAGTTGACACCAACTTAAACTAAAATAATTTGAAACCACAGCATGACCTATTTTTATGGTAATGAGCATAAAGCCATTGATATTTAGATTATAGTGGAAAAACAGAATAAGTAAGGACCAAGAAAAAGTTTCTGGAAGGAGAAGAGAGCCAATCTGAAAAAAGAAAAACAACTTCAAACAGAAATGGGACTCTGTCAAGGTGCACAGGCCTACAGTACAATCTGGCTTAACTTGCGTGGATGTATTGGAAAATAGTACTTTAAATAAAAGCATCAGTGTAGCTTAAGCAATCTTCCCCCATAAAAAATCAATTCTGTAACCTGCAAATAATGTTTATGTTCATTGCTAAATGGAAAAATTGTAAAATGGACTTGACCATCATGATTCAAAGGCTAAATAACAGTCAGTAAAAGAGGTTTTAATATGAGAAGAAAATACCTTGACAGTGTCCTTTTAATTTGATTATTTGCCTCAGTGTTCATAAACGAGGATGGAAAACAGATGCCAGACAGAAACATGGCCAGGGAAGAAGAAATAGTGAAGGAAATAAGGTTAATTAGGATTCAATCAAAATTTAGGTAATGTGTAACTCTAAGGACTGCCAAAAATATTCGCTGTCAAAACACCAAACTCTCTGGAACACATTACGCTTTTGAACTCACTGGATAGGGGGAAGGACAATTATTCAGCTTAGAAAAGTTATTATGTTTTAACTGATCACAGGATATATAATTCAAAAACTCCTCCCCTTTAAATTCATCTTAAATCTCTGAAGACTCAGGAAATGTGAGTAGAAGCAGAACAGAGACTATATACATTGATATGACCTTTGTTCTACTAAGAACAATTCAGATTTTTTTTTTCCGAAGTGCAATCTGTATTCCCATGAAAGAGGGAAGACAAAAAATCATAACTTTCTAGAAGAAAATCTGCTATAAATTCCTAATTCTTGTAAATCTCATTCTTTTCAACCTTTATATTTTAGAGATAAATTTGGGGCCGTATGCATTGTAAGGGCGATAGATTTTGCACTCATAAGGAAGTGCCTCATTTCCAGCAGTTCCTATCGTCATCACCAGATGTAATTATGAAGTTCACATCATATTTAAAAAGGAAAAGGCTTTGCATCGGGTTTCTACCAAAAGCTGCTGAGAAAAGCACCTCGCATGTGCCCAAGTAATAAAACAATATGTTGGTAGTGGTGGTATTGGTGCGCACCCCCACATTTACAAATGTTTGAAAATGAGTCATGCCGCTGTTTAAGACCAGCAAGTGATTCAGCTGGCATTTCTGCAGAGCACATAAATAGATGGCCCCGCAGACATGTTGCCATGTAGCGGTAGAATTATTTCAGTCTGTCAGAGTTGTAACTTAAACAGTTCCAGAAATGCGGCTTCCAAAGCATGAAAAATAAGATAGCTGGCAACGCAGGACAGACAAATGTCTGTGCCTGTTAACAGAATTCAAACATCTGAATATTTTTCAGGCTTGTTCTGTCACCAATGAAAGGCCAGGTCCATCTGAACATATTTTCAGCAAAGCCTGGGCAGATAGATTTGGCTTAAAAAAAAAAGGTTATCCAGGCTGTCCTTAAAATAAATATTCTTCACTGAATCTACATTATATTAGTGTGTTTTATTTTATATGATTGTCCTTTGTTTAAATGAAGATGTATTGGGCCATATTAGCTAAAATAAATTTGTAAAAATTTCATGTCAAATTTGCCAGAGGAAAAATAGAGGAAACACATTTATCTTTTATCATGTTTTTTGAAATACCTTGTCAATGTATGCTATGTAACCTCATTTAAAACTATAAAAAGATATACATAGACATGACTATATATTGCCATAGTAACTGAGGCTTTCTTTGGCATATTAACAGTGATGATATTACAGGTGAATGTTCCCTTCGTTGCATTTCTTTTTCTATTTCCTAGCTAATATATGTTATTTTTGCAACATTAAAAATAATAAGATTATTTAAGCCCAACTATGACCTTCCTAAAATGTTCATTTAGGAAGTGAATTTTCCATGCATAACCGCCTCTGATATATTCAACTAGACATGCTTCTAGGAGACGATAGAGGTCCAGGTTTCACAGACATACCTTGCTGCACGGAGCAAACCAGTAAATGAGAGCCAGGAAGGGCAGTCCCACGGCAACAGCAAGGACCACGAGGAACTTGACTGCCATCGTCTGCTGCCTCAGGCCAGAAAGGTTCTCATACCATATGGAGAGAAGCTGCTGCTGACAATTTGGATGGGCTACAAACTAGCAGGAAATTGACAAAACATTTAACAGCTTGATTAAAGAACAGTTCAGCATAAACTATTTTCTTTTGTTCTAATACCTTGTTCTGTTCTTTCCCATGAAAAATATTGTTAGAATTAAGGAACAAACATAAAGCATCTAGTTGACAGCAAGCAAGATGGCAGGATGTTCTAGTATGTATTAGACAAATTAGGAGATTCCAATTTATCAAACATTCCCTCCATAACAAATGGGCTTTCTTTCAAAGCATAAAAAATTTTTTAAAAAATTTAATATTGCGGAAAGATCCATCAGTGTTTTACACAAGGATGTTTAAAATTATACTAGAGGCCCAGTGCACAGATTCGTGCACAGGTGGGGTCCCTTGGCCTGGACTGTGGAGATCGGGCTGAAACCGGCTCTCTGACATCCCCCGAAGGGTCCCAGATTGTGAGAGGGTGATTCTCGGGTGACGCACCCCAGAATTGGGCTCCCTCCTCTCTGGTTCTGGGTGCGTCACCCAAGAACCACAGCTGCCAAGTCACCGCAGCTCAGCAGTTCCTGCATTGAGTGTCTGCCCCCTCACGGTCAGTGTGTGTCACAGCTACTGGTCAGAGTGTCTGCCCCCTGGTGGTCATTGTGCATCATAGCTACCGGTTGGCTGGTCGGGTGGTCGCTTAGGCTTTTATATATATAGACTAGAGGCCCAGTGCATGATTGAAACATGCACGTGTAGGGTCCCCTACACGCTTTCGCTTTTCGCGGTGGAGCTGGGTGCCTGTCTGCTGGTGCACCAGGCCTTTCAGAAGCCTCCGCCAAGCCTTGGCGGAGGCTTCTGAAAGGCCTGGTGCCGGAGCAGACAGGCACCCAGCTCCCACACTTTTGATGGTCTGTGGCCACTGAGGGGGCTACCCTGCTGTTGAGAGGCGCAGGGGGCGGGACTCCCACCCCCTGCACCTCTCAACGGCCCCTGAGGGGGCTGCTGCGGACACCTAGCTACCCTGCCGTTGAGAGGCGCAGCCGTGTCTGTGGCAGGCCCCCTCAGCGGCCGCGGATCTGGCCGTTGAGAGGCGCAGGGGGCGGGAGTCCCGCCCCCTATGCCTCTCAACAGCAGGGTAGCCCTCCTCAGTGGCAGCGGATCCGTGCCTCTCAATGGCCGGATAGGCCACCCCAAGTCCCGCCCCCCAGCCCCCCGCCGCCCAATCGTGGGCGTAGCGGAGTGATGGTAATTTACATGTTACTCTATTATTAGATAGGATGGTTTTTTCAACTAGAAGGAACAATGGAAAAACCCTGCAAGTCCAGATATTTAAATACTTTTTTTTGAAAAAGTATACCATCTTTTCTATATTGGCCTAAAACACTAAACTTATTTTATACTAAATTCTCATTTACATATACGGGTCAGTTTATGGACTGCCTATTCTATTTTCTGTGTCATAAACTCTTTCAATTAAAAAAGCTTATTTTTCAGATTTTTTTTATTCTCACATTAAATTTAGTAAATTAAATTTATTGAGGTAGCATTAGTTAATAGCATTATATAAGTTTCAGTTGTAAATTCTCTAATACATAATCTGTATACTGCATTTGATCTCCTCTATCCTCTTCATCCTCTCCCCACCCCTTCCCTCTGGTAAGGAGAGAAATAGAATGTTGATTCCTACTTTCTATACGAATTGGGAAGACAGAAAGGGGGTACATCTGTGCTGTTTGAAAACTTACCATAAGCATGTATTATACAACATTTATTATACAACTTAGCTTTAAAAACTTTTTAAAAAAGATATCACACATAACCTAAGAAAGCAGTCAAGAATTCTGTTGGGGAGGGGTAAACCACATAAAAACAGGGAGTAAACATATTCCACAAATAAAGACACAGTTGGAGGAGATTCAAATGCGCTCAAGAAGGAAGTGGAGCATAACAACAAACGGGACCTGGAGTTGGTTAAACAATGATGCCTGTGATTTGGGCACACAAAAGTCATGGTTATGTCCTTAGTGAAGTACAGGAAAGTGGAATCACCCATAAGGAAGCCTAGATTGTTAAAGACTGTCGTTCAGGGTAGGTTAGATGCCTCATAAACAGGCTCTCAGCATTTATTAGAGAATCTGCCTAAAGCAATTGTTCCTTAGGAAAACCCAGCTTAACTGAAGGATGCCAACCAACCCTTCCTTCATCCTTGTTCAGCACCAATACAAACAGAAATAATAGCAATAGGCTTCATGCCTGACCTTACTTTTTTTACTTCATATTTAATGGCAAGCTTTAAACGGCTGAGATTTGGACGACTGTGGTCTCGGCCACTGTGGTGTATTTCAACATCCCCGTTCAGAATGGCCTCCACTTCTTCGGTATTTCTGCACAGATCAAGGAGTCCAACAACAAAATCTTTGCACTGCATCGACAGTTTTTTATAGTCATTCTAGGAAAGACAAAACAAACAACAGCAGAAAACAATAATGTAGAAGTAGCATATTTTACTATGATATTCAGTGGAGAAAACCGTGTTCAGTTTACTGTTCTTCTAACACTCCTTCATCGCTGTTCTGCTGAGTGATCTCTGAAATATCTTAGCACCGTAAAGACTTTCTTCAGGTCCTAAAAAAGGAAATGTGTCTAAAGCATAATCGAAGTTATCACAAAGTAGTGTACCGTGCCAAGCTCACGGGCTGATTCAGGAGAAATACAAAATAAGCAACTTTCCCCACTACTCTGCATACATCGTATCTCTTATGTTCACAACTTCATCAGCCAGGCACATAACAGGCACTTGGTAGGTCTTTGGAAGACTGTAAACTCCGTTGTTTAACTTGAGGAATGGGACTTTGGAGAGATTCCGGGGAAAAGCAAACACATGCCACTTACATATTTAATAAATGGTTACTGAGGAACTTTGTGTACCAAACACAGGGTCAAAAGGCAAGTTTAATATAAAATCTACAAATTGTGGTTCTTTTCTTTGGAGAAAAGAAAATTTAATGAAAAAGCTTTCATTGTAATTTATCACTGATGACCTCGTATTATGCTGGCAAGGTTTAGAGAATGCAGATCTTATTTAAACGCCAAAACTCCTGTCCAACATATACAGCATGAATTCACATGTTCATTCGGGTCTTTTCTAGTATTTCCTTCCTCTCTACTCTATTACATTGAAATAAGACCATTCATAACCCAACGTTAATCAAGAAACCTACTAGCTAGAGCTTGTTGCATTGTGATTGGATGATATTATCTCATTTAATCGTCACAGTCTCCTGCTCCGTTAGGTTAACTAACGTGTCCAACTACCCTGCAGCCACTAAGTGTCAAAATCAGCCTTTAAACCGAATGCTGTTTGGCCCCCAATTCTTTGCCTTTAAGAATTAGCTTACTTTATCTCATCTTTGTATGTTGCTTTCTAGTTTCATCTTGAAGAACTGGGAGACAGGCAGGGCAAATACTACTCCCATATTGCACATGGAAAACTAAGATCCCTGGAGGTTATACAACTTCAGTGGTAGAGTATCCCCCTTAACGCCAGCTTTGCAGATTCAAAGGTAGCTGTCTCCCCCGTCCTGAAGCCACCAATATGCTTTGGAATGAAAAGATCCCTTGGAAAGATCCAGAGAGAACTATGTCGGAAAATATGACTGCCTCTGGGTGTCAGTCAGTAAGTAATATTTCGGGGAAGTCTATAGGAAAAGAGCCGATACTGGGCATGTGGGAAACACCTCCTAGTGCACCTCTCTGCAGAGCATGCCAAGTGGCCTTTCAGTTTAGTAACTCATACACGGGCGGCACATCGCTAAACCGCACGTGCAGACAGTTTATATAAAAGGAAATTGCTGAAACAAATTATATCTTAGCTGAGCATGGTTTAAACCAGTTCTGAAAAGATACCTCGTCGGATAGTATAAACAGAGGTACAAGGAAACAGCTCTACCCTTTCCATGAAGCAGTCAATCAGGGTCGTGGGGCCAGACACTGAGGTGTGGACATGCAGAGGTTGCACATACTCGTTCACTGTACTCTAATTAGAAACTTGGACTTTCAGGGATAAATATTCCTTTCATCATATCTCAGGTCTTCTGTTTTTTTTTAGCCACATGATCTTAAAACCACTCTATGAGGCAGGTGCTATGATTGCTCTCATTTTACGATTGAGGTTTAGTGAAATTAAGTGTTAAAGAGATCACACGTGCAAAGTTCATCACAGGGTGATGAGCAGGTAGCAAGCATCCCACAAAACACAATTATCTTACTTTATATCATCAGAGGCAAGATCTGAAAACAGGCCATTTCCTGACATTTGTTAACAGCCCATGGAGCTCTGACAAAATCTGATGCACCTAACCTCTCCTCTTGGCAGCGCTCAGTGTGGGTGTAGCCATAGTCATTTCAAAGGCAAAGTGTAGTCGTCAAAATCAGTCCTCTGTAAAATTCTAAGAAGGCTCATGGTGAAATTAGACATTTAAAAAGAGAGTATGTGCCCTGGCCGGTTTGGCTCTGTGGATAGAGCGTCGGCCTGCGGACTGAATGGTCCCGGGTTCTATCTGGTCAAGGGCATGTTACCTCGGTTGCAGGCTCGATCCCCAGTAGGGGACATGCAGGAAGCAGCTGATCGATGTTTCTCTCTCATCAAAGTTTCTAACTCTATCCCTCTCCCGTCCTCTCTGTAAAATCAATAAAATAAAATGAAATAATAAAATAAAATAAAGTAAATAAAAAAGTATGACCCATCGACCGTAGGTGACGCTTCTGCAGAGAATCCATATGGACAAAAAGTAAAGCGCAGGAGCTTGGCGCTGTTTCACACCTTGTTTCCAACTTGCTGCTGATTCTCAACACATATTCTCAAGCGGGGGGGGGGGGGGGAGGAAACAAAATCCCATTTAAAAAAAATAATAAATAAGACTGCTTTTAGAAATCTATGCTCTTTCTTTCACCTTGGGGACCCATTTACAAATGTTTTCATATTTCAAGGTCTCACAAATTGACGTGAAAACTCGGAAGGAAATGCTGGCAGCAGTTCATCAGCAGATGCAGCGGGGAATTTGGTTCCTTGAAAAGAAAAGGGAAGCCGGCGGGTTGATTTAATTCTGGGTCAGGTCTTTGTGTCACACCCGCACCACACACTATGAATCAGAAGTGGGTGCTCGCCTATTAACCTTTGAGTTGAAAAGAGATGACTGATAATGGGCTCACAGAACAGAGTTTAAGAGATTATAAGACATAAAAATGTCCCTGTTAAAAATTATCTTTCCAGAGGGTCATCTTAGTTGCATATGACACAGTAGAAGAGATGTTAAGGTCTGTAATTTTAATGTCTGGCTTTCCTTTCTGTATAAAGATTGAAGTTTGCTTGGTAGACATTAACAGGGAAAGGGCATGCCTTAATTCTCACTGATCAACTGCCTGGGCTTTGGAGACTGGCAGACCTGGGTTTGAAACTAGCAGCAACCACTTTGAAACTAGCTGCATGGCTTTGGGCAAATGACTTAATCCCTTAAAGCCTCAAAATTCTCAAGTGTAAAATGAGGATAATACAGTACCCACTTTCAGGGTTGCTAGGAAGATTATACCAAATATGAATGCCAACTTCCTGGTAATTATTAAGATTACTAGAGGCCCGGTGCATAAATTCATGCACCGGTGGGTTCCCTCGGCCTGGCCTGCAGGATTGGGCTGAGACCGGCTCTCCGACATCTCCTGAGGGGTCCCGGATTGCGAGAGGGCACAGGCCAGGCCCAGGGACCCCACCGGTGTGTGATCGGAGCTGGGGAGAGATGTGGGAGGTTGGCCAGCCAGGGAGAGACCCCAGAAGGGCTCCAGGGTGTATCCTGCCCGTCTTGCTCAGTCCCAATCGGCTGGACCCCAGCAGCAAGCTAACCTACTGGTAGGAGTGCGGAGCGCCTGCCCTCTGGAGGTCAGTGCATATCATAGTGACTGGTGGACTGGTTGACTGTCTGCCCCCTGGTGGTCAGTGCACATCATAGCGAGCGGTTGAGCAGCCTTAGCATATCATTACCATATTACGCTTTGATTGGTTGAATGGCTGACCAGTTGACTGGACATTAGCATATTAGGCTTTTATTATATAGGATTATTGTTTTCATTATTTTATAAACAATATTCAGGTGTTCTCATTCCCTCGTCACAAAGCTGTGCTAACAAATATAAAAGCATGTTAGGATTCCCGAGCAGCATCTTCATGCATTCTTTAACAAATATTATAAGCACCAGTTGTGCGACAGGTGCCATAGTCTTACTAAGACAGGTGTTTTGTAAAATGACACTATGTACTTGAACATTAAGGTAAGTACAGAATATTATTATCTATTAGCCAGCCATGCGTCTTGGGACCACATGCAATATCAGATCGTCCCTGTTCTTCAGAATAACTGTCACTGAATGTCACATTGATCACTGAGCTCTGTTACAGCAGGTGTAGGATTAGCAAGCATGTATTACGGTACCACTGGGTGGGATTGTGAGGGGTATAAAAGCTACACTACTCTAGCCAAAACCGGTTTGGCTCAGTGGATAGAGCGTCGGCCTGCGGACTGAAAGGTCCCAGGTTCAATTCCAGTCAAGGGCATGTACCTTGGTTGCGGGCACATCCCCAGTAGGGGGTGTGCAGGAGGCAGCTGATCGATGTTTCTCTCTCATCGATGTTTCTAACTCTCTATCCCTCTCCCTTTCTCTCTGTAAAAAATCAATAAAATATATATTTTTTAAAAAGTTACACTACTCTAAAGAAAAGAGAAAGCCCTGGCCGGTTTGGCTCAGTGGTTGGAGCATGGGCCTGCAGACTGAGGGTCGTGGATTTGATTCTGGGTCAAGGGCATGTGACTCACTTGCGGGCTCCATCCCTGGCCCAGTAGGAGCCCATGCAACCGATCATGTGTCTCTTTCATTTCTCTCTCTCTCTCTCTCTTCGCTCTCTCGCTCTCTCGCTCTCTCCTCTCCTCTCCACTCTCTCTAAAACAATCAATGAAAAAATATCCTCAGGGGAGGATTAAAAAAAGAAAGAAAGAAAAGGGAAAGAGATGAGATACAATTTCAAATGTGAATTAAAGATTTTTGTCAGATATAGCAGATGTTACTGATTTTCACATTGATGGTTGCCATCATGAGCGGCTCCATATTTAACTTAACACGGTGTTTGATAACCAGCCTTTATTGTTCCCTTCATGTAGAAATCCTCAGGTCCCCCGCAGCCGGAGAGCGGCAGGGAAGCGAACCCATGGCTGTGGGCACTGCGGCCTCTTCCCATGCAAACTGCTACACACACTTCCCTCCTCACGGCTGACTTGCCTTAGATCTAAAATTCTGCCTGAATTGAGGGTCTCTCTCCATCTACTTCAGATTAGGGTAGGAAAGGCAAAGGCAAGAACATACACACTCGTACATTAGTGCGTTTATGTAGTTTATGTATCTGCCTCTCTCAAGTAGGTTCAAACATCCTTCAGAGCAATGACTATTACAGATCTTACTCATGTTTGCGTCCTCACATCCTAGTGCAGCGTGTGGCACACAGGAGGTAATCCAAAATTTTGCAGAGTGAGGTAAAGAAAGGAACATGGCTGGGTACAAAACATACCTGGGTTTTTATTCTTGCTCTACTACTTAATAGCTATATAATCTTAGGTTACTTTATTTTCTGGCCCTCTGTGGATTTCCCTAATTATGGAGAATGCAATTGCTGCTATATCATAAAGTTATAGTGTAAATCACTTAGAATAACTCAAAAAGCTCAAAAAAGGTACTTTGCCTCCTTCCTCTTTGGCCTGGATCCCAGCCCTGTGCTTCTGATGCTGTGATTCTGCATTGTAGGCTACTGAGTACTTTAGCGACACTCTTTGTCGCCCTGCTAAGGTCTGATAACAGTTACACTGGATTTCTGCTAACAAAAACTACTTTTCATCCCTGTCAGATTCTTAGAAGATATTTCTCTTTCAAACAATGCCAGACATTTTGCACATCTGCACACCAGAACATAGCAACGGTTTAAAAACAGATGAAGCAGGAGTTTCTCTACCTTCCTGGTTCTCAAAGTCAACAAGCAGAGGCAGCTGGAGGGCCATGTGCATGTGTGGGCACAGATCCCTGGGGAGACATGAAGGAGCTGCAAAAGCTCCAGAAAGCTACTTATCCAGAATGACAGGGACGATGACAATCCCTGGAGCATAAAGAGGTGATAATAGGGTAACACTGTCTGTTACCACCAACGACCTAACGTATCCATTAGTTCAAAACGGGTGTAAAGACATAAGTCATAGGTACATATTGAGAGGCTAAAAGAAAATTAGAAATTTAGGAGAATGAAATTTCTGACAAAACCACCCCTGGTATTGATTTCCTTGTCTGTAAGATTATTCTACCTTATCTGAGCTTAGTGTTGAGTCAAGGAGAAAAGCCAGGAGTCATGCTCTCTTTGGTATCAAAAAGGTAAGTTGTGGGTATTCCTTTTTATTACTATTACTAGAGGCCCGGTGCATGAAAATTTATGCATTAGAGGGGAGTCCCTCAGCCTGGCCTGCCCCTTCTCACAGTCCAGGAGCCCTCAAGGGCAGGAGGCAACCCGGCGATCAGGGGAAGGCAATGCCCCATCACACCTCTGCTGCTGCCACTGCCAACAGCACAAGCCTCAGGCGGCCCTGGGTGGCTGGGCAGCCACCATCCAAGGCTTGCCTGAGCCTTGGGCCGGCCCTGGGTGGCTGGGCAGCCACCATCCGAGGCTTGCCTGAGCCTTGGGCAGTCCTGGGCGGCTGGGCAGCCACCATCTGAGGCTTGCCTGCACCTCGGGCCGGCCCTGGGTGGCTGGGGGGCTGAGGGGACTTGGGGATTCCGGAGGCAGGTGCATGGAGCAGCCAGACCCGCCTGGGGGCCAGCCCGGCAGTGCTGCGTGCCTGCCGCCCCGGCAGGGCTGAGGGGACTGGGTCCTGCCATCCTGTGGCTATAGGTGCTGCCATCTTTGAGGGCGTGGCAGTCAATTAGCATATTCCCTCCTTATTGGCTGTGGGTGCCGCCATCTTTGTGAGGGTGTGATGGTCAATTAGCATATTCCCTCTTTATTAGATAGGATTTATTTGGTATTTGCTACAAAATTTAGACTTAGCCCAAGTTTAAGGTGGCTGAGGTCTCATGTGCCCAAAGCAAAAATTTATTGTTAAAAATTTAATATGAAAGTTGAATTTGAATGGGTAAAAAACTTTTGAATTTAATTTCTCTCCATTCTCTTTAAAGACATGTAATTCCTCTGGCCTATTAGTTTTCTTCTTATTCCTGTGGCTTCATCTAATTGTTAGATTTCTGTGTTGTGGCCTGGTTGTACCTCTGCATGGAGCCAGCTACAGACCTGGTGATATGGGTAAAAAATTCAATTTGTTCAGTTTAGGAGATTCAAGGTGCAGGACTAAAATTGCCCGTGAAACTCAATAGTAACTCCTCTGGCCTCTTTTATTAATGGACTATAGCAAGCATGTCAAATTCCTGGCCTGTGGGCCACATGCAGCCCACAATGAATATTTTTGTGGCCCAACCAATATAACAGTATGTAAGAAACGTTTTAATAAAAATTTCATAACTTTTTACAATACCCTGTTATACATAATTATTAATAATGAATTACAACATTCGCTAATGACTGATTACTATAATCATGTTGCATTCATTTCCCTTACGCGCCTTACATGCAGGCACACCATTTCTCTCCGCTAATACTAGCAGCGAATATTTTAGCAGCCGATTGCCACGTCATTAGTCTTGGACTGACTTGTTTGGTGTGCGCATCAGGAAATATTTTGCTTTCAGAGAACAAGAAAAATAGGTTTATTTGCATTGCGCTTATTAATTTGTGCAGTTCTTCAGTGTCTGGTAAGTTAATGTTCAGGAAAAAATATTAATTTTTATTAAAATGTTCTTTTATTTTATGTTAACAATCACTCATTTCTTTCAGCCCTTTGTATTCAGCATCTCTATAGAAATAAACCTACGTTTCTATGAAAATTGAAGCTTTTGTTTTTTTGTAGCCCACGTAAACTTAAACCTTGTTTATTCGGCCCATGTTAGCCTTTGAGTTTGACATGCTTGGACTAGAGGCTATTATGGAGGGGAGAGTCTGGGAGAAGCTTAGGAAGTTATATGTTAGAGCTTACAAAAATCTTTGTGAAAGGTCATATACTCTGACTCACAAAATAGATTAGTTGCCTTCAAACTGCGAAGACTTTCCAGGGACCATAGAACATTGATAGCTTTAAGAGAATCAATTTCCAGATCCTCAACTTTCCTCAAACTAATTTCCTTAAAAATATATATTTTGCCTTTTTACAAAATAATTCTCCACTCTTACCCACCCATGTATCCAGCAATAAGGAATCCCCCTTTAATGATTAATCCATGTCCCATAGACCCTGAGGGGTCCCTGAAATTCCCTGTCCTAATACACATGTCTGTTGAACTTAATGCTTAGTGATAGAAACACAATGTGCTGGTTCATGTTAGGATGTTCTGAATTTAGAAGCATGATACTGTGCAGTGACAGGAACAATGATAACTTTTGTTTAATATATTTGCCCCTTCATTCTCCAACAATTGTCAAAAAACACATCCCTCTTGAATGAGAGTCTAGGGAGAAGATGGCAGAGAAGGCTTCAAGGATAGGGAATACTGAATATAAAAATAAATTTTTCATGTACTTAAAAGTAAGTGTGATTCTTTTAAACAAGTATTAATACTCATTGTTAGGAGTGTATCATTAGCTAGAATGAAAGGCATCTCAAATGGCCAAGGTAGAAAAAGATTAGTGACGATGATTCTTTTTAACGTGACTCGGAATGGTTTCCAGGACTCAGAATTTTCCTAGGACATTGGCTAACACATACGGATAAAACTTTTATATGATTTCTTTCCGATCCATTGTGTGTAATTTAGAAAGGTAGTTACTGAATCATATCAAGAAATATTTATTCTACCTACAGTCAACGCTTTTTAAATTTTATTTCATAAAATCTTTAATAATTTATATAGCTTATTAACAAAAACTAAAGTAACATGCTAGCTGCCTCACCAAGATATTCTTAGCAGGATATACCTTTTAATCTCATTAAATATATAACAAAAGTGTGAACACAATTAATCCCACTAAAAATTCATTTCCAATAAGAGTTGTGCCATATATTCAACATTTACTTTTCAAATTTTGTATATATTTGTTATATTAAACAATGGTGTTTAATGTATGTAGTTTTGTTCAAATGCACAAATAATAGATGTAAAGTTAATTCTCTCCAGAATATTTTTAATAGCCAGAGCCTTATGTCTCTGAAGTCAAACTGTGACCTCCTGCAGCTTGTTCATCTTTCTGACCTCAGCAGCACTGATCACCATGCTCTGAACACAGAAACAGAGTTTTATAGGAGAAGGAACCTAGGTTTTAGAGTACAGCACAGCTGGATTCCGATCTAGCTGTCATTTACCGGTTGTGGATCTTGGGCCTTACTTAACCTTTCTATATCTCCATTTATCCATCTAAAAAGGAAGTAATGCTTCTCAAGGTTGTGGTAAAGATTAGACATAATAACTGTAAAATGTCTAGTGTATAGCAGAATATCTCTAAATGCTTGCCATCACCACTTTTACCACATATAATTATAACAAAGAGCTTGTTGAAAAAAATAATATAAAATTGCCTACTGTCCACAGTAACTAGCACAATGCTGAGCCCACAGTGGAAGCTTGTAAATATACCTTGACTTTGACCTGTGGAGTGTGAAGTCCTTATTGTTAAGACCCACCTTGAACTCTTTCTCAATGTTGGCCAGCACTGCCAGCTCGTTGCTAAGCTCTAAAGCCGTCATGACCGGATCTTCGCTAGACAAAGACAGGTAAGCTGGACTTGCCAGGCCTTTGTAGGCATTAATCCTAGATCTGGAGTGGCTAAAGGAGTCATGTTTCTGTTTCTGGTTGCATTCGCTGCACTTGCAGAAATAGTCGTGAGGCCGTTCAATCCGAGCACCCTTCCGCAGGAGGGTGTGCACAATTTCATATTCCTGGCAGTGGGCGGCCAGAATGACTGGAGTCACGTCGTGGGAGAAGCGGGTGCCGTCCTCATCATAGGCATAGAAGTCATCTTGCTGGAGTTCAGACTGGCTGGGGCTGGTTGCTAACCTCTTTCCTTCAGCAAAAGCGGGATGACTGAGAATGGCCTCCACGATCCGCACATAACCTTTGCTGATAGCTAGAAGCAAGGCGTCCCCAACACGAGAGAGGTTTTCTTTCTTGAGTAGAAGTTCTGTAATTTCCAGATGCTCGTTGGCCACTGCCAACTGCAGGGCATTCTGGCCCATGTAATCCACACAGTTGACATTGAGTGAGAGGCATTCTTCCAGCATCTTTCTCACCACTGGGATGTTGCCATATTCAGCTGCATCTAAAAAGCGTTCCTCCTCCACAGATAGGCTTGTGGAGCGATCATTAAACATGTATGCTGGTCCTCGGTTAGCTAACCTTCTCCCCTTCTCCCGGAGAATTGTCTGCCGCCGGTGGGCCAGTCTGTTGTCGGTGCCTCGGCTGTAATAAAATAGAAAAATTGTGAACAAATCATATTAAGAGCAATTTAGTGTGCCAAATGACTTGCCATCTAATGCAATCCTCAAGTATATTAGATGTTGTCTCATTGTCTCTGGACCGACTATAATATAAAATGAAGATGCATTTGCCGGGGCTGACCAGCAGACCCTGAGCGACGGATGAATGATCACTCTGACACAGGTTTCTGTGCTTCCCCATAGGCATTTATTTGTTAATGGATTCCAAGAACTTCTCCTTTAAGAAAGCCAAGCACTTTGCATATTTTAACATTCCAATTTGGGGTGAAGACTGGTGATTCCCATAATCTCTCTGGGTCATTCACATAGATATTAAAACATGTTTTTTAATCACAGACAGTATAGGCATAAAAAGACCCATAAGCAGTCACCATTATGATATAGAGTATGAAAATATTTTTTAAAAAGTAGAAAAATATTCCTAGAAGTGGGGTCACTGGGTCAAATGGGAGTTCCATTTTTAGTTTTTTGAGGAAACTCCATACTGTTCTCCACAGTGGCTGCACCAGTCTGCATTCCCACCAGCAGTGCACAAGGGTTCCTTTTTCTCCGCATCTCTCGGATGATTAGTGACTTTGAGCATGTTTTCATATGTCTCTTGGCCTTCCTTATGTACTCTTTCGAAAAGTGTCTATTTAGGTCCATTGCCCATTTTTTTTTATTGGGTTGTTTATCTTCCTTTTGTTAAGTTGTATGAGTTCCCTGTAAATGTTGGCGATTAAACCTTTATTGGAGATAACATTGGCAAATATGTTCTCCCATGCAGTGGGCTTTCTTGTTGTTTTGTTGATGGTTTCTTTTGCTGTGCAGAAGCTTTTTATTTTGATGTAGTCCCATTGTGATTCCACTTCTAGGAATATATCCCAAGAAACTAGAAACACCAATCAGAAAGGATATATGCACCCCTATGTTCATAGCAGCACAATTTACAATAGCTAAGATTTGGAAACAACCTAAGTGCCCATCAGCAGATGAGTGGATTAGAAAGCTGTGGTATATCTACACAATAGAATACTATGCTGCTGTAAAAAGGAAGGAATTCCTACCATTTGCAACAGCATGGATGGAGCTGGAGAGCATTATGCTAAGTGAAATAAGTCAGTCAGAGAAAGATAAATATCACATGATCTCACTCATTTGAAGATTATAATGAACAACATAAACTGATGAACAAAAACAGAGTCAGAGACAGAGAAGCATCGATCAGATGCTCAAACCTCAGAGGGAAGGTAGGGGAGGGTGGGGGTAAGGAGGAGAGATCAACCAAAAGACTTGTATGCATGCATATAAGCATAACCAATGGACAGGGACAGCAGGGGGGGTGAGGGCATGTATGGAAGTGTGTGGGGGGGCAATGGGGGGATATGGACACATATGTAATACCTTAATCAATAAAAAAAATGGGAAAAAAAAGAAAATGAAGATACAAGCTACAGAATGGGAGAAAATAGTTGTAAATCACATATCTTATAAATACTTGAATCCAGACTATTATAAAGTATTCTCAAAACTCAATAATAAGAAAATAAACAATCTGAATTTTTTTTAAAAAGTAGAAAAATAGCAAATCCATTCAAATCAACATATCCTTATTGAGTCCCTCCTATGTCAGGGCCCGACATTGTATAAGGCCCAGACAAATCAATGTGAAAAAAAAAAAAGGGAAACATTTCTACCCTTATAACTCTTGTATTCTAATGGGAAAATGGGCAGTTAGCACAATACCTTGTTATCAGCTGTTTAATTTTCATGATAAACCTAAATAGCAGGGTCATCTGACCAGGCTTATAGGAGAAAGTGAGTTGCAAAATTTAGGAGGATGAGTAGGAGTCAGGTGACAGTGTGTTTGGGAAGGTGAGACAGGGGTCAGGTTCTGGTGAAGAGTTTTCTCCAGGAGAGGGACCACTCTAATGTTGATTTAGCACAAGGTGGTCCTTGGAGGTGAGTTTCTAGGACAGCAGCATTATTTCCGGGTTAACAGATGGATGTGGTCATCAAAGAATTGTTGTATGAGCAACCATCCATCATCTTCCTTCTGAAGTTCTGAGCTCTCTTCCTTTCTCTCTGACATTTTTCTGGCTTCTAATAACCTCTTTAGCCTTTCATTTCCCCTCTTGTCTTCTATATATTCTACGTTCTATAATTTCTGTTGTATACAAGAGGAAGTTCAATAATTAGGGGGAGGAGAGGTGTCTGCTGAACATAGATAATGCTTTAGGGAAAAAACTATTTAAAAATAAGGGAAAAAAGAGCAAGGATTGTGAGATTTATAAAAGTGAGATGAAAGTATTGAAATTAGAGAAGAAAAGTTCTCATGTAACTAAAAAAAAAGACATAAAATTGACACAAAATAGTACCAAGTACCAAAATACCAAGAACCAAGCCTCTTTGCTCTCTTTCTTCCTAAAAATGGGAGAAATAATTATTCTAGCCTATGTTACAGGATTATTTCCAGGGTCAAATGAAATTATAAATTGGAAAATGCTTAAATTGGGATTTCATTGTTTTTCATGGCTATGGAAATGTGCATTTATATAAACAAGAAGAGACTGACGTTGTCATTTTTCAGCTGTTATTCAATTAGAAGACCCACAAAAAGGCAAGAACTGCAAGGGTAATTGATGTGAATGTTTTTTTGTCTTTTTATAGAAAGAACAAATATAATCAGTAGCCTTACTCATATCTCAATTTTTAATATGGTTTCCAAAGTTTTACTTGTTCCTATAACACCTCTAAATTTACACTAAGGTGGAATATGCCTGAGTTGTCTTTAACTCTAAAATCTTAAAATAATTATTTATGATTTAAATGCCTATTTATTTGAATAATAGCAAGTTCTATTTTAGCAAACCACTAATCTTAAACCTATTTCCTATTTTGTTCTAAACTGTCATGGCTTTCACACCTATATAACTTCCATCCTTCCAAAAGACAGCAAAGACATTTCCACACTAAGCATTATCTTCGATTTTAAAGCATCTCCTATCTCTTTCATTGGGACCACAAATATTAAGCTTATGAAGTGACACCGTGATTTTTTTTAAAAGACCCAGATTATCATTATCTCTTTAACACTCTGTCAACAGAAAAGCCAGCTGTAGCACGTTTGTGGAGGCATGTACACTTGCGTTAGGAGGATGACTACTCGCACAAGGTAGGCAGTACTCCTTGCCTGGGTCGTGAGAGAACGGGAGAGCTGCTTGCACGTTGACTGAACAAAATGCACGCTCTGCTGCCTCCGTGTCCTCCCTAAGAAGAGCAAAAGGCTCTATGTGTATTGTTTTGTCACAAATGCTGTTGCTTAATCCCTGACTTTTGGACACAAAAGCAAAAATAAAAGCAAATCTAGAGATGCGAGGTTATAGCACCTGTCTGAGAATGGATTTTTAAAGGCTATATAGTATAGAATTCTACATTAATTGCATATGTAACCTAGAAAAAAATATCTGCTAGGAAAAGAAACAGCCTTTTCTATGTCAAAGCACTATGTCAACAAAAGAGAGAGTTTCATTCCAGGTAAAGGGCACACTTTTGCAAAGTCGGCTCTTCTATTGAAGGAAAACATTTATTAAGAATGTTTCCTCATCCATTTAGTCATATTCAGCATAGTTGAATATTTAGTTTTCTACATTTTCATTCTGTATTTTTAAAATCTGTTTAATCCCACACAATATACATGTAAATACCAGTTCTAGAACACAGCGTAGCTAGATGCTGCCCCCGTGGTAGTCAAATATTGATTCGATCATGAAAATCAACAGTTTTTGCATACCTCATTGTCCTGAATCTCTCTGCTGGTGAAATAGTGTCCGTTGCCCTGGACAGTGAGAGATGGAATAATCCATCTCTATTGAAAATGCCAGCAACACAAATTAGCCTCTGAGTCGAATGGACTGTGTGCTTGAGTCCAGAGCATGTGCAGTAATTTCCTGTACTTCCTGTTCAAATCTGATGCACTTTCACCAGATGGAACGCCTACAGACTAAGCACTATAGGAAGTATCTAGCTTAACTTTTATTCTTTGCTTCAAGGATACTTTAAAATATTTGAATTAAAGTACAATTCCATTAAAGCAGAAGTGTTAGGAATGTAAATGATACCAAACTATTCCAGGCAGCATGGAAGAGCCAGAAGAGTAGATTTTAAATTCAGCCCAGGAAAGTGAATATAAAGGAAACCCCAGAATATGCATTTTATTATCTACACACTTACCCCTGGGGAAAAAAACTTGGACTGGGATATTTAGAAATTAACAATCAACACAACTAGTAATTTTGTAGACTACTTCTAGGGGGATGAATGATAAAAAGAGTTTCATTCTAATTTTATAAAAATGAGACTGTTATTACTGCCTACTGAATCTCTGGTCACATACCCATCTCCTTTCCTCAGGGTTGAAGGAGTACTAACCAATTAAAGTGGTTTTCCTTCGCCTCGTGAGAGCAAAGACTGCTTTGCCTCATTCACCACTGGATCCCCAGTGCTCAGCAGAAAGGCACATTGCAAACACTTTCAACATAACTGTCAAATGCATGAATCCCTCTTGTCAAAGGAATAAAGTTCAAAGCCTGTTTGTTCCCTATGAAGCCGACATCAAATCACTACGATGTACAACCCTACAAATAAAAAAGAAACAAAACGTAAAGGCTGAACCACAGCGTTACCCCATGTATACATAGTATTTTATATTCATTTCAAATAAGCAGCAAGTTCTTCAGAGAACAAAGGAAGTTGAAAGGCATCTTTTTTAATGACATCCTTGACGATTTGTTCTTAATCCAGAAATGGAGATTTTCTTGTCCTTAAAGGCAGGACTAATATTCTCTCATCTCTTCTGCTCTCTCTGCCTATCCTTGACATTGCATATAGCATAACCACCCATCTTCACAACGCATAACTAAACCCCCTTAACCTCCAGATAGTTTTCTTTATAGGAATTATTTTAATTCAAGCAGCTCTGATTTTCCCCATGGACTCCTCTCATTTCATCAAATACTAACTTCCCATTTGATCAGTCGCACATCACACCGTGGCCTTACTGCTTCGTAAGCAAAGTAGCCTGAACTGTTGTTGGTCACTTTCAGTTGGGAGCAAGAGTATGACTGAAAAATGTCTTGTGCATATTGCATGTTTTTACTTGTTAATTTTTATCACCAATTTGTGTATAAATTAGAAACCTAACTGTGCCAGAGAATAAAAACACGAGTAAATAATGGAACCGTTACAGAAACTTGACATTTTGTAAAACAACTAAGTCCGAAACATCACTGTTTCTTTTCAGCCTGCTGTTGTGGTTTATTTCATGTGTCACATCTTCCTTCTTTGAGATGCTCTTTAGTAGATTTCTGGGTGCATGCTTTTATTTTGATCTATTTTAATAGAGTACTCTTGGGAATATTAAAAAGTTTATATATAATGCAAGCAAAATATATCCCAATTATCTTATCAAATAAAAAGGTTTAGACCCTTTGCTTCTATTATCAACAGCTGTCATAACGGTTATTTTCCCATTCCACAAATAACTTCTGTGTAAGACAGAGTCCAGGCAGGAAAAAGAGAGTATACTTAACCTGAGTAATCTGAGGGGTTTACTGAAGAGATTCTGGGAATGTGTGGGCAGGAGTTAGGGAAACTCAACATGGTGGCCTGCAATACCCAGGTCTAGGCCAGTGTAAGCTTACACCTAAAGGGGCATAAGGAGGGAGCCATTACTAGAAGTTAAAAAGGGTGATTGTAAGGCAAGGGCTGCTTGATAGAGTGTCTGACATTTAATAGAGGGCAACAGCCAACCCTCAAGGAGAGAGCCAGGGGAACTGGTACCCTGACCACACTCTCCTGCTCTCTGCTATTCCACAGTAGCCTCCCATGCTCTGTACCGAACCACATGCCTGGGGCCACACAGGACCGCTATGCCCGGAGGCAGAGGGCAGTCTGCAGATGGTGGAGAGTGGACCAGGAAGCCAAGAAAACAACACCCAGCACACACTCTATAAGGGAACTTGACTGCCATGATTAACTCCATCAGAAATCACTGATGAAAACATTTGCACAAAGAAAATGGTAAGTGTATAATTGTTTTATGATGAGTCACAGATGCATCATCGGTTCTCACCTTTCTGAGCTTATTTTTCCCTTCTATAAGCTGTCAGGAAAGACACCCACATTCAATTTCAGGCAGTTCCTTATCTTTAAAAACGAGCCAATCCATCTGCATTGTAGGTTGATGCTCAGATGAGAATGAACAACTCTGATTCTGAGGGTGAGAAGGAGGGTGTGATGGCATAGAAACACTCAGAATTACTAAAATTGTGCATACAGCACAAGCCAAAGCTGCTGACTGTCGGAGACAATGGTGCTGAGGAAATGGACTTAAAGCTCTGCAACATACTCTCAACCTCTATCACAGGGCTAGCTCCACTGTTCACAGGGCGGATTCAAGTCTATATGAGCCCACATGTTTAAGAGAGTTCAAATGTGGAGAGAGAGGAGGTTGGACAATGCAGTGCACTGTTCAATTTATTTAGGAATATGATTTGTGAAATGTCTTCCTTTGCTAATGAAGTATGATTTTAGATACCACTATCAAATCTCAGATCCACACCAGAATCTTAACAGTTTGTTCATTCATTCATTCATGTATTTATTCTTTCATTTATTAGTTCAAATATTTACAGTTCCAGGCATTGTGCTAGGTACGTGAGGGATACACCAGGAAAAGACACTTACGTATGGCAGAAAAGAGAGGTGTAAACAAAAGATTACAGGGCAATAAGTGTTATCAAAGGTATGCTGTCCTATATAAATGAATAACAAATACTTTTCAACTCAGTCTATGGGTCAGGAAAAGCCTTCTGAAGAGATATCTCTTATTCCAAGAATGAGGGAGAAGTTAGCAGAGGGGAAAGGACAGAAGAAGCCCTCCTTGCAGAGAGAACCACACTTGTATAAGTCAGTAGTCCAGAGAAAGCAGAAAGATGTCCATTATAGCAGGAATTCCCTCCTCCATGAGATTTCTGATTCTTGGCTCAGTTTAATTGGAGGTTGAGGGCTTGAGGGCTCTAACCTTGAGGGCTCAAGGTTAAAGCTGGAGTCTGGCTTCCATTGCTCTCCTCAGTTTGGCACTTAGGACTTACACCTTCGGGCTGAAAAGTAAAAGTTTAGGTAACTCTCAAATAGCTAAAGACTCCAATTTAGGAGAGTCAGGCTTCAGAACTCAAGTATTGGGTCTTTGGCTCCGGGAGTTTTGTTTTGAAGCTTTTGGAGCTACATAATTCAAGCTCCCAAGTTCAGAAAAATTAAGAATAAATCTAGGGCTGCTAAGAACTGAGTCCTGAGGGATCTGGACTTGAGGCAACTCCGGGGAGCCATGGGAAATATTGGGAAGAACATAGCTTCGAAGAAAGATGGGCTTTATTGGGGATCCTGGCTCTGCCACTTACTAATCGTGTGATCTCTCTGAGCCTCAGATTTCTTAGCTATACAATGGATGTGTGAGGCAGGGAAGGGGAAGTAGTTCCTTTACATGGTTATGGTGAAATTGGTGATTTGTGAAATTCAACTTAAAGTAATTCCATCTCTCACCTATTATGGATTTCAAATCCTTCTTAATCATAATTGTTCAATGCTTTCCAGTTTTAAGATGTTCTGCTTAATAAGCAAAATGAAAGCTAAGTAGCTATTAAATAGCTTCTCTTTCCCCAAGGCCATCTCTTGCATTTGTACCATGTGCCCAAACTACCGATTGACCCTCCCTTTTTTGTTGTTGTTTTTGTTGTTGTTCTTTTTCTTCCCCTTGCTCTGTACATCAATATGGCTAAAATGGCATTTTCATTGCCTTAGTGCAAGCATGTCAAACTCGTAGGAGGCGGGCCGCATGCGAGTTTGACATGTTTGTGTGTGTGTGTGTGTGTGTGTGTGTGTGTGTGTGTGTGTGTGTAACTTTCAGCATATTTAGTGTTTCCACCTTGCTAGCACTGTTCTTAAACTTTATTCCATTCTTTTCTCTCTCCTCTTCATTCCTTGATTGTGTATTTCCCTGATGCATTTGTATACATGGGCTCTTAAAACCTGAACTCATGTTCATATTCTAGTACCAAGTCCAAGGCCAGGCACAAAATGTCTTATGAATCTGCAAATGATCAATAAGTAATAGAAATAAAAGAGTATGAAAACAAAAACGAATGGAGAGCATCTTGTTTTGCTACATTTTTTAGGAGTTTCCCAACTATTTCATTCCGTATCAAGAACCTATTTTTTTTTTTTTACTGTACAGTTAGAAGGTCACTTGCAATCAATAACCAAATGTGTACCGACCACACTACACAAACCACCTCTGCCGTCAGAGAGTTATTTTTTTTGAAATAAGTGTATCCTGTATTTATGAAGTGTGGGGGTTCAGAACAAGTTACCCCAAGATGTGCCTCAGTGGTATGTGGATTGTTTTGAGCTAAAGGTAACTGGGACACTGCAGGCTCAAGAGAAACTTCTGCCCCCCCTCCCCCCGCCTCAACCATCTAGAAGAATTTAAATTAGAAGCCTGGCCCATGACAAGAGTTACCACCAGAAATGACTTTTTAAACTATCTGTATGGCAGGGAAAACTAATTCCTGAACATGTGCTTTTTCTGCTGGGAGCTTCTGAAGGCCCCTTACCTCATCCCTAACTCAGCAAGTCTTACCAACCCATGTTCCCTTTCTGCCTCTGGGCCTCACGTGCACGTGGGGTCTTTGGCTCTCTCACGTATGTGGAGTTCCCATACAGATGTATGGGTTACATTTGGTTATTTTCTATTTGATTATATGACCGGACGTAAGAGCCTTGAGGGGAGAGGAGAGTTTGTTTGGCCCCCACAGAAGTAAACATAACTCTTCCTAATGTCCCTACATCATTCAGGCAGCGGCGGGGAATGGAGACAGACCACTCTGTAGATGTAACCCCATGTGCTTCACTTTCCACCAACTAACAGTCTATGCATTTAGAGTTTCTCCTATCAGAGGGATGCAATCTCATTAACACACCCGTTTTTAGATCATGGGAATAAAAGAATTTTATATTTCAATATGAAAATGGTCACAAGACTGAATCACCCGATTTTTACATACTAACTTGATACAACTAAAATATTTCAGTAATTCACAAGGCCCGCTTTTAAATGGGCTGATGAAACAAAGGGCAACGTATCATAAGTAGTAAATGTTGCCCAATGACTTTTCAAAACTCATCTGTATTCTATAAAGTTGACCTTTAAACCATTCCTAGCATCATAAATGTTAGATATTTTTAAACTATACAACTTTTTTTCCTCATCCAGTGCCCAAATTCATAAATTTCTACCAAATACCCCAGATTCAGAATGGTTAAAAACACAGATGCTGGAGTAACAATACGTGATTCCAGTTCTGGCCATTTGCTGACTCTCTGGCTTCATCCAAATAAGGAATATAATGCTTCTACTTCACAGGATTGGTGGGAGGGTTACAATATTGTGTGTATATTTTTTTTAAGTATTGTTTATAACCCTGGTGTAATACTTAGTGCTTAATTAAATTATTTTCTTAACAACCTTATGCAGTATGTACCTCTTATTATTCTTATTGTGGTAAAGATAATGTAAAGCATTTAGTACTTGACAATAGTTAAGTATTCAGTAAATAGTCATAATAGTTATTATGCTATTATTTAATTTTCACTGTAGTTGGTAAAGTTGGCTTCTTACTTCCACTTCACATATGAAAAAAAAAAAATGTTTGGGGATTGACTCGAAATAGGGATGGTATACATAAACAAAGGTGTTGTTATTTTTCTAATATAGCTGAAAAAAAGCTAATATTCAATACTTTAAAAAATGAACTCTCTACAATGCCTAGGACTAGTTATGGTATATAGAAAATTCTTAAGTTCATACTTGTATCGAATGGCAGAACAAGATTGTAAACTTAGAACTGCAGTTGTCATATTTCATTTTTAAATCTTGTGTTTATTGTTGTGAAGCACATATGCTGAAGAGAGCTACACATCTAAGTTCAGTAATAAAATTAACACCATCTGCTTCCCCCCAACCCCCCAAGCCCCACTCCCACCCCACAACCCATCTAAGACCACGTTAGACCACCTGCTAACTGAAGGCCTCTGTGTCCCATTGTGAATTACTATCTCCCCCTGCAGGTCAACAAGAGACCACTACACCACTATCTGCCTTTTGTGTTAAACCGTCTTTTAACTTTATTCTTAGAGCTTCTCCATCTCTGTATACCCTGAACAATATAGATTCGTTTGGAAAGAGTAAGTAATTAGCACAAACCTGGCATGATAAGGAAAGGGAAACCTTGCCACTGCTGCGCTATGGAAGGGAAGCTCCGATAATAAGACACACGGGGTGTGTGTGGTCCACTGTCCGGCTCCAGCTTCCCCGGGAGTTTACAAGGGCCCCTGAGGACTAGGCAGAGGCACCTCCTCTGTCAGAATTGCGCAGTGGAGATACTTCAGTGGACTGCTGGCTGTTTTGCTGGTGGGAGAAGGGGTTTCCCCTCCAATTTGGGGGTCATCTACTGTCTTCCAGGACGAAGACTTTCCCCCTTGGGCTTCTTTTCTCTTTCACTACCTAACACTTTTCACACCACTTTTGCCTTTCCCCCCAGAAGATATACATTTTGAAGGTGGCTCTTTCACACTGTGCATTCTTTGAAGTCCTTCCCCTGTGGTTCATGGTCTGATCTACCAGAACCCCTTTGTGAACTATTTTTCAGACCTAGGGGAGGTGCAGTGTCTCTGGCAGTAGTTTTAGGTCAACCTGAGGCTCTAGACTAGCTTTCTCCCATCTTCCCTGCAGTGCTCCTTGGTACGGACTTGGCTCCAGGCCAGGCTGGAGGAGGCGGGCAGGAGGCTGAGAGATCCCGCAGGAGGATTGTTAAAGAGAAAACCGCAGGCCCAAAATAATTCTTTTTGCTCATTTCCTGCAACATATTTATTTCCCCCTGAAGTTTGCACTTCCCCTGAAAGTGCCAAATGGGGTTTCTGAGTTTTACAAGGCTCTGTTGAATTACTACCTCTAAGTCTTGGTTAAACATGTTTTCACCAATTACTCTAAAGTCTGAAAAACAACACTTAAAACTGCTACATTCAATTAAGCAGAAGCCTCTAGGACACTCAGAAAAATTTAAGAAGCAAAGTCTTTTTTTTTATCATTTCATGTTCATAATAATTGGATTAAGAAAGCAAGTGTTCTAAAAAACATTGAGGGAAAATATGGATTTCACAATTTACATTTTTTTCACGACAGAGTCCCAGTGCTGCATACTAGGTTAAGAGGAGACCATATGTATGTGTGAAGTCGGGTGTGTATACGTATGAGTATGCATGCAATACCTTATTTAATTATTTTTTTTGTGGACACTTTGCAGCTTTTGTAAGAATAATGGTGTACAATTTCAAGTTTACTAATTAACCAACTTGATAAAATTATTTATTTGCAATAGGACATGTTTTACAATGAAGTAACTAAATAGCTATTCCTTCCAAGTTGTTTTTCGTTCTTTGTACAAGTTACTGGCACCCCTTTCTTAAATGCTATGAAATATAGAATATTTTTATCTATGTCTGTCTGTATATCTATAGCCAGGTTTATATCTATTAGAATAACTAAATTTATGTTACATTTGTGTATTCTTTTTTATTTTAAGCATGTTTGATAGAAAAGGTAAAAGACAGATGAATGAAGTAGAACCCAAATGTTAGGTCCTGAGAGACTGACATGCAAAGATGTCTACCATTTATGACCTGCAAACACAATGCAGATCATAGAGCAGCACAGGCAATATGACCTTACTCACCAATGTGAACTGACTATGAAATACTTTGGTTAAAAAGTATATTTAAAATTCATTATTACCTTAGAGTGTTGTTGTTCTCTATATACAAATAACACATCATAAAGAGCTGCTTAGCTTGGCACTTGGCACACATTAAGTACTCAATGCTGTTATAATTATTTTACAATTGTTATTAACTCTTATATGTAGCCTGCTTTCTCTTATCATGGAAATCTATGGGATGCAGGCCCACTGCCTTTGCCTCATGGTGCCTTCTTCACCTGTGCATATTAGAAAACATAAACATGCTTAGGAGTGTGAGGTTATAAGTAAATGTGTCAATAAAAATTATGTGAGTCAAACAGAATTTTGACAGACAAAAAAGTTTCTTAGATGGTTTCTGAAAGGCTAAGTTGACCTAAGAATGTGTATGAAACAATAATTTATAAAATAATGCCACAGGTCAATTGGTCTCTAGAATTATTAAAATATTAAATATTCCTTTCAAGGCACACATCTTAGAATTTCCAACAATTGAGTGAACAGCCCTTTTAGCCAGCAGGAGGCATGAACCATGGAAGGCACCGTTTTCCTCCATTTAACTATGAAAGAACTGAATTTCAGTTGAAAGTAAGGAAAAATAAGTACATTTTCTAAGGAATTCGCTTATATTTTAAACACCAGACTTACAGATCCACAAAACTTCATTTTGTGTCTTTTCATGGCTCACCCACTTTTATTATGTTCTAGGCCAGTGATGGCGAACCTATGACACGCGTGTCAACACTGACACGCATAGCCATTTCTGATGACACGCGGCCGCATGCCGAGGATGAAACATTTGCTGCTCCTGAGGATGAAACATTTGCGACTAGAGTCTTGGAGTTAGTTTTTTCCTTAAAGTGACACACTACCCGAGTTATGCTCAGTTTTTTGGCGAAGTTTGACACACCAAGCTCAAAAGGTTGCCCATCACTGTTCTAGGCTATCCATTGTATGAATTCAGGGAGTTTGTAAAGTGAGGCCACCTGTATTATACAGACTAGGTGCATCAATGCTGGGAAATGAGCAGGTGGTGAAGCAACAGCCCTTCTGAATCAATCATGGATCAATTTCAGTAAGATCTTTTTTCTTCCTGTGATTAATTATAGAAAATATAGAAAACTGGACTGATTCTGAAATACGAATGAGTAGTTCTGCTTACATTTTAGTAATATCCATGCTAATATACTTTTTCTCCAATGTGGTTTGACTAGTCTGTTCAAAGCAGAGCATAAAAGTATTATTACTTGGGGATACAAGTTAATCAACTTTTATTATATTTGTAAATTAAGATAAAAAGAACAAAATATTTTGCAGAAAAATTAAATGACCTGGAAAAGTTTTAATTAAATAAGGTGGTGAGGCAACAGCCCTTCTGAATTAATCATGGATCAATTTCAGTAAGATCTTTTCTTTCTGTGATTAATTATAGATTTGAAATACGAAATCACATTTTAGTCTCTCAGTTATGTCAAAATATAGCAAGGAATTGAGTAATATAAGAAGATGAAAAAGTTATTTAAAACTCTTTCAGTCCCTCTTAGCACTGAGCAGTCCATGCCTGTAAAACTCTATTTCCTAGGAATGCTAAAACAACGCTCAGCAGTGGAAATGAGGTGACACCACCAGGGTAGACACATCAGAGACTGCCTAAGGCTTCTGCTAAACAGCCACAGTGGGAAGGGTATCAGTGGATCAAGAGCAGATGAGGAAACAGAAAACAAGGCAGGGTCTAAGGAATAATTTGAGAACTAAGAAGACCTAGGCATTCCAAGCAGTTATCTTTTTAATTTTTATTATCCTTAAAGACATGAAAGAAAGGGTGGTATTTTTCACAGTACATATATTTAAAATTTTTATAAAATTTTTATTATATACATTTTCATGCTTGGAGTATATTGAAATTCATTCTTGTTTAGATGAGTTGCCATATATAAAAACGACTGTATTTCTCACA
This sequence comes from Eptesicus fuscus, assembly GCF_027574615.1. Lineage (NCBI taxonomy): Eukaryota > Metazoa > Chordata > Mammalia > Chiroptera > Vespertilionidae > Eptesicus > Eptesicus fuscus. The sequence goes on along the minus strand of NC_072485.1, from coordinate 17,325,074 downwards.
GTTTCTATGAGACAGAAGGCTTAGGCCAGGGGCAGGCTGAATGGTTGGCATATGATGAAGGAATTCTTCATGCACAATTTCTGATTAGGGCTTCCACTCATGTCTACTATGTCAAGGACTGGAAACCGCCTTGAAGGATGTTAGACTATAGGATAGTTTTCCCAGTGCTGAAGAAATCAGCACTGCCCTATTAGTATTCTCAGTAATTTAAGAACTAAATCTCAGAATAGTGTCTACTAAAAAGTAAAAATATTTTGCTGTTGAAGTAAAATAAATTTTTTGAACAAGTCTTTATAGCTAAATTTGTATAAGCAACCATTATGCTTAGTGAATGTGATATAGGTATAATACTAAATGATAAAAAAATAAAAATGAAAGGTGAATCTAAATAGATTAACATGCTATGGATATTAGACTCAAGTGTAAGGGTTAAAATTTTATAAGCAAACTTATGAGAAAATCTTTATAACATTAGATTAGACAAAATTTCTTAAATAGCTTAAAACCATTAAAAATTGACAAGCTATACTTCAAAATTAAAAAAAAAACTTTTACACCTTGATAGACACTCAGAAAATAAAGAGATGCTCAACATCACTAATCATCAGAGAAATGAAAATTAAAACCATAATGAGATATCACCTCACACCTGTCAGAATGGCTATCATCAATAAATCTACAAATGACAAGTGCTGGTGAGGATGTGGAGAAAAGGGGACCCTCATGCACTATTGGTGGGAATGCAGACTGGCGCAGCCACTGTGGAAACAGTATGGCATTACTTCAGAATTTAAAAATGGAACTTCCTTATGACCCAACAATTCCTCTTCTGGGAATATATCCAAAGAAAACCAAAATACTAATTCGAAAGAATATATGTACCCCTATGTTCAATGCAGTGTTATTTACAATAGCCAAGATTTGGAAGCAGCCCAAGTGTCCATCAATAGATGAGTTGATTAAAAAAGTTGAGATTCCCGGCCAGGGTGGCTCAATGGTTGAACGTCGACCCAGGAACTAAGAGGTCACCTGTTCAATTCCCAGACAGGATGCATGCCCAGGTTGTGGGCTGGATCCCCAATAGGGGACATGCAGAAGGCAGCTGATTTATGATGTTTCTCTCTCATGGACATTTCCATCTCTCTCTCCCTCTCCCTTTCTCTCTCTCTAAAAAAGTCAATAAAAACATATTTAAGAAAATAAAAATTAAATTAAAAAGCTGTGGTATATTTACACAATGAAAAAAGAAGGAAATCTTACCTTGTGCAACAGTATGGGTGGACCTGAAGAATATTATGCTAATTGAAATAAGCCAATTAGAGAAAGAAAAGTACCATGTGATTTCACTTATATGTGGAATCTAATGAACAAAATAAACTAACAAAGTAGGGAAAATTCATATATACAGAGTACAGACTGACAGCTGTCAGAGGGGAGGGGGCTGGAGGCTAGGTGAGAAGGGTAAAAGAATTAAGAAAACAAAAAAAAAGGAAGAAAGACTCATGGACACCAAAAACAGTATGATGATTGCCAGAGGGAAGGGGGAATAAATGGTGATGAAAGGAGACTTGAATTGGGGTGGTAAATACAAAATACAATATACAGATGATGTTTGGTAGAATTGTATACCTGAAACCTGTATAATTTTATTAACCAATGTCATACCAATAAGTTCAGTTTAAAAAATAGAAAGACAAACTGCAGACAGGTAGAAATATTTACAAAACACATATGTGATAAAGGCCTTGTATCCAGACTATACATACATACTCATTCAGCCCCAATGCATTTCTTACAATTTAGCTAACACATTAGAAGTTTTGCACCATTGCTTAAAATAATGTTCAAGCATATGATGGAGGCCTTTATCATTTTTCTTCCTTTAACTACCACATCTATCCATTTGCCTTATTCTACTGAGATAAACTTTATTTTTCACATCAGCTGTTAAACATAGGCATCAATTTTACCCGACCCATTTCTCATTGTAGCAACTCAGTAAGACGATCCAAAAACAAAAGGGCAAAAGATTTAAAAGACACCGCACCAAAAAAATACATACAAATGGCCAATAAGCACATAAAAAGAAGCTGAACTTAATCATCAAATCAATACTTAGAAAGACTGACGATATCAAGCTTGTCAAGGGTGTGGAGGACGTGGAACTCATACGCTGTTCTTGGGAATAAAAAATTGTACAGCCCCTTTGAAAAGCACATTGGCAGTTTCTTATAATGTTAACCTACATGTACTCTATGATTCCAAGATAAATGAAAACATATCTGTATGCAATGTTTATAGCAACTTTACTCACAATCAAAAAACCTGGGGAAAATCCAAATGTCCATTAACTTGTGAGTGAATAAACAAATGATGGTACATCCATCCAGTGAAATACTACTCATCAATAAAAATGAATGAGCTAGTGAGACATGCAATAACATGGATATACCTCAAAAACATTCCGTTGAACTAAAGAAGCCGGAAAGAAAAAGCATGTGTAATTCCATCTGTATGACATTCTAGAAAGGGCGAAATTATAGGGACAAAAAAAATAGGTCGGTGATTGCAGGGGCCTGGGATCAAGAGAAGAAAATTTGAGGGTGATAAAACGTTGCATATTTTTATTTTAGTGGTGGTTTTCATGACTGCATATATTTGCCAAAACTCGTTCAACTGTATGCTTAAGAAGAGTAGATTTTATTGTACGTAATTTAGAGCTCAGCAGAAGTTTTTCAAAAATGCTTCATGCCAACTGGTTCATTGAGATTCTTTAAAATGCTGTGGGAATTTACTTTGTTCAAATCTTGCTGTAAATTAACACATATCCAATGATCCATACACAGTTATTTTCAATAAATGACATGTTCAGACTTAAGAAGAGCAATGTTTGAAGTAAAGTCAAATTACTAGCTTGTCTGGATCTCACACATCAATGCCCAGTGCCATAAAATACCATTGAAGGCAGACATTTGCCTAGTGGTCTTCAAGTGACTGGATACCTTGTGAACTTTTCAAGGAACGGAGTGAGAGCACCAGCAATATTCTGTGTGAGAAACTCTGCCCTATCGGTATTTTAGGAATTTATTGGGTTAGATTCATGAAGATCACATTTAAACCCTTTATGTATGTGACTCCTGTAAGACTTGTGCTTCTGAATGAGAAATAGGTCTGTACTAGTCTTTATACACATCCATATCATGTATATGTACCCATAACATTGCGACCAGATTTGACAGAAAACAAAATCAATATGTTTACAAAGCACACTGGCCTCTATCACCATAAAATATTTTGCTTGGGTTTTTAGACTAGTAATCCAACACTGTTAACCATCACAGTTTCTTGATGAAAAGCAAACAGTTGGATAAAGCGTTCATCTAGCTTTATGTATTCAGCACTCATTCAGCACCCAATGCATTTCTTATAGTTTGGCTAACACATTAGAAGTTTTGCAACATTGCTTAAAATAATGTTTAAGCATATGATGGAGGCCTTTATCATTTTTCTTCCTTTAATTACTACATCTATCCATTTGCCTTATTCTACTGAGATAAACTTTATTTTTCACATCAGCTATTAAACATAGGCATCAATTTTACCCGACCCATTTGTCATTGTAGCATCTGCAGTGCCATCTAGTTTCCACATAGAAGAGACCCCATTTATCTGTTTTATCTGGGACTATTAGCTTGTTCCATTCTATGAATAGAGCAATAAAGAAGAGGAGAAAGTGAAGATAAATTGAGGTCACAGAGAATAGAAAAGTGATGAATTTAGGATCACATTTAAAGCTGATAAAGAGAGAAAGATTTCAAGAGAACATAAGGGTTTCTCCATAATACCTTATTGAATAAATACATGCAAAAATTAATGGGTGAGTGAATGAAGTGGCCAGAAACCTGAGTTTGAATCCTAGCCCTTCTCCTGGAGTATCCAAAAAATTTTGGCAAGCTACTTAGCCTTTCTGAGCTTTGCTTTTTTCATTTACAAGATGGAAATAATAACACTTACTTTGCAATACTGATTTGAAGATTAGACATGATGTATATAAAGCATCTAGCTCATCATTTGGGAAATAGGGAATTTTCAAAAAAGTACAGTGCAGCTGCAGGAAAAATGTTTGATAAATTTCAACTTCTATTTATGATTTATAAAAAGAAATCTCTTAGCAAACCCGGAATAGAAGGGAACTTAGTCTGACAAAACATAGCTATAAAAAACTAGGAAATGCATGGAGCCAATTGTAGCTGAGAAACTCTTGAAGAACAAGAACAAGTAAGAAAGACTTGCCCTATAAGACTTACTGCAAGGCACTGGAAATAAAGTATAATACCAGCACAGTGGTAGGTAAACAGAACAAAATTTTAAAATAAGGAGCATAGACAAACCTATGGACACCTTCTTATATAGCAGGGATGACATTATAGATTTTTGAAGAAAGAATAAAAATTTCAATAAAATTGATTTTCTTTATTGGAAAAAACAACAACATGTTTCACCCCTACCTAACATAAACAAAAAACAATCCGAAGTAGAAAAATGAACTAAGCGAGAAAAACAAAACTACAAGGCTATTGGAAAACAATATAGAAAAAATCTTCATACCCTCAGGATAAGGAAGGATTTCTTCACAAAACACAAAAAGTACCAATCATAAAGAGAATGTTTGTTAAATCAGATATATTAAATATAAGAGCTATCAATAAAAAAAAACAAGTAAAAGGAAAACCACAAAAGAGAACATGATTGTGTTGTAGTGTACCCCCATCTTACAAAGGATGCCTCTAGAAGTCGAATTATGGAGTCATTTATTAAAGGCCAGCGGCATACGAGGGGCTAAAGCTCCAAATCTCGCAGCCCCGAACAGCTTGCCACATCTGGCTTATATTGGCAGAATATCACAAAGGTATCGATTACATCTTTGGGTCTGGAATGAGGAACCTGTTTCGTGCAAAGCTTTTACAGAAGCGAAATTGAGCAAATTGGTTACCTAAAGTATCTAAGAATCACTGAATCAACAGAAACACATTATCTGGGACCACCTGGGCAATTTAGAATAATTGTGCTGTCCAGATTCCGGGACCACTATGCATTATCTGTAGCTACTGAAGCAACTTAGGGTCTGTTCTGATTCCAGGACCACTGAGTCAACCAAAACACGTTATCTGTAGCTACTGAGACAATTTAGGATAATTGAGCTGATCTGGTTCTCAGAAGAATGTGCTTCGATGACCAGTGAGATCACAATCAATGGGATATTCAAACCATCATCAATGGAGTATTGGGATAGCATACATAAGTTCAGAAAATCAAAATAACTTTCTATTGTTTTAGCAAACAAATAAGTACAGAAGCCAAACAGCAGTTTCTACCTGAGATGATTGCTACCATACTTCAATTGTAACACCTATAATAAAAAAAGCACCACTGTCTAGAATAGTAAAAGAACCCCTACAAAGCAATATAAAAAAGTAGGCAACCTAATAGGAAAAGAAAAAGGTAAAAAAAACTTGACAAATCTCTTAAAAAAAAAAAAAAAAAAAGAGGACTACCAAATGGGAAATAAATACCTGAAAAATGTATTCATCCTCTTTAGTAATTAAGGGAAATAAAATTAAAATTACAACGGAACACCATTATATTTCTATGGATTTGCAAATATTAAAGCACCTAAAATATCTGTTGTTGGCTGAATTACACCCCTCCCTTCCAAATTCCTATGCTGAGGTTCCAAACCCCAGTATCTCAGAACGTGGCCTTCTTTGGAGATAGGATTTTTACAAAGGTAAAAATGATGGCATTAGTGTGGGCTCTAATCTGATAGGATGATGAACTGATAAAAAGGGAAAACGTGGACCCAAAACACATACAAAGGGAAGACAATGTGAAGACACGGGGAGAAGACGGCCACGGACAAACCCGGGGAGAAGCCTGGAACAGCACCTTCCTTCGCAATCTGCGAAGGAACTGAGCCTGCTGACAGCCTTGTCTCAGATGTCCAGCTCCCAGAACTCTGAAACAATGAGTCTACTGTTTCCGCAGCCCAGTTTGCGGTACTTTGGAATAGCAGCCCTAGCTAACTAATGTAATATCTAAGCCAAGTGTTGTTGAGGATATAGACGAGTTAGGAGAGAGCTTCTCACGTACTGTTGAGTGGAACATGAACTAGCCCAACCACTTTGAAAACTAGAGTCGTCTTAATCTGGTAGGATTGAAGATGTGTCCCAGGTCCTAACAATTCCACTCTTAGGTATGTACCCTAGAGCAGGGCTTTCAGTAGAACTGCCTGCAGTGATGGAAATGTTCTATAATTGGTGCTGTCCAATACTATGGCTACAGTCACATGTGGCTACTGAACCCTTGAAATGAGGCTAACACAACTGAGGAGCTGAATTATTAATTTATTTAATTTAACTAATTTTAATTTAAATAGTCACTGTCTAGGTCCTGCAATGGTTGCTAGTACAGCCTTACAGTAACTCAAATAAACATACACTAAGACATACATAAGAAAGTTTAGCCCTGGCCAGTGTTGCTCAGTGGCTAGAGTGTCGGTCCGAACACTAGAGGGTCACGGGTTCGAATCCTGAACAAAAACATGTACCTGGGTTGCAGGTTTGATCCCCAGCCCCTGGTCAGGGCTCATACAGGAGGCAACCAATAGATGTGTCTCTCTCACAATGATGTCTCTCTCTCTCCCTCTCAGCCTCCCTCTCTCCTATCCACTTTCTCTAAAATCAATGGAAAAAATATCCTCTGGTGAGAGTTACAAAAAAAAAAAAAAAAGAATGTTTATAGTAGCACCAAGAAACAACACAAATATCTATCAATAATATAATGCTAAAATAATTATGATATATTTATACAATGAGATACTGTACAGTAATGAAAATGACTGAATGATCTAGAACTACACACTACATTGATGAATCTCAAAATTATATGATTAAATAAAGCAAGAAATAAAAGAATACAAACGATATAATCCATTTACATAAAGTTTCCACAGTATGTTGTTTAAGGATAAATACATAGATGGTAAACAACGAAGAAAAAAACAATCATTATAAAAGTCAGGTTGGAAAGAGACCCATGGGAGTCTTCTGGGTTTTGCAGATGTGTTTGCTGACCTTGGCACTGGTTACACAGAGTTCATTTTCCAATTATTAGTTAAGTTGTATGTGTATGTTTTATTTATTTTTCTGTATATGTGATATGTCTCTCAATAAAGAATGAAAACAGAATTATAGTTACCATTATTCTTAGACATTGTTTTTAATTAATGTTGCTTTTCTTTCACAAACATATTTAATCTATGTACACGAAACCATAGTCAGAGATTTCCAGTAGAAATTCAGATCCCTAAGTTATTTAATATATCTGAATTCTTCAATTTAAAGGCACAATATAATGGCCATATACAACACACTTTCTTAACTTACCTCCTCTTATCTACCCCTAGATTAACCAATCTTATATATTTGAAAAACGAACTCCTTGATGCTCTTACCACACTGAATGCTTACGGCTAATGTACATGACAATAATGCTCTTACAGCTCCAACAAAAATCAGTTACATATTTTAATTAATAGAGTAGGAATGTATGAGATTTGTCAATTCTATGAAGAATAATTTGCATTCTTTGGGAAGGCTTGATAAGAGAGAGTCTATTCAGCGGGGGGGGGGGGGGAAGCCCTATAATTAGATTGAGCAAAGCAATGATAAAGTTAGAATCTTAAAAATACTATACTACGGGGGGGTGGGCATTGTAATACTTTCAACAATAATTAAAAAAACAACTATACTACAATGGTTTTGGAGGAGTTTTTACCTTCTTATGCTACATTAAGAAAGTGATACCATAAATCAAATTTATGCAGTTTATTGTGGTTGACAGGAGACAGACATGAAGCACCAATCAGTGGCCCTTAGACTTGAATAAGCTCAAGGAAAAACCTTGGCACTACATTAAAATATTGCTGACTGTACAATCCTAATGTAAGTTTGACCTTAAAGTATTGAGCTACGAATAAAGCAATATTCATAATTCTCTGCTTCAATTCATTCTAATTAAACTATTAACTACTGGTCCCAATAGGGTCAGATAAGAGGGCATTTGTATTGTATTTTCAACAGGTTGGTGTATGAAAAAGGGGCAAGAGGAGGGCACTGAAAGTTTGGCTTAAAAAAACTCCCCCCAGAGAGCAAGTTTTCAAAATTCTTGTCAGACACATTGTCTCCATCTTCTTAACCCCTATATTCTCCTCACCTTATTGCCATCAGGATTTTATATCCAGTGTTCTCCATATCCCCAAAGTATCTTTATACCTAGGAGCTAGGTGGGCCCTAAGACCCCCAGGTGCTTACAAATATTCATATAGTAATTTTTTATGGGAAATAACAAAGCAGCTCAAGTTCTCTGAAGTGTGTATAGGATGAGTAGCATAGAACAAAACACTTCTGCTGCCAAGAACATTTTCCAGGATTCTAGTACGTGACTAAGTGATCCCCAAAGCCTCCTTGGTTCAAACTAAGAACTTACGACCCCTGTGGGTTGTGCCAAGCATACCCCCAGGGACCCATCAGTCTTCTGCTGTCTCTCCCATCTGTAATTTAGAAAGGAGTGAGTTTGTACTGAAAGTTTGCACAGAAAACAGACTATCCTAACAGGAATCAAGATGGTAACCTTTCTGTGAGTGTTTCAGACTTGGGTCCTAAGAGACTGTCCAAAGACCAGAAATACACTAACAAAGGGACATGGAGAATGGTCATATTTCCTTTGGTCTCAGTAGGCATTATATGGTCCTAGCCTGCTGCCTCTCTTCTCCTACTCATTAATTTCCAATAATCTGGATTACAAGCAAACTAAGGGACACTAAAATGAGACTACTAGCCTATTCCAACACCAAAATGTAACTGTTGTGTCAAATAAATAAGCTACATTCAGATACGTATATACACATATATTTCTCACAAATAAACTGTCTTTAAGATATGCCAGTTATGACTTTAAGATTCCTTAAAGCTGTTAGGACCATGAAAGTCTTGCCATATACATTGGAGCTATTATTTCAATAATGGGACTAAAATAGTATTTCTATTAAACCAATCATAATCCAAGTAAATTTCAACAAATAGGCTTTCTGTAATATATAGCTCTCTCCTTTCTTGTACTATATTCCAGACATTTAAAATTTACCACCTCATTTAATCTTCCCAATAACCTAAAAAATAGGTGTTATACTTATATCACAGGTGAGAAAAGTGAAATTTAAATAGGTTAAGTAACTTGTCTCAGGATGGGACAAGCCATTTAATCAAAGTTAGACCTCAAAAGCAATACCCTTTCTATTGCAAGAGTTGCTGCATCCATAATAATTATGCTTATTTATAAAAATAAGCTGAGATGAAATAACTATTCAAACATCTTAGAAATTATTTCCATACAATGGAATATAATGCATCTACTAGAAAGAATGGAATAAATCTATAGTTGCTAAAATACAAGGTTCTACAAAATACACATACACTTAAGTAAAAGGAAATATGGTATGGAAAAGTATGAAGTTTATGATATTGCTTTGTAAAAAAAGCAGTCAATACTTATAAGATCTTGTATTAGTAATCATAAACTTTGATGAGATAGAAGAGACCATAATGAAAAGAAAGTCTGAAAAGTTTATAATAAAATAATTTCAAAAAGAGAAAGTGGCAGAGAGAAAAACACAATATTAATAAGAGAGCAAAGGATTAGTTACTATATTATGAAAAAAGCTTATATAATATTTTGAGAAAAATGTTATAGCACTAATAGATAGTCAAAGTTCATGGAAATATAATTCACACAATATAAAATATAATTAGCAAAGTAACACTTGGAAAAATAGTCAATCAACTAATAAAGAAATGCAAATTAAACTAATATGAGATATCACTTTTCATATACTTAGCAATATAAAGACTATCACCAAAGTTATACAAGACTGAAGTGAAATTTGTATCTTCCCTTTTTACTAATGACACAGAAATTGCAACAGCCTTTTTAGAAAGTAATTTAATAATATGATCTAAGAATTATAAAAATACATTGTTTTTGTATTTCAGAAATTCTTCTTTTTGGAATTTAGTAAAAAATCTAAAGGAAAACAATACATATGTAACATATTTTTGGCAACATTATGTATAAGAACAGAAGTTTAAAATCAGCTTACACATGTTCAACAATAAAGAAATCATTACTCACAAAATAATTAATTCCTTTATTAAAAGTTCTTCAATAGGATTCTATGTGGATTTTAACATGGTTATTATAAAAATACATATCACATATAAAAAACAGGTATAATATTTTATAACATTTAAAAAGTACAGAGATATATGTTATGATGTAGAATCATGCATATATTTGGATGGGTAACAGAAAATCAATTTCATTGGTTGAGTTCAAGTGTATTGATACTTATTAATTTTAATTGAATTTCTGTTAATGCTCTTATGAAAATACTTCTGCAAGTAATAACAATTTTTATAACTTCAAAACACATTGTAGTGTGTTTAAGCAACAAAGGGAAAAGAGAAAATTTAATTTCCACTGAATTTTTTATATTTATCATAAGCATGAATATATAGGGACAAAGGGCAGTTGAATAACTACATTATTGTTTATATGCAAATGTCTTTTAGAGGCTTTCTAAGGCATTATATCATAAAGCACCAACAGATTAAGTAAAAATATATGTGATATTGCAGACCAGGTGATGTAACTACTGTACATTTGAAAAAATGTAGTATTTTTTTAATATTGCACACAGCTGTATTTCATTTTTATTTAGAAAATAATATACATGCTTAATTATGTTTATTAGGTTCACTTAATATTGTGGGATGAGAGATGATTCCTATATTTTATTCAATTGTAATATTTAAAAGAAATTGAACCATATGATTTAAAAATAAAACGTTTTATTTGGGTACTGCACTAACCAAACTTAAAACAATCATTCCCATTAAGAGCAGCTATATGACTACACATGCATAAGTGTTTCGGACAAAGTCAGCACCTATAGTTTAGTTTGGATGAAAATGCTTCTGGACTTTAGTAATCAGAAAATAGTTTCTCCGTATAGGAACAAATTTTCATGTCAACATACTTCTGTAAAAAAAAATATATAGTTTCATTTTAAACTTCCTGGAAATGAGTATTTAGCATTTAATCAGTAAATACATTCATTGAAACTACTAAATGAATTAAAAGGACTGAGTGAATATCATAAATTGGCACTCATTAAGCATGACATACTTTAACCCTTTGCACTCGCTTGCTTTTTTCATAGAGCTGCTACTGATGCTAACCATGTCGAGTGACACTCGACATCCGAGTGCAAAAGGTTAAAGCACTAAAGAGTAAACTGTATTTATGCCATTTAAAGTGACAAGTTTAATAAAATAATACTTTTATAAATAGTTTATCAAAAAGAAAGCAAAAATATGTTAGGTTTGACCATTTAAACTACTTTTCTTTCTTGGCTTCTCTTTTTTTAAAAAAAGTCATGTTATTCAAATTACTCTCCTAAGAAGTAACATTTACCATTTTCAAACTTAAGTTAAATTGCTTTTCATTACTTCTTCATACAGTCATAGTCTGCAATTTTTCTGTAGTTATTAAGAATTTTTAAATCAACTTTTCCTTCAAAATAGCGTCTCTGCCAATTACAAACTCAGAAAGACTTCTAAAATCCCATCATTCACAGATGGGCCTAGAGTTTCTTGTGTACAAGGCAATGACTGTCCTGTGTTCCAAACTACAATTTCAAGGATGTTGGTAGAGCAAGCAGCCTTGGAAGACAGAGATAGTGTCTCTTTCCAGAGCACAGGGGCAGTCATGGTTGTTGCCCGTCACAAAAGATTTAGGTTCCCTAAACTCAGAGTTCCTCCCCTGTAAACACAATTCACTGTGTGTGCAGGGCCATCGTGTCCTCTCATGTCTTTGTGCAAATGGTGGCTTGGGGAACTGATAAAAAAAAATAATGAGAATACAGCCTGGCCAGTGTGGCTCAGTGGTTGAGCATTGACCTATTAACCAGGAGGTCACAATTTGATTCCCGGTCAGGGCACATGCCTGGGTTGTGGGCTTGATCCCCAGTGTGGAATATGCAGGAGGCAGCCGATGAATGATTCTCTCTCATCAATGATGTTTCTATCTCTCTCTCCCTCTCCCTTCTTCTCATAAATCAATATATATATACTGGCTGCTGTTACTGGTAGGGTAATAAACTGTCCTTTATCTCTGACCCAGGAGGTTTGTGTCTTCTACCAGCACCCATGAAATTGACAGGCTATCTTGTAAGTCTGCAAATGAAATAAAATCTCAGACCCTTCACAGTTCTGGACATCAATAAGAACTTGTAATTTATTTACAATTTATAAATTATTTCCAGGACATAAAGGCCATGATTTTCTTTAAGTGAAGCCAGGGCCACTGAGTGCACATTTTCCATTGTGCAGCCTGTCACCCTTAGCTGTAAGAGACAGGAGAAACAGACAATGAAGAGAAATCCACATAACCCACATTTGAAAAAAGAAGAAGAAGAAAGCCACATGAGGCAGAATTTTATAACTATCCAAAATTACTTGGCTCTAAATGTTTTTATCACATTCTGTCTCCATGGTTTATATATCAAGAACCAATAAGTATTTGGACCAAATAATAAAACTTTAGTCAATCCATTCTGGCACAAAACAGAAACTAAAGAGTTGAGCCAGAAACACCAAGTTTTGCTTTTGAAATATCTCTTCTTTCTATTTAGGTTTGTTCATTTGTTGTCCCAAGCAAAAAAGAGTGGTGGTCGATAACCCAAAAACAAATTCTAAAAGAAATTCAGTCTTAGCTATCAGATTACCTTATTTTTAAAAATCTGTCTGGTTCAGATTATAAATGTTTCAAGCTCTGCATATTTTTCTACGATTCCTGCATTATTGTTTTTCTATTAGTGACCCATGCACAGATTCGTGCACATTGAAAGGAAATTAATTAGAAGGTAGCCGGCGGGGTGGGACTGGGCGAGACAGGCTGGACACACCCTGGAGCCAACCTCCCACGGTCCCTCCCTGGCCAGCCGCACCTGGGGCAGCGCCCCGGCTTGAACGACATCTGCGAAGTGAGCGGGGTCCCTCCAGCAGGTGGGGTCCGTCGGCCTGGCCTGTGGGAATGGGGCTGAAACCAGCTCTCCAACATCCCCCGAAGGGTCCCAGATTGCGAGAGCGTGGTTCTCGGGTGATGCTCCCTGGAATCAGGCTCCCTCCTCTCTGGTTCTGGGTTGCGTCACCCAAGAACCACTGCTGCCAAGTCACCGCAGCTCAGTAACTCCTGCGTTGAGCGTCTGCCCCCTGGTGGTCAGTGCATGTCATAGCTACTGGTCAGAGTGTCTGCCCCCTGGTGGTCATTGTGCATCATAGCTACCGGTCGTACGGTGAGATAGTTGCTTAGCCTTTTATATATATAGATTAGTGAATGAGGATCAGGTCAAATTCTGGGTTCTGGGCAGTGCCTAGAAAAACATATATGTAAATGCTATGGTGTGAACAGAAGTGATAGTTACAAATACTGTTGGACTCTACCCAGTGTGGTTATTTCTGATTTGAGTAACAAGACTAAAATGAAAATATCAGGACTGAGAAATTACTCTTTTCTCCAAGAAAATGGCAAATAAACTAAGTGATATTCAGTTGATGTGAAAAGAGAAGTCTGGGTTTGCAGAAATTCAGGAAGTAGGATATTAATGGGAAGTAAGATAAGGGTTATAGGGTTCAGCATAATCAAAAAGAGGCAGCCAGTCCCTTCTTCCCGTGCCTGATTCAGCCGCTGGTGCTCAAGACCAAGAACATAAGCTCAGCTCGATCAATGCAAATATGCTAGCCTGGGAAGTTTCGAACTGAAACAGGCCTAGCGCAGAAACCAAATCCACCCCGAGCTGTACTCTTCTCTATAGCCTATCTCACAACTGACAAATCTGAGACAAGCCTTTTTTTTTTTTTTTTTTTGCTTTTGTTTCTCCCTGACTAGGCTTTGTAATCCCCTCTCTGAATCTTTATTATAGCTGGTATCATCTTTAAAACTCAATTAATAAAAAATAATTCAGATGACACCATAGGATGAATCCCAGAACCAGTTCATTCCTGCTGTCTTGCCAGCCATTAGAGCAGACCTTTTGTATGGCAATAGTAAGCCAAGTAATATTAGTCTCATGCCTTTGGACATTATCATCTGGACTGCTGATCAATACTTTAGAATCAACCCCAGATCAAGTTCGTAATAGTTTCCACCTTCCATCCCTTCTCAACCAGCTCAACTGCTAAGATCTCAGCTTACAGTGTATCAGGTACACTAAGAATTATCTAATAGTCTACCACATATGTATGAAAAGGCTCCTTTATTTGATCATATCTCCTTTGGTTCCCGTAGTGAGTTCTAGTAGAGTAAATGCATCCGTACATCATTCTCTCCATAAAAATTTACTTAACATCCAGATGCCAAGCCCATAACAAGAGGATGTATACAAAGGAAAATTAGACCCTTGCAAAAAGAAGCATTTTGTAAACCCCTGCCCTGTACTAGATGCTGTTGTAAGTATTCATAGTTTGGCAAGAGAAACTTGGAACACTTTGCACACTTGATTTAAATGCTATACTAGAGATATGTACAATGCACTTGAAAATATAGAAACAGCCCTGGCCGGTTTGGCTCAGTGGATAGAGCATCGGCCTGCGGACTCAAGGGTCCCGGGTTTGATTCTAGTCAAGGGCATGTACCTTGGTTGTGGGCACATCCCCAGTAGGGGGTGTGCAGGAGGCAGCTGATTGATGTTTCTTTCTCATTGATGTTTCTAACTCTCTCTCCCTCTCCCTTCCTCTCTGTAAAAAATCAATAAAATATATTTTTAAAAAAAGAAAATCTAGAAACAGACACACTGAACTGGGTCTAAGTTGGATCTGATTCCACAGGGAGGTGACTTTTAAGTGCTTTGATAGGAGGCAAAGAGGTCCTGTAATTGAAGAGGAAGGAAGATGCTGCATTCCAGGCAAACAGACCAGTATGTGCAATGAAAGGGTGCATGAGACTATAGACTGTCATTTCAATACGAAGAACTGAAAGTGGAAACTGTTCCTTTTTATTTATTTATTTATTTATTTTTTATTTACTAGAGGCCCGATGCACGAAATTCGTGCAAGAGCAGGCCTCCGCAGCCACAGCGGCTGCCTGGATCCCTCATTCCCATGACTGCAGCCCCAGCTTCATCCGGAAGGTCATCTAGAAGGATGTCTGGTCTAATTAGCATATTATGCTTTTATTATTATAGATTAAGGGGCCAGTTTCAGAGATGCCATACAGAAAAGTTTTTATTTTCATATATTCATGTTTTGTTATGATTGTTGTATTAACTAGGCACTTAATCATATTCAAAAGTTGAGCAATGAAACAATAAAAAATTAACCTATTAAGAGAATGAGCAATAGCCAGAGTACGCTGGCATCCTTCATGTTCCCCACGCCTGTGTGACTCTGTACAAAACATATATGGACTGGGAATATGGTGGACTTCCTGGCTCCCAGGAGAGACCTTGACCTCTACAGTACCCCTCCGAGTCCTGGCCAGTTTCAGCTCGTGGAGCCCAGGGCCAGGCAATGAGAGACAAGTTATCCAACTCACTGAATCCTTTTTTCTGCTTCACCCAGACAGTGTGTGTGTGGGGGGGTGGGGGGGAATTAAAAACAAAAATGAAATACAACCTAATCAACAAAAGTCTTGATTAACCAAAAAAGAGAGTTATCCTATTTTCCAAGCTCAGACAGACAGCAGCAGATCCAGCTGTCATAGCTGGATGCTCCCTTCATAAATCGCAGGCCCATTTCCTCACCCCAGGTGTGGGCGCTAGCCCCCCTGCTCCCTCCCCTCACTGTCTTTCCTAAGATTGCCATGTTCTCTGTACTTCAGTCTTAAAACAGACCACAAAGATTCCAGTCTACAGGTTCAGATTGCTCCAGGCTGTATTTAGTGTTTACCTCCTCTCTCGTTTCTGGCTGTTTATGATTTTTATTGGCAGGACAGTGAGGCCTGATACCAGTGTTCACTGAGCCCTCACTCTGAGCTCACCGCTGTGCTAGGCCATGGAGACACTGTCGAGTTCAGGCTTTGGAGCTTACTCTCTGTGACTTGTTAGGGCTGTGAAGTGTGCATTCACTGGGTGATACAACTGACTCTCTTTTTTGTGAAATCAGCTTTCTTCACCTGTTTATTCAAAGGCTTGGTGTCAACTGGTCATGGAACAGGTGTGTGTGTGGGGAGGGGGGGAGGGGAGGCTCCATCTTATTTCTTCCGTTTCAAATACCTCTGTTTTCAACATCGCCACATGGCATCCTACTCTTTCACCATGCTGAAAGGAACCTTCCTTTAGTCCATTGTTTAAACGTATCTTCCTCTTGCCTCCCCTAACTACCTTTTCCTGTCTAGGAAGGACCCATATGCTCTGTGTATTTGCTTGTGATCAGAGTGTGAGGAGTGGTTGAGTTGATATTTCCTGCTCATAATCATGGATGGGAATCACTGACTTTTCCCCTTCCTGTTATGAGTACCCCTAAGAATGTGGTGAGACCTGATGGCATACAAAGCTATGAGTAAACATATTACGTATCTTTGGAAAAATGGGTGGTGGGAAACTATTTTCCTTTTAGACAAACATGGGAACATTATGGAATAGGATGCAAACTTTTAATGTAAAATATGTCACAGAATATTTGTGTCTACAGTGAGCTGTAGCAGATTTCTGTGAGAACCAGTCATATTGTTTCCTGTGGTCAGAATATGAAATGCTGAAAGTTTTATATAAATAAAACCTTATTTATAAAACTTTGACAAGCACTATCCCAGTTTCTTATTCCCTAGAAAGTCATCTGTATAGATTTTTAACAGAGTACATAGTTTAAACCTTAATAATCATGATATATCATGGACATATCTATAAATAAAGGTGAACTATTTTCTAAGAGACAATTAACTGAGTTTTAAGATCATTTGAAAAGATTTTAATGCAATTATTTTTTTCAAGATTTATTTCTTTATAAACATTAAAATATATAGTTTCAATTCAATATCTTTTACTGTTCTTTTGTAAAGCAATGGCTGGCCATCTTGTGGAAAAGTAATATATGACAGGCCAAGTTGAGAATCAAAATTAATACCTTTATGACAAAAATGATAACATTCTCTTTCTCTTTTTTTGGATTAATAGAGTGGTAAGTTTCATTATAACAGAAAAGTAGTGAGCAAATCTGTTCCACTTGCAGTTAGGGTTTCAGAGAAACTGATCTTTTTGTGCATTGTAAATCTTTAAAAACTAGTGGCCCTGTGCACGAAATTCGTGCACATTAAAAGGGAATTGATTAGAGGAAGTATTTTAATATTGCTATTTGCCCTTTCTCTATAATAGAAATGTCAGACATGAAAGAAAATTAGTAAAATGTATATGAAAATCTCTCTCCTGTCAGAATCTGGGGTGCACCGCGAGACCTAGAGTCAAGTCCCCACCCACCACCCACACACACTTCGGAAATGTAGGAGACTCAGACCCAGCCGGCCCCACCCCCATTGGGTGAGACCCAGACCTGGTCAGTCGCGTCAAGCCCCTCTGGGTGGGGGGCACAGCCTGAGGCCCCCAGCCCAGTGCTGGGTTGGGGGATGTGACATGAGGTCTCCCGACCCAGCACCAGGGCGGGGGACACAGCCTGAGGTCCCCTGTCAAGCCCTGCTGGGTGGGGAATGTGGCCTGAGGCCCCCTGTCAAGTCCCGCCAGGCAGGGGGTGCAGCCTGAGGTCCCCTGGCCCAGCACTTGTCTTTAGTCAAGCCCTGCCAGGTGAGGGGCATGGCCTGAGGTTCCCCGTCAAGGCCCACTGGGCAGGGGAGTGCGACCTGAGATCTCTCACCTGGTCAGAGGTCATACAGCCTCAGATCCCTGCTGTTCGGTCGTGACATTATGGCGTCCCAGCTAATTTGCATATTCCTCTATTATATAGATAGATCATCAGCCTGAGACTTAGCTCTGGCTTATAGTCCTTTTAGACCATTTTGTGTTTTAAAAGTCAGAACATTCCACATGTAAAATATTTCTTCTGGCTTATCTTTAAAAACTAAAGGATTTAGAAACACAGGCCTCTAGTTCCTCCTGATAATAATTGACCAGGGCTGAGTGGAGACTGTCATTTTTCGGTAGGACAATCTCTCAAAGTCACTACATCCCCAGCTTGCCCTGCCTTTACATCAGACTTGCTTTACCCGTTTTTATTACTAGCCCAGGCATTTGAGTTGGCAAGATTGATTCGTTCAGCCATCCTTCCACGCAGCAGATATTTTTAGATATTGTGTATGACACACTGTTCTGCAACTAACGAGTATATTATTAAGCCCTAGCCCTTGCCCTGAAACACCTGAAAGCCCCACATACACAGACATAGAAATAAATCACTGAATAATGGTGTCATTAAAAGCAATGAGAGAAATCTGCTCAGAACATAGTGAGAGCTCTAAGCTACTCCAGCCTGCAATGGTGGGGAGGGTCCAGGGAAGGATCCTCTGAATGGGTGTGCCCAATAAAAAAGAAGCAAGGCTAACCTAGGCCAAGTGAATACAGAAAGGCACAGCAGTCAAAAGCATCAGTATGTTTATTGTGAGAACACAAAGATCAAGACAAACGTGAGGAGAGTTGATATTGGAGAAAGAAGGATGTCAGGTTGTAGAAGCCATTTTACTGAGTTGTCCCACAATAAGGTCTCAGATTATAATTGACTAGAGGCCTGGTGCACGAAATTCATGCACTCGGGGGGCGGGGGGCGGGGGGAGAGGGGTCCCTCAGCCCGGCCTGAACCCTCTCACAGTCCGGGATCCCACGGGGGATGTCTGACTGATGGCTTAGGTCTGCTCCCCGCACCCAATTTCAGCAGGCCTAAGCCATCAGTCGGAGATCCTTAGCACTGCCACAGAAGTGGGAGAGGCTCCTACCACCGCCACTGCGCTCACCAGCCATGAGCCTGGCTCAGGGCTTCTGGCTGAGTGGCGCTCCCCCTGTGGGAGTGCACTGACCACCAGGGGCAGCTCCTGCATTGAACATCTGCCCCATGGTGGTCAGTGCGCATCATAGCGACCAGTCATTCTGTCATTCGATCAATTTGCATATTAGCCTTTTATTATGAAGGATTGTCAATGAGCTAATCCACATAAAGAAACATTCCAGTTTACTATCATGCCTTACAGCATGAACATTTTTGTTAACTATATTGGATTTAAAATATTTCTAAAATGCAATGTATAAATCTCTTTTGATGACTCCAGGGCACCATAATGTCAATCCTCATACCACGTTGCCAATTAAATACCAATACTATAAGTGGGTTTGAAGGTTATTGAACTTTTCCTCTTCCTAGCTAATAAAAGAGTAATATGCAAATCGACCGTACCTCAGCTATATCCACAAGCCATGCCCGCCAGCCAATCAGGAGTGAGTATGCAAATTAACCCAACCAAGATGGCTGTGGCCATGGAGTGAGCAGGAGGCTTGGGTTTCCCTGGCAATGGAGGAAGCCAAGCTTCCTGCACACCCTAGCTGGCCCAGGAATCCGCTGAAGGCTACAAAGTTTCAATTATAGAAGATAAATAAATCCCAACAAAAATGGCTGTGGCCACGGAGTGAGCAGGAGGCTTGGGTTTCCCTGGCGATGAAGGAAGCCATTTTCTTGGCCTGCCCTGGCCTCCGCTGAAAGCTACAAAGTTTCAACTATAGAAGATAAATAAATCCCAGATACCAAGGCCTCCACTTGGGTCGCCACGGGTCATGGCCAGCCTACAAACCACCACAGGCCCCTCACCCAGGCCACCTCATGCCCCAAGGGAACCCCCACCCTGATCCAGGACACCCTTCAGGGCAAACCAGCTAGCCCACTCCTATGCACCAGGCCTCTATCCTATCTAATAAAAGAGTAATATGCAAATTGACCATCATTCCAATACACAAGATGGCTGCCCCCATGTGGACACAAGATGGTTACCACAAGATGGCCAGCGGGGGAGGGCAGTTGTGAGCGATCAGGCCAGCAGGGGAGGGCAGTTGGGAGGGACCAGGCCTGCAAGGGAGGGCAGTTGTGAGCGATCAGGCCATCAGGGAGGGCAGTTGCGGGGGACCAGGCCTGCAGGGGAGGGCAGTTGGGGGTGACCAGGCCTGCAGGGGAGGGCAGTTAGGGGCAATCAGGCCGGCAGGGGAGCAGTTAGGCATCAATCAGGCTGGCAGGGGAATGGTTAGGGGTGATCAGGCTGGCAGGCAGAAGCGGTTAGGGGCAATTAGGAAGGCAGGCAGGCGAGCAGTTGGGAGCCAGCAGTCCTGGATTGTGAGAGGGGTCCCAGATTGGAGAGGGTGCAGGCTGGGCTGAGGGACATACCCCCAACCCCCGTGCATGAATTTCGTGCATCAGGCCTCTAGTATAATAATAATATTCTACTTGAACAACTCCTTTTTTTATATAAAGCTATTAGGTAAATTGACAGAAAAGTAAAACACCTTGAGTATTGTCTGCCACTTCTCATTTGTTGTTTCTGTTACACTTAAAAGTAGAGGCTCAAGCTCATTCAAAATATACACAGTAGTCCTGGCTGGTATAGCTCAGTTAGTTGAGTATAGTCCCATGCACCGAAAGGTTGCTGGTTCAATGCCCAGGTTGTGGGCTCAATTCAGGAGGCAACCAATTGATGTTCAATGTTCCTCTCTTTCTCCCTTTCTCTCACTCTAAAAATGAAAAAAATAAAATACTTAAGAAATATACACAGTAATTCTTTTATTTAGGTTGAGATGAGCACTCATAAATTGTATTCATGCCAACTCAGAAGGCCCCACACACACATTTTTTGTTAAATTCATATGAAGACTTGAGTACTTTCGAGAACATTGAGTGGCTCTCATCCTTTTTATCCTTCTACTCTGCAACTGATTTGGTGGATGACAAAAGGGAGAGAAGTTCCCTTAGGCTCTATATAGATGGGCTACATACAAGCCCCACTCCTCTCTCTCTACTCAGGAAAACATATAAAATGGTATGTCAATATCATGGGATTCTAAGGATTATATTAAAAATTCCCTAAAATTTAATTTTTTAAAAAAAGCAAATTCCTTTGAAAATGTGGTCCTTTAAGTCTAGTTATTAATGAATTGCTTGGGGCCCACACCTCACAATGCCTAAGACACAACACAGCATCATCAAAAGATGGTCTCAGTTGAGTGAGTGAAGTAAGTCTGTAGTAAAATAAATATTTGATATACTAAAAATCCAAACTTGCTTTGACTATGGGTAGTTCCTAATTCTGATTTCTATGCCACCTCTTGCCCTCCGAAAAATGGGTTGGCCAGGTCATAAAAGGGAAGAGAAAGAAACATAAAGGATTTAAAAATAAAGATTATAACTGACGAAAGAAGGAGGTGTACAGAGGAAGGAAAATAGGGGAAATCACCCAAATTAAATGGCACTTTCAAGAATTTGAATGAGCAGTTATATATTTAGTACCTATCAATTTGGGGCAGTCCCGAAATTCAAGAAGTTCCTGATTTCATCCTGAGTCCCCAAATACTGCAGGGTGAATCCATTTGCAAATCAGATTTTTAAAATTCCTTTTCTATTCTCCTTCCTTTTCACTCTTTTCATTATGTAAGACACTTCTTTCTGTACAATCTGAAATTTTAGAATAAGTAACTTAAATTTGGTCCTAGATAGTCTTACCAAATATCCTAGTTTGCATGATAAAATAAGATTGGTACTAATATGTAGTAGCCATCTACTGTTGTGAGTTGGAATATAACAGAAAAGGTTCCTTTGTCTTTGTTTCTGTCCCTTTGGAATATGATACTGGGGGTGAGTATTAATAATGCCTTACCTAAGAGGGTGTAGAGTAGGGGTTTAGAACATAGACTCTGGAGTCCAACTGCTTGGGTTTGAATCCCAGCCCTGCCAATTACCTATGTGACTTTGGGACAAAGTTACTTTAGATGCCAGGCTTACATTTTCTAATGTGTAAAATGAAGATAACATCCATGTGGGTGTAGTGCAGGGTTTCCCAGGAAGTCACAGTGGAGCCTGCAGGGTATGCTATGTGACAGGGTGAGGTGGAAGAGTAGGAGGGTGTCCTCATGGAAGAGCAGAGAGAGGAGGAGCTGGAATGGTGCTGAGCAAAGAAAGAAAATAATAAAAATAAAAATAGGCTGTCCTTGCTGAGAATTTTGTTTCAATATTAGAAACAATGGTATTTTGAACATTCCTACATGTATATCTTGGGGCATATGGGTAAGAATTTCTCTTAGGCAGTGACTCTCAAATTTTAGCATGTATTAGAATCACCTGGAGAGCTTTTTAAAACACAGGTTGCTGCAATTTTAAGTGAAATAAAAAATTACATAATAAATACATTGAACTTATAGATAAGGAGAACAGATTTGGTAGTTTCCAGAAGCAGGGAAGGTAGTCAAAAGGTACACATAGTTATAAAATAAATAAGCCATGGGGATGTAATGTACAACACGATGACCACAGTCAGTAATACTGTATTGTATATTTGAAAGTTGCTAAGAGAGTAAATCTTAAAAGTTCTCAGTACAAGAAAAAAATAATTATGTGTGATGATGAATGTTAACTAAACTTATTGTGGTGATCATTTTTAAACTTATACAAATCAAATCATTATGTTGTACACATGAAACTAATATATGTAAATTATAACTCAATAAAAATAAATAAATAATTTTAAAAATAAAAGCTTGAGAAATCATAAGATTTAAATTTTGCAACTTAATGTAAGTGGGTAAGATTAAGACATCAATTATTGTAAATAATTTTTCACACACAAAAACCCTTCTAAGCTTTAGTAAACCTCAGTTGACACATTTATGCAATTGTTTATTCACAACATATTTATTTATTAACTGCTATGAGCCAGGTGCTAGATACTTGAAATAGAGTGGAAAATGACTCCCAGTCCCTTCCTTCATTAAGATTATACAGTAATGAGAATACAAGGGGAAAAAGTCAGATAAACAAACAATATGATTTCGGATAATGGAGACACAAATACCAATCAAAGAGTATTCCTTATCTCCTGACTAATCCCAACTTTCTCACAGTCAAGGACACTCTGTCCCCTCTCTCATTGTCCAAAAATAGAAGCAGTAACTATTACCTTTTTTCCATAGTTCAAGATACCGCCAAACTCTCCAATTCCTACCTGATTTTAATTCCTAATACCAGCCTCCAACTCCATAAATAATCAGTCAATGAATCCACAATTGTTTATTGAGCATCAAATATTTCCTCAGGATAAGGCTTTGTCAGGGCAAAGAAGGGAACAGAAGATGAAAAACCCAGAGAACACACAATATACAAAGCAGCCCAATGGTGATGTGCACTCAGCAAATACTTACTCAATACCTTGCCCAGCTAGCACTGAAAGGTGAGAAGAACACGGTGGCAATGAAGCCAGTACCCTTAACAATCTTGTAGGCAAGGCAAGACCATATTCATTCAATGGAAAACAACCATTTATTTTTTACATTTAAAAATATTTAAAACTGGACTTTCTCTTACAATGGTGATGCCTTTGACTGGATAAATTATAGTAACCGTAGCACAAAGTAGCATCATGCTTTGAGGGCTGTGTAGAACCAATTGCAGTGGTCCAAGTCAAGCTGCACATTTAAAAAAAAGAAAACAGGTCGCTGGACTCCACCCTCAGAGTTTCTGATTCAGTAAGTCTGGAGTGGGGTCCAATGAGTTGAATTCCTAACAAGTTCCCAGATGATGCTGGGCACACACCTTGAGAAGTCCTACTCTAGGGCAGCTTCTTTAAACTGGGGGATCCATGCCCTTGAGGCACACATCTTTGCAAAAAGTACATGGACAGAAATAGTTTTGCTGAAATCTGTTTTCAAGTCCTCCATATCCATATGTATTCTTTCCTAAAACTTCCCTTAGGTTTGCCTTAGAACACCCAGGTAGTCAATTAGTCACACTGGTTCTCCTTTCCCACTTTCCATTTCACAACCTCCTTTCCTCACTTTACAAAGGAAAAGTATGACCCTCACCCATTCCTGGCATTGATCTAATGTGTGAAGGCCTCTTGAACGTTAAATAAATGTCACAGAACAGACTAAGGAGTATCAGAGGGAAGTGGGGTTGGGGGCAGGAAGAGATTAACCAAAGAACTTATTTGCATACTAGAGGCCCGGTGCATGAAATTTGTGCACAGGGGGGAGGGGGAGCGTGGGGTGTCCCTCAACCCAGCCTGCACCCTCTTCGATCTGGGACCCCTTGGGGGATGTCCGACTGCCAGTTTAGGCCCAATCATGCAGGGATCAGGCCTAAACCGGCAGTCGGACATCCCTCTCACAATCCGGGAATGCTGGTTCCTAACCACTCGCCTGCCTGCCTGCCTGCCTAATGGCCCCTAACTGCTTCTGCCTGCCAGCCTGATCACCCTCTAACCACTCCCCTGCCGGCCTGATCACCCCCAACTGCCCTCCCCTGCCGCGACCTGCCTCCTCCATGCTGCGCAGAGCCGCAGGACCCCCAGGCCTCACTGCGCGGAGTGGCCATGGGGCCCTGCCTCCACTGTGCGTGTGATGACGTTGCATGAGGGCATCACACAAGGAGGTGACACCACCTAGGCTTTTATTATATAAGATATGCATAACCCATGGACAAGACAATAGTATGGTGAAGGCCTGGAGGGGAGGGGGAGTGGGAGCAGAATAGAGGAGGTCAATGGGGGGAAAAGGGGAAACATCTGTAATACTTTCAACAATAAAGATAAATTTTGGAAAAACAAAAAAATCACAGAGTTCAAACTAAGCTTCCTTTAACCAAGACACCAAGTCTCCCCATCCATTTTTTAAGAAATGCATTTCTAATAAATATTAAACAAAAAATAAACTATAACTGATTAAAATGTATGAGATTTTCATCCAAAAAATCTAAAACCTGGAGCCAATATGTCTAGGATCCAATCTTGAAACCACTACTTACTATCTATGAAATCTTAAGAAAGTTAATCTCCCTGTGCCTCAAATTTCTCATCTGTAAAATTCACATAATAATATTAAGTTCCTTTAGGATTCTTGCTAGCATTAAATGAGCTAATATATGTAATGTACTTCGAATTGTGCCTGGCACATAGGAAATGCGCTGTGTGTTAGGTATTATTGTTATTTTTGTATTGTTGCAACCGCATTAATTATATTAATTTAATAATAATCAGAATACTTTTTAAATTTTTATATATGCTTTCTTTTGTTTCAGGAAATTTTATAGGGTCATCAATAAAAATATTTCAAGAAAAAATATTGTGTAACGATATTTATGTTATGTGAAAGTAATTTCAACTAAAATATATTAAAGAAGAGTTTGTATATTTTTAAATTAATGGTAATGAATATTACATTGCTAGCATTTAGACTTAATAAAATATGATTTTTAAAGTGATGGATCGATTTTATTTAAAAATGTTAATTTTCACAATATATTGGCATCCTTTACAACTGTTTAAACTTATGACGAAAAATTTTAGATGTTAAGTTAAAGATGTATGGTGGTAGGTATTTGATGAGAATTTTCTGAATTAAAATACACTATTTCCCAATTTATCTGTAATATCTGATTATTGAATCTTTAAAAAATGAGGTTCTTAATCTCATATTTTTACTCTTGGATGAATACACAGTAATGGTTTTCTTTATTGAAATTAGATTTAGTTCCTAAGTCTGGTTTTTATAGTGAATCCAAAGTATCTGAAACAACAGGTTTCCCAAAGTGGCTACATATTAAAATCAACTGGGGAATTTTTTTAGTGTTATACCCCCCCCCCAACTCTGATTTATTTAAACTCTTATAGTTCTTAGTGAATCTATATTTTTAAAAAATCATCCTGTTGATTTTGAAATACAGGGTGGGGCAAAAGTAAGTTTACATTGTTCATATGGAAAATAATACAATAATTAGTAAATAATAATACAAGAATAAAGCCTGTTTCATGTACTCACAACTGTAAACCTCCCTTTGCCCCATCCTGTATAGGCAGATTTGCAAACGACTGATTAAAACCTTCTGTAATCCACCAGTGTACATGTTTAGACAAAAGGCTGCTAATATTTTCCCTGTGCTTACATCACTTAATGGGCAACAGTTTTTCTTTAGTAATATCGCTCACTATAATGCATGTAAGAAGAGGGATAAGCATCATTTCTAAACCTTTCTGGGTATAAGGGAAGTTGTAATCCAATTTGAAAATAATAAATTTCTGGAAGCTAGATTATAATGAAGGTCAACTTTGTAAGTTTTGCCCAGGCACAACATGGTCCAAATCACATTTACATAAGCAACATAACATAATAGACCATTTTCACTTAACATTCTTTTCTCACTTTCTTGACTTTAAGCTGAATTATTTCATTTAAGCATTTAAAACTTATTTAAGTATTAATTATTTCATTAAAGTATTTAAGCAATGAGTTTTGGTCTCAGAAAATTCAGTTTGCACAAAATCTTCCAACTTATTAAATAAAAATTCAAGTCCCTTTCTTCTTGCTATTTAAGTAAAAACAAACAAGCAAAAGATAAATCCCCATGCGTGTTCTGTCAATACAATGTAAAGAAAGAATTTATGTTCATATATTCTTGTTTGTAGGATTATTTAAGAATACTTAACAAACACCATTTTAGGGATCAAGCATATATTACAAAGCTCTTAGAATTCACTAAATGACCTAAGTTGCAAGAATATAAAACTCCAATATTGTAGTGTTTTAGAGAAGGCTATGATGAAAACACATTGTAAAGTCTAGCAATGCCAAATGATACCCAGAGAGGAAAGCATTTTAGAGATAAGGCCAATCTACTGAAATCACTTTTTATAAGGGAGACATCGATTCGTTCACCCAACACACATTTACTGAATCCCACCACATGCTAGTCACTGTTTTACACACTAGACCCCTGCCCTCCTGGAGCCACCTTTCCACGGGAGGGGAACAAGCACAGACAGTGAGGTCCAAAACCAAACAGTCAAATGTGTTCAAGTCCTGGCTCAGATGCTTGAGAGCCATAAATTCTTTGGTAAGTTACTTTGCTTTTCTCAACTTCTGCTGCCTCATTTATAAGAGAACATGTTACCGAATGTGCAGGTTTGCTGTGAGGATCAAAGCAGCTAATATAAATAAAGCAAGGGACTGTCAGAGTGTTATTTGTGTTTTAACATCAGCCAGAGAATGAAGTTTAAACCTCTTAAATTCTGGACAGATCACAAAGGAGATTGTGTGCCTTGTAACCTTTCATGTCACATCTTCTCTCTCATTCACCTTAACTAGCACACCAAACACCATATTTCCTTGGTTTTAAGACACTTATTTCTCCCATTTGAACTTGTCTGGGAAAGGACATGTCTTATCATCTAAGGCTTCTTGCAATCGCTGCCTTCAGGTGTCAGTCACGACCATGACATAGTTTTCATTGCAAGTCCATGTACAAGTATTAAAGGCAATGGCATCCAGAGTTTCAGAATGGATCACAGTGGCTGGAAAATAAATCCTGGAGATAGGAGCTAAGCATTCCTTTCAAGCCTAAGAAACAAATATGTGTGTGTAAGTCCATGTGTGTACTGGGGAGGGGGGACATACATGAGGAACAGCGGTGAGCTGTTTAGCGACGTTCGGGAACTGTTAATCAAAGAGTCTAGCTCTGTATAATTGCAAAGTCAGCTTAATTGCCCAGCACTAAAAGCTTTGGGTCTATCATGGGTCCTTCGGGTTCTTTAAAGAAATGTTGCATGACCATTGTCCTTTTTGGCAGAGGACAATGCTGTGTGGAAAACCACGGGCATGGAAGATTCTGAGTTGAAAAGTGATCGGGAAAGTCCATCTCTGAATGTGAAGGAGCTTTAGGAATACCTTACCCAAATTTATTTTGTCTAGATTTTCTTTCTTCCATATGTGCATAAGAGTTGTATAGGACCCAAATCTATATCTAAGTAACTAAAAGAGCTGCTTCAATTGTTGTAAAATAAAAATCTATGGTATAGATTGAATTGGCAGCACTTTTTTTTGCTTGTTTTTGAAGGAATATTTAATATCAGAGCATGTTATACTAGTAATTGATAGAACCTTAAACTTCATAAAGTATAGTGTTCATGGTTCCCCAAATATCAAAGGAGCTTAAATAAATATTGTTGAGAGCAATTACTGCATCCTTCAGGATGGCCCTGAGTGCCTCAAAGGAAAGGGGTCCTGAAGAAAACATTTTGCTGGGTAGGAGTGGGGATTCTCCTGCTCGGGGTCAGCTTCCCATAGTCACCACTGCCACCCTTCAGCCTATTCAATGCAAAATTCTGTTTCAAGGAGGTTAACACCGTAACAATAAAAACAAGTTTTACCTATAACAGTTTATCTGCCAAAAAGAATTTACCAAAGAGCTTAGAAATCAAGTTTTCCGATTCTTACTATAACTGTCAAGATAATCTTGTTGGTAATTCCCATGAAGAGAACTCTTCCCAGTCTCACGTGAGGGTTTTGTGCTGACCCACGATATGTCAGGCCAAAATGCACTTTGTGCTGCAAAACCAGAGCTGCTGCAACTGAAACAAAGTCTGCCTTGAATAGGCAATCATCTTAACTACCCATACTGTAATTGGTGTCTGGCAATATACACTTTCGGATAAATACCATGTAAAATGCTTTAAAAAATATGCAAGTCCTCCAGTTTCACACTACCATTCGAGTCTGGTCCATTTTTCTGATACAGCTACATTATAGCATAGAAGCCATTTCAGCCACATTGATAGAGAGAAGTCACCAGTAAGAGAAAGCTTCATCATTTGTAATCTTTAAAGAGTCATAAAAGTTTGTGGACAATTTGGTAAAATCATCTACAGATTACCTAGTTTGGGCACATTCATAATCTTCCTTTGGTGACAAAGATGGGCAGTTTTTCAAAACCTGTCTCTGTTTACCTAGATAAGTGATAAAACAGAATCTTCTGCTTCTTCCTTTCTTCCCATTTCTGTCAATTACTAGTCATATAATCTTTGGCAAGTCACTTAACCTCTTGTTGCTGTGGTATTTTTTTCTTTCTTTCCAGTAAAGTACATTAAATAAGTTAATATCTATAAAACATTTAGATGAAAGCCTGGTACATAGAAACCCCTAATAAATCGATTATTTTATTATTACTAGAATAATCATATATAAAAGATAAATGAACATATAGATTAACAAATTAGTGAAGCTGTGCAATATAAAGCTTGAACTTTAAAGACAGTTATGATTTCAATAAAAGAGAAGGTAGAAGCTAAACATACTTATTACTGTTATTCATAATGTTTCGTCCTGTCTTCTACCCTCACCTAGAATGTAAGTTAGATGCAATGAACACAAAACAAAAAACCTTGGTTCAGTAGGTCAGAGCCAACCTGTGGCTTCCCAAGTAGCTATGGAAAGAGAGAAACAGGAATGATGAATATGCTCTCCAGGAGCGCAGCTCACCAAGTATCCAGCTGTGCAGGGACAAGCATGAGTGCATGGATACTGAAATAGGGGACTGTGCAACCTGCCAGCCCTTCTGTCCACGTGCTCCAGTCTGCGCTATCTAAGATGCATTGGGTTTTTACCACTTGACAACAACTTACCGGCTGTGTAATTTTCTGAACATGGCTTAACGTCTCTAAATTTCAGTAATGTCACTTATAATATGGACGTTTAACATAGCCAAGTGGCTGCCCTGAAGACAAAATTACATTTGTATGATAACTACAAAAGGACCTGCTATAGAGTTGGTATTCAAAAGGTGTCAGTCCCCCCAAATATATGTAAAGATTTTAGATTAGTCCTCTATAGAAACAGCAACTTGCATTGGACTGTAGGTAACTCTCACTAATATCATTTCTACTCGTGGTCCTGGCTGAGTCATCTGAATTAGCGCGAGAACAGTTATACCACACTCATACATGTTGTATGAGTATCTGTACCATTCATTTCTATAGGCTGTTTCAAATGTGAGTCGATAAATTTCAATGGCTTAAGAGTCATGAACAGCATACCAAATTTTAGATGCTAAAGTTCAGTTGAAATTTGACATACAGATGAGCATTTTTTCGTGTACTAAGAGCAAGCAGAAGATGCCTAGACAAAGAGCAATCACAAATGGTAATTTTATCCAACTGGATCCACTTATATTTAGCATTTTTTTATGGAAGAGAGAAGAAAACAAGAATGGACTTAAAGAAAATGTTTTCCTTTTATGATTTACTTTCCAAAAAACAGAGATGAATTGCCTTATGAAGTTACTTCTTATAACTCAAGGAACAAAACTGCCTAGAGAAAAAATTATGCAAGGTCTTTCAAGAGGTAAACAAAATTTCTGTAACAAAATATATGTAGGCATTTCAGCACATCTGGCCATAACTCCACAACCTACAGTGTCTGCCCCCTGAAAAAAAAAAAGTTTCCTGATAATAATTTGTTATCAGCGGCTTAGGCTATGGATTACTTCAAGGCAGGGGAGGTGTGAAAACAAAATAGGTGGCTTCTGTCATATAGAACACAGACCCCAAAGTGGCCAATTAAAGGAGACCCACCATTAACCCAAGTGGCAGGGGGGGGGGCCGTAGGGGGCTGTTGATGCCTAAATGAAGACGGGGAAGCAGATCCAAAGGTAATTTGTGACACTTTTCCCCTGGGAGCAGCTTTGAAAATGCCAACTCTTAACCAAGGTCCACGCCTTTTCTTTATGGCTATAGATGTTGTTTCAGAGGACATGATATTAGGATTCTCTGTGAATTCTAAACCACTACATATGTATAAGAAATCATAGTAATCACACATGCTCCCTTTGATCAATTTTACTTAACTTCTGATAAGTATGTTGTTGTAAGGAAATGAGCTGCT
The DNA here is from genome assembly GCF_027574615.1 of Eptesicus fuscus. NCBI lineage: Eukaryota > Metazoa > Chordata > Mammalia > Chiroptera > Vespertilionidae > Eptesicus > Eptesicus fuscus. The sequence goes on along the minus strand of NC_072485.1, from coordinate 17,294,065 downwards.
TGATTTTATCCTTATACTGCTGCTGGGTGGTCATGTTTTGATATTTCTGCCCCTTTGTGGGTCAGACAGTGAACGATACCTCTGTGGGTAGGTGGTGGGATCTTTGCTTAAATGGGGGAACATACTTAATGTCAATGATTCAGGAAAAGGGGAAATCCTAGAAAAAGAAATGGAGTTTGAAAAGTATATCTTACACTGAATAAAAAGAGGGGGGTGGCTCTTCGTCTGTCTGGGCTAGGACTTATTAGGGACTAGACTGTGTGAGGATGGTCTCAGGAGAGGAGGGAAGAATGCTCTCACCAGCTGGATGAAGCTTAGTGGTAGGCAGGGGTCAGTCCTTAGAGACTCCGCATATGAGCTAGAACAGCAGTTACAGCCAGCGAAGAGGTCTTCTCTGCTCATTATTTCTCTTTGGTTATCCCTGAGCATTTGACAGGTCCTGACAAAGATACAGCCTCATCTCAGGTGCCCGGAAGGAACTTGAAGGGAAGAGCCTGAGGCTAGAGAGCTAAAAGGAGAGCAGCATGGCAGTGGCAGGAACCAGTTCCCCAGAAGAAGGTGAATTTCAGTGGATATGCAACTGGATATGTCTGGGTCTTAAGGATCTTATGGGTATCACCCTCTATGTGGACATTCATTCTTCTGCCTAACCTAGAGGACTCAGATGCTTTTTTTTATTAAAAGAGTTGTATCACTTCATTCCTTATTATGACAAACTAGAGGCCCCGTGCACAAAAATTCGTGCACTCAGAGGGGTCCCTCAGCCCAGCCTACACCCTCTCACAAACCGGGACCCCTCGGGAGATGTCCACCTGCCAGCTTAGGCCCACTCCCCGGGGAATCAGGCATAAGCTGCCAGTCAGACATCCCTCTGGCAGCCTGGGAGCTCTCGGGGGATGTCCAACTAATGGCTTAGGCCTGAGCATCTGCCCCCTGGTGGTCAGTGTGCATCATAGTGACCAGTCATTCCTCCATTAGGGTCAATTTGCATATTACCCTTTTATTATATAGGATACAGGGAAGGGCAAAATTAGATTTAGAGTGTTGAGTACAGGAAACACATTATTCTTGTATTATTATTTATCAATTATTGTATTTATTATTATTATTAACCTACTTTTGCCCACCTCTGCATTGAGGAAAGAACCATATCTTTGTTAAGGAATAAATTAATTTGTAGCTTTTCTTTGCTATACACTGTGTTAAATGTAGAGAGATGGAGGGTCGTCCACCTCTAGAAACTTACAGTGTAGTAGAAGGAAAGAGATATATAAACAAATAAGTATAAAAAATGTGCCCAGCCAGTGTAGATCAATGGTTGAATGTCAATCCATAAACCAGGAGGTCAGGGTTCAATTCCCAGTCAGGGCACTTGCCTGGGTTACAGGCTTGATCCCTAGTGAGGGGCATGTAAGAGGCAGCCAATCCAGGATTCTCTCTCATCATTGATGTTTCTCTCTCCCTTTCCCTTCCTCTCTGAAATCACTAAATATTTAGTTTTTAAATATGACAGATGTTTGAACAGACATATTTATTAGATATATGGAGGCAAAATGAGGAAGAAACATGAAAATTTAATATGATTCATAGGCCTGAGGTCATAGTCTCACTTTAATCTTAAACTTCTTCAAGAGAGTAGTGTGGTCCATTAGTAATTAACATAACAAAACATTCTCTAGCCTGCCATCTGAATTTCTTCATTAGCTTATTTATACATAACTGTGTTGAATAAATATTTTATTTTGCCTGGAGAAAAGAAGGCTGTGTCTGGGGATTTTATTTATCTGTGCTCTCTGACCTAAGGTTACTTTTCTTAAATCAGAAATTAAAAGTCTGGGTCTTAAAGATCATAGATAGGTTATCCAAAACCATCTTGGAGTCAACAAAAATTTTAAAGAATTCATAACCCATTTTAAAAAAAGTTACTTACACCTGTAATTGGAAAAAAATTTAAATATAATAAAAAGAAAGATAAAATCACATTTAATAAAGAAATTTTCCATGTACCTTTATTTAATAACAGATTCTCCATGATGTATAATTTTAAATAATATTATGGCCTATAAGTAAACATCATATAAACACTATTATGACAATGTCTGTAATTCAATATCATGCTTATGGCACATTATTCAAGTTCTTGATTTTGATCATTAATAATGTAAACTACTTTGAGTTTAAACAGCTATTATGCTTTAATCGTCTCTTTCTTCAGGATACTTTCTGTATTGCCTAACCATGCACCAGGAATAATTTTATTTGTACCCAAAAACAGTAAAAATAATCTTGAAGTCTTTGTTGAGAGAGTATCAAGCATTTTAACATTAAATAATCACAGTTTCTATTTAACTTAAACTATTTTATGAAACAGAAATGCTTCACGGAATGCATAGATCAAATAAAAAAATAAATATGTCTCCAAAAAAGTCAGTTTTGTTTTTATCATGTGAAATAAAGAACAGAATTAAGAATATTTTGGTGTTTCTCCAACAACTGTGATTCATTGATATCATCTTTAAATAGGAATCTCTTTTTGTCCATATCCTTGTTTAAAGAGATACTATCAGCAATGGAGGGAGCATCAACTTTGTATAAAACATTACAGTAATACCTAAAGACTAAACAGCACCTTTATATAAAAGAAAAAAACAGTTCTTACAAGCAACACATTATATATCATAGGTATCAAGATACATTAGGAGTGCATTTTCATTGTATATATTTTGAATTTTAAAACTTACTCAAATATGTTCTTTTCAAGTACACATGCAACATTTTCTAGAACAGACCACATGTTAGGACACAAAACAAGTCTCCATAATTTTTTAAGATTGAAATCATATCAAGCATCTTCTCTGACCATCAGGTCCGAAACTAAAATTCAATCAAAAAAAAAAAAAGAAAGAAAAACACACAAACACATGAAGGCTAAAAAGCATGTTACTAAACAATGAGTGCATTAACAATGAGATCAAGGAAGAAATCAAAAGATATCTTTTTTTAAATTTATTAAATCTTTATTGTTCAGATTATTACAATTGTTCCTCCTTTTTCCCCCATAGCTCCCTTCCACCCGGTTCCCACCCCAACCTCTGCTTTTACCGCCCCCCCAACTGTCCTCATCCATAGGTGTACAATTTTTGTCCAGTCTCTTCCCGCAACCCCCACACCCCTTTTCCCCCCGAGAATTGTCAGTCCACTCCCTTTCTATGCCCCTGATTCTATTATATTCACCAGTTTATTCTGTTCATCAGATTTTTTTATTCACTTGATTTTTAGATTCACTTGTTGACAGATATGTATTTGTTGTTCATAATTTTTATCTTTACCTTTTTCTTCTTCTTCCTCTTCTTAAAGAATACCTTTCAGCATTTCATATAATACTGCTTTGGTGGTGATGAACTCCTTTAGCTTTTTCTTATCTGTGAAGCTCTTTATCTGCCCTTCAATTCTGAATGATAACTTTGCTGGGTAGAGTAGTCTTGGTTGTAGGTTCTTGCTATTCATCACTTTGAATATTTCTTGCCAGTCCCGTCTGGCCTGCATAGTTTCTGTTGAGAAATCCACTGACAGTCGTATGAGTGCTCTCTTCTAAGTAACTAACTGTTTTTCTCTTGCTGCTTTTAATATTCTCTCTTTGTCTTTTGCTCTTGGCATTTTAATTATGATGTGTCTTGGTGTGGTCCTCTGTGGATTCCTTTTGTTTCGGGTTCTGTGCACTTCCTGGACTTGTAAGTCTATTTCTTTCACCAGGTGGGGGAAGTTTTTGGTCATTATTTCTTTAAATAGGTTTTCAGTATCTTGCTCTCTCTCTTCTTCTGGCACCCCCATAATTCTGATGTTGGTACGCTTGAAGTTGTCCCAGAGGCTCCTTACACTATCTTCATATTTTTGGATTCTTTTTTCTTTTTGCTTTTCCGGTTGAGTGTTTTTTGCTTCTTTGTATTTCAAATCTTTGACTTGATTCTTACGATCCTCTAGCCTGCTGTTAGATCTTTGTATAATATCTTTTATTTCAGTCAGTGTATGCTTAATTTTAGTTGGTCCTTTTTCATATCCTCGAGGGTCTCAGTAAATTTATTGGCCTTTTCTAGGAAATTCTTGAAAAACCTTATAACCGTGGTTTTGAACTCTATATCCAATCGTTTGCTTTCCTCCATTTCTTTCATTTGTGATCTGTTTTTTTGTCTCCGCATTTTTGCTGCTTCCCTGAGTTGATAGAGTGGCTTTGTGTGCTAGTTGTCCTATATGGGCCAGTGGCTCGGCCTCCCCAGTTACCTGAGATGGACATTCTTGGTGCACCCCTTTGTGGGTTGTGTGCACAGTCTTGTAGTTAAGCCTTGATTATTGTTGGTATCACTGGGAGGAACTGACCTCCAGGCCAATTGGCTGTGAGGATCAGCTGTGTCTATGCTAGGAGAACTTCTGTGCTGGAGACACCCTTATGGGAGAAGACTTTCAAAAGCCTCTGTGCTCAGCTTGAATGGGGCAGAGTCTCAGGGTGGAGCAGACAGCATTGGTTTCCCATCAGCCCTGCCCTGTGTCTCAGTGTCCCGTGGTAATTGTTGCAAGCACCTCTGAGAGAAAGCCGCCCTTGAGTTCCGCCCTCTGCCAGACAGTCCAGTTTCTCCCCAAATGAGTCTGGGTCCCCAGAGTCTCATCCAGAACTGGAGTTCAGTGCAGTCGGGAGCTTTTGTCTCCCTCCCGCTTGAGAAAGCCAGCCGCATACTCAGTTGCCTGCCCTCTCTGCGTGTGCGCGCCTTGGTACCTCTGCCTTCCGTAGTTCCTCTGAGTCTCAGTGTGCTTTTCTCTTTCCTGACAGTCCAGTTTCACCCCGTATGAGTCTGGGTCCCCAGAGTCTCGCCCGGAACTGCAGTTCAGTGCAGTTGGGAGCTTTTGTCTCCCTCCCGCTTGAGAAAGCCAGCCGTGTACTCAGTTGCCAGTCCTCTCTGCAAGCGCGTCTCAGTACCTCTGCCTCCTGCAGCTCCTCTGAGTCTCAGTGTGCTTTTCTCTTTCCTTCCAGGTGTAGAATTTCCACTCAGCCAGCCTTCCTGTGGTTCTGGATGATGTCCATTTTGTCTTTTTGTTGTAGTTTTGAAATCTTTGTGCAAGGCAGCAGTTTAGGTGTTTACCTATGCCACCATCTTGGTTTCTCCCTCAAAAGATATCTTGAAACAAATAAAAGTGAAAACACAACAACCCCAAATCTATGGGACACAGCAAAAGCAGTCCTACAAAGGAAATTCAGGCCTATCTTAAAAAACAAGAAAAATCTCAAATAAGCAATCTAACCTTACACTTAAAGAAACTAGAAAAGAAAAGTAAAGCCAAAAGTGAGTAGAAGAAAGGAAATAACAAAGATCAGAACACAAATAAACAAAATAAGAGCATAAAAGAAGATTTTAAAAGATCAGTGAAACCAAGAACTGGTTTTTGAAAAGATAAGCAAAATTGATAAACCCTTATCCAGACTTATCAAGAAAAAAAGAGAGGACCCAAATAAATAAAATCACAAATGAAAGAGGAGAAGTAACAACTGACACCACAGAAATGCAAAGAATTACAAGAAAGTATTACAACTATATTCCAACAAACTGGATAATTTGGAAGAAATAGATAAATTCCCAGAAAAATACAATAAACCAAAACTGAATCAAGAAGAAACAGAAAATCTGAACAGACAAATTACAACTAATGAAACTGAACCAGCCATTTTTTAAAAAACTTCCAACAAATAAAACTCCTGGACCAGATGGCTTCACAGGTGAATTTGACCAACCATTCAAAGATGAACTGACACCCACCCTTTTCAAACTATTTCAAAAAAATTCAAAAGGAAGAAAACTCGCAAGCTCATTTTATGAGGCCAATATTATCCTAATTCCAAAACCAGATAAAGAAACAACAAAGAAAGAAATTTATGTGCCAATATCCCTGATGAATATAGATGTTAAAATCCTCAACAAAATATTAGCAAACCAGATCCAGCAACCTATAATAAAAGTGTAATATGCTAATTAGACCGGATGTCCTTCCTTCCAGACAAAGCGTTGGTGGTGGGGGCCGAGGCCCTTGCACAAATTTCGTGCATCGGGCCTCTAGTACAGTATAAAGATCATATACCATGATCAAGTAGGATTTGTTCCTGGGATGCAAGGTTAGTAAATATCTGCAAATTTATTAACGTGATATACCACTTAAACAAAATAAAGAATAAAAATCATATGATCATATTAATAAATGCCAAAAAAGCTTTTGACAAAATCCAGTACCCATTTATGATAAAAACTCTCAGCAAAGTGGAAATGAAATACATCTCAACAAAATAAATGCCATATATGAAAAACATACTCACTGGGGGAAAAGTAAAAGCATTTCCCTTAAGATTAGGAGCAAGACAGGGATGTTCACTTTCACCACTCTTATTCAACATAGTACTGACAGTCCTAGCCACGGCAATCAGACAAGAACAAGAAATAAGAGGCATCCAAATTGGAAAGGAAGAAGTAAAACTGTCATTGTTTGCAGATGACATAATTAATACTGTATACAGAGAACCCTAGAGATTTCATTGTAAAAAAAAAAACAAACTACTGGAACTGATAAATGAATTCAGTAGAGTAGCAAGATACAAAATAAATACTCAGAAAACAGTTGCATTTTTATAAAGCAATAATGAACTATAAGAAAGGGAAACAGAAAATAATCCCACTTACAACTGCATCAAAAAAGGAAATGAAATACCTGGGAATAAACTTAACCAAGGAGTAAAAACCTGTACTCAAAGAATTATAAGGCACTGAAGGAAGAAACCGAAGAAGAAACAAATAAGTGGAAGCATATACTGTGCTTATGGATAGGAAAAGTAAAATGTCTATGCAATCAAAAGCAATCTATAGATCCAGTGAAATTCTTATCAAAATATCAATGGTCTGTTTCACAGACTAGAACAAATAAACCACAAACTTTATATGGAACCACTAAAGACCCCCAAATAGCCATAGCAATATTGAGAGAAAAACAAAGTTGGAGGTATCACATTACCTGATATCAAACTGTACTACAAGGCTATTGCAATCTAAAGAGTATGATACTGGCATAAAAACAGACATATAGATAAAAAGAAAAGAATAGAGAGCCCAGAAATAAACTCGCACATATTTGCTCAATTAATATTTGACAAAGAAGGCAAGAACATACAATGGGATAAAGATAGTCTATTCAACAAACGGTGTTGGGGAAAATTGGACAGATACATGCAAAAATATAAAACTACATTCTTACATCATATAGGAGAATAAACACAAAATAGATTAAAGACTTAAATATAAGGCTTGATAAAATAAAAATTCTTGAAGAAAACATAGATAGTAAAATCCCAGACATTTCTATTAGTAATATTTTTTTCTGATATATCTCCTTTGGCAAGAAAATCAAAGAAAAATAAATAAATGGGGCTATATCAAACTAAAAAGTTTTGTACAGCAAAGGAAACCATCAACAAAATGAAAAGACAACCCACTGAATGGGAGAACATTTTTTCCAATAATACATTTGATAAGGGGTTAATAGCCAAAATTTAAAAAGAACTCACACAACTCAACTCAACATCAAAAAAACAAACAATCTGATTAAAAACTGGACAAAGGACCTAAATAGACACTTCTCCAAAGACAACATGCAAATAGTCAGTAGACATATGAAAAGATGCTCAAGGTCACTAATCATCAAAGAAATGCAAATTAAAACCACCATGAGATATCACCTCACACCTGTCATAATGGCTATGGTCAATAAATCAACAAACAATAAGTATTAGCGAGGATGTGGAGAAAAGGGAATCCTCATGATTGTTGTTGGGAACGCAGAAGGTTCAGCCATTGTGGAAAACAGTGTGGAGTTTCCTCAAAAATTAAAAATGGAACTGCCTTTATGACCCACTGATTCCACTACTGGGTATATATTCTAGGAAACCCAAAATATTAATTTGAAAGAATATATTCACCCCTATGTTCAATGCAGCAATCTTTACAATGGCCAACCTATGGAGGCAACCCAAGTGCCATCAAAGTTGAGTGGATAAAAAAGCAGTGGAACATATATACAATATGACTTGGCCATAAAAAATAATAAGCTCTTATCATTTTTGACAGCATGAATGGACCTAGAGTGAAATAAGTCATTCAAAAGCAAATGCCACATGATGTCACTTATATGTGGACTCTTCAGAACAATATAAACAAACAAAACAGATTCATAGTTACAGAAAACAGACTGATAGTTGCCAGAGGGGAGGAGGCTAAAGGGATGGGGTGAAAAAGGTGAAGGGATTGAGAAGCACAGATTGGTAGTTACAAAATAGTAATAGGGATAGAAAGTATAGCATAGGAAATATAGTCAATACTACTGTAATTACTATGCATGGTGCTAGTTAGGTACTGGATATATCAGAGGGAACACTTTGTAAAGCATATGATTGTCTAACCACTATGCGATACACCTGAAACTAATACAAAACAACATTGACTATAAACTGTAATTGAAATTTTTTAAATTAAAAATAACTTACTCATTCAAATCCCTTGTATCTTGGTTCATTTTAATATTTCCTCTTGTCTTTAGTGTTCTGCAATCTCAGTATGATATGTTTAAATGGGTTTATTTTTATGTATTGCACTAATTTTGCTGTACTTCATACACATGAGAATTTATCATTTCTGGAAAATGATCGACCATTATCTATTCAAATGTTGCCTCTCCCCTATTCTCTGTATTTTCTCCTTTGGAACTCCTACCTTCTTATTCCATGACTTGCTAATGTTTATATTTACTGTTTCTTTATGTCTCTGCATGCTGGGTATTATCATCAATTATGCTATGGCTAATCTGCATTTTAATCCTTCCACAGAGTTTTTTTATTTCAAATTTGTACTTTCATTTATAGAGTTTCTATTTTTTAAGTAGCTCTTATTCTCTCCTTAGAGTTTGATTTCTCCTTATATATTACCAACAATTTTATTTTTATATTCTGTACTTTATATTCTCTTTCATGTTGCTGCATTATCTCAAGTTCCATTATAAGGATCCAATAAGGCTGTTGCATCTCATGCTGACTCTCCCTCGTGGATTGTATCATCTGCTCTCATTCTTGGTTGACTATTTCCTTGCATGTTTTGTCATGTATGATAGTGAGCATATGTTTAGCCATGCTCTTCTATCTTTTGCCATTTTCTTGAAAATCCTTGGCAGTTGAGATGGTTGGTACTATTCTTTCAAAAATGGTTTTCTATTTTACCCTTCCAGAAGTCCCAAGGGTATTTTTCAACTTGAAGATTTCCAGGTGAGCTCAGCAGTGTAAAAAACAAAAGCAAAAACCAAAACTCACATGACATGCAGGCCCAAGGAATGAAATTTTTAGGGGAAGATTTATTTTTCTTTTACTAATAAAGTTTCTTGTTTTCACTTTGTGCTGGTGGTGTATTTTTCTAGCCTAGCCTCTCATAAAAACAAGGATCCTGGATTTATGCAGGAACAGAGATGTCTCAGTCCCAACTCTCTGCCTCATCTAGAACCGAGGTCTTAGCTTCTCTCCATTTCATATGGACACTGGACTCGAAGCTCCTGGTCACTCAGATCCATAATCCCCCAGGCAGCCACAGCATCAGCTCACAGGCTATGCTCTGCCTTTTAATGTCTTTGCTTGTGACACGTGGTAATCTCTTTTACTTTTTGCAAAACTGCATACTGTTGTAAACTTATTTTAAATATTTTATCCAGTATTGCTAGGTATTAATAAGCATAATTTTTAAAAATTATCGCAGTCCACTGTATTGCCAGAGCTTTAGTTTACAAACAGCTTACTATGTCATTATGCTTAATTCTTTAGTCAGTCTTTTCCAGATAGAATGCTTAGTTGGACTGTGTTTCAGATCTTGAGAATTTAGAAACCCTTAACATTACTTTTTATGTCCAGAATTCTTCCTCATATTCAGAAGTGATGAACAAGAGACATACTTTTAAGTTCGAAATAATACACCTCCTAGGATTCTGGCAGAACATGGACCATTTCTTGCTAATCACCATTACAAATTGGCCAAAACAGAGCACATTAATTGACTACCAATTAAAAGTTGGAAAAAGGAAGAATTTGAATCTTTTTCTTCTAAACACCATGTCAAAATGTTACTACTTACACTATTAAGGCCTGAGAACTGCTCCCAAACAAAATAATTTGCCACCATTATCTGCTCTCATCTGCTGATATATGTAAAATATATGTAAAAATCTTTCTACGTAAAAGCATTATGAAACAGAATTTTTTTAGCCAGAGACACTGAATTTATCTCACAGAAAAGACAACTTGCAAAAAAAATAAATTGTGATTTTTATAAGAGAAAAATCTCAATGATTTCAGAAAATGCCCATGCCCATGTCTAAAGTGCACTAGTGATTGCCCTTTCACAAATAACACTCCTCCCACTCCGGGGAAATGTATGAAATTGTTTAAATAACATGTCAATAGCCGATGGAAGGGTTTATTTGTACTCTCTACCAAAGGGAAGTAGTTTCCTTTAGCTCTTTCTCTTACATCATAGGTGTGAAGTACTGCTGTTTATTGGTTAAAATATTTCAGTTCCTTGACTTTTTAACTGGGAAAAATAAAAACGTTGCCAGAGTAAACAGTAAGGAAAAGTAACTATAAAACCTTTTGGAAATAACAGATTTTAGACACGGCCAAACTCTAATTCTGGAACAAGGCTCACTCTTAAATTATTATAATAGCTCTGACATGACACGAGGGATGCTTCTTATGAACTGAAGCACATTCAAATATTTCTGCTCATCTCTCCGCTGCCCATGTCTAGCCATTAAGATTGATCTGGAATTCCTGAACTAAGGGAGAAAAATACTCTCTACATAGTAGGTAATGTAAGAACTGGATACTAGTAAATCAGTAAGGCAATGAACTACATTTGAAGAAAACATTGGGGAAAGTTTTCAGGACATATTATTACTTTACTTAGTCTCACTGCTACTATATTACACTAGTTTTTAAATAGAATTATTTTTCCCACTGAGAGTAACAAGTGATTATAGACTAATCAGGTGATAAAAAGAAAAGAAAAGATTTTGTTTATGGGACAGTCTAATTTTTAAAAAACAGTATAGCTATTTTAAGTTGCTTAACTTAGTGACAGATAATATTACCTTCTTAGTAGATCTCAAATCTAAGCCAATAAAAAAAAAGTTCACCTATGTTTTAAACATATACTCTCAAATCAAATTTGAAAATAGTTGTATTTACCATATCCAGGATTCATTCATTTTTCTTTCTATTTTTTTCTTGGCATATATCTCCTTGCTACTCAGAGTGTGGTCTGTGGACCAGCAGCCTCCACATTTCTCAGCAATTGTTAGAAAGTCAGTATCTTGGCCTGCACCTAGCGCCTACTGAATCAGAACCTGCATTTCAACAAGATCTGTAGGTAATTCATAGGTCCGCTAAAGTTTGAGAAGGGCTGCACTGTAAGAAATAAAAATATTCTGTCATTTAAAGTCAAACACAACATTTCTTCTGGGGATAAGGACAATGTCCTGGAATTAGATAGTGATGATGATTTCACAACTTTGTGGATATACTAAACACCACTGAACTGTACAACTTATTGTATGGTATGTAAAATATATCTTATTTAAAAAAAAAAAAACAGAAGAAAAAGACACGTACACATACAGAAAAAAGTATACTAGGCATTTCCTACAAGCCAATACCGTAAAATAAAATTTCACATCTTAAAAAAAGAGAAGTAACAGTAAATGATTTCAAATTGTACAGCACACAGATGCATGCAACCAGTTCTAACTTTTTTTTTTCTTCTTTTATCTTGGCAAGAAAATAGATGCTCCATTTCCTAGGGTTCACCTCTTACTGTGACAGGGAACCACAGCAGCCTTGTCTGTGGGCAGCCCTGGCCAAAGATTGGGGCGCGCTGCGCTATCCTGAGGGTCTGCCTGGGGCCGAGGGGGCGGATGCCCCCTCCCCCATAGACACCTCTAGAGCTGCCTACTGAACTGCCACTGAGACCTGCTTTCCTCCGGAGGAAAACCGCATGTGGATGGATGTGGCAAGTCAGGAAACCTGACTGCCCAGTCCAGTGAAGGAGCAACGAGGCAGAAACGCTATCTCCCAGCTGCACCAGTGGGCCCAGGCGGGTGGGGGAGGGGAGACTTCGCCTTCATTTCGCCCTCTGCCCGCCTGTGCCAATCTCCTCTCCACCACCACCCCTCCAAAAAAAAAAATTTATTAAATAAAGTCTTTTAATTACTGAGAATGCACTAGAACCCTCCCCCCGCCCGCCCGGCCGCTTCTCCAGTTTTCTCCTCGCCGGCCCGCATCCTAGCCGGCTCATCTCCCCGGACGCCTTTGGTAAAAGCTTCGGGTGGGGAAGCCTAGAAGTTCTATTTCCCACACTTAACCCGGTGACCCGGGTGGGGAAGAGGATGTCCCAGGGCACGCCCGCCCCCTCCCACGCACACCTGGGCGCTTCCCTGCCGTCTGGGGTCCGGGGGACCTGTGCGCGCCCCGGAAGGGCTGGGGCGGGCAGCGCGCGGAGACGCGCGCCGAGGCAGCGCCAGGACCCTCGTGTTCCACTCCTCTCCCCACCGAGGCCGAGCCGGAGGGGCGCCGCTTTGAATGAGTGCCCTGCCCAGTCCGTGCCACTTGGCGCAGGACCCGGGGTCTCCCTGAGGGGGCCAGCTGGCCTCCGCACCGGAGAAACGGACGAGACCCCTGATCACCCGCTGTGGTCTCGGGGGGCCTGCGGGCTCACGCTCACCGGCAGACCTCCCGCCCCGCGCCGGCTCCCCGGGAGCGATCAAGACCCCCACGCGCCCCTCCGCTCCCGGGGTCCCAGCCCGGGCTCGCGGGTCGGCTCGCACCCCGCAGAGCGCGCCCGGCCCCGCGGCGCTCGCACTTACACGTTGGGGTAGTAGCCGGAGGGCGGCAGCGGGGGCTGCGCGCAGCCGTCCTCTCCCAGCGCCGCGTCCAGCAGCAGGTAGTCCTGGCTCTCGTTGCGCCGCGCGCCCGCCCCGGCCGCGCCCCGGGGAGAGCCGCCCGTCCGGGCCCCGAACGGTGGGCTCGGGTTCATGGCGGGAAGCCGGACGGGCCCGGGCCCCGCGCCGCTCCGGGGGGGAGACGCCTGGGCAGTGGCCGGGGACGCGGTGCCTGCTCCGCGTCCCTCTCCGGACGGGCCCGGGGCGCACCGGTGCCCGGGGGACGAGGTTGAGGCGGGGGGTGCGGACGCCTGGTGGTCCGAGCTCCGAGAGCCGCTTTGCTGCTAGCAGGGGGCGAACTCGACCAGTCAGGGGGTCGGTCACAAAGGGGACCCCCGCAAGGAAGCGGCCCGGCTCCCGGGGGGAGTGAGTGCAGGCGGGGCGGCGGGTGGCAGCGGAGCCTGAGCGCCTGGAGCAGGGGAGACGGAGCTGAAGAGTTACTATGTCAACGGAGACTCTCCAGCCCTGGGCTCCCGCCTTCCTCCCCCACGTCCTCCGTCATGATCCCACCTTTAAAGGGATCAGAATGACGTTCTAGAAACAGCAGCTGAAGCCTGTCCGGCGGCCACAACTTTCTCGGCCAGGACGAACCTCAAGTAGGCGGGGCTACACACGCAAATTTATTTTTTTATGGCCCTAAGCGTCTGCTTATTTAGAAACCACACAAAATTAAGAACTTTCTAGGAAGCTTCCCTTAAGTAAGACTCCTGAAGAACCAAGGAAACCTGTATTTTTAAGAAGAGATACGATGTAATAACTGTGTGTGTACTGGTGCCAGGCGGGTATTTGAAATATCAGAGGACCACTTCGTAAAGTATGATTGTCTAACCACTATGCTGTGCATCTGAAACTAAGCTGTAATTGGAAAAAAAATTTTTTTAAAGTATTTTTAAATAAAAGAAACATGACCTTCTCCTTTCTCTAGACTGCTTTCATTTTCTTAAGGCACTTTCTCTTCCATTCCCAACCCCCAAAGTTCTTGCAACTCTTCACTTTAAAAATGAACAACTTCTGTGATCCCAGTGCCAGATGTTCCCAGCTCCTGAGCAAACCAACAAAAATAGGCAAGCATTTTCCGATGATAACGATAGGGGCCAACAGCCTGCTTACTTAAGAGAAAAATCTTTCCTTCCATCGCTGCAAATGCCAGAATCATTTCTCTGCCAGATGTTTCCCACGTTTCCAAAACTGCTTTTAATTTTAACACTTAGTTTTAAATTCTGATTTGATCTTCATAGACGTGAGAATTAAAAACTTCTCAACAAGGATGAATAAGTATCTGTAGCACCAGCTGTCGACAATTAGGAGCCCATTCATTCATTCAACAAATATTTAATCAATGCCAGCTGGGTGCCCAGCACCACTGTAGGATTCAGAGGCAAACTGCCCAGGTAAGGCTCCTGTCTGCCTCCACAGAGTCTTCATGGAAGAGAGGGAGACGGATTAAACAAGCAACTGAGAAAATATCAGAGACAAAGGCTACCATGAAAACAATAAGAGATTTATGTGATATAACTGGGGACTGAATACTTAAGATCAGGCGTTTAGAAGAGACCTGTCCAAGGAGGTGCCAGTTAAAGGATGGTTGGCAAAGAACCAGACATAAAGTGATCAGAAGCCCTTTGCAGATGGATTGAAGAAAGCCAGACTGCCTGAGATCCTGTCCCTAAAGGTTCCTTTGCTTGGGTGGACAATACAATAGATGTCGGAAATGTGAGCAACAGCAATCCACTAGATGGAGGGGGAAAGAATTTAGAGCTGTGACCTAGCCAGTGTGCTAAGAACTAAAGTTCAAAGAAGACAGAAACCATTGTATTCTGAGAACCTAGATCTATATTTGGCACAGGTATGTGGAAGGAATAAGTGGATGGAAGGATGGATGAAGTATTAAAAGAGAGAGAGAACATTCTTGGCCACTAAAAGAACATCCCTAAAAAACTAACGTTGATCATTCTGAAGCATGTTATTCCTGATTTAAGAATATACTTTTTTGATCTCTTAACATGTGGAGCCATAATTTTAAAAAAAAATTTTCTTAGCACTTATGCATAGCTATAAGATACTCTGCTTAAAATTTGTTTGTAGCAACTTCTCCCTGTCAGAACTCAACAGCTTTGATGCTTAAATTAGTTAGTTAATAAATATTTAATTTAAGTAGTGTCAAGATAATCATTTTGGTAAAATCAAGTATTGGAAACAATTTAGTGGAGAAAGTAACAATTCAGATCTTTTTTATCTGACTCAAATTCTATGAGTGAAAGTCGTTAGAAAGGACCTGTAGTGTTAGTTGAAGTGTTAGTCTTTAACTTAGAAACGAAAAATAGAGACAATTTATTTTGTTGTTATAGTTAATTGAACTGTTTGTGCCCTTTGTCATAGCACTTTTTTTCATTCCTAGGTAGCAACATTTACACCGAAAAGTTATTACAGCAAACTTATAGTGTGATATCAGTTTTTCATTTTGCAAGATAGGGCATGTTTTTCTCTATTATTTGAAATGTAGTTAGTACTGGACCAATAAATCCCAGGAATATTTTCCCCCCAGGAGAGAGAAGGTGGTATACAAATAATTAGAAGATTCAGAAAGCTTGTGACATGATGACGTGGAAAGAGCTTTAGGTCAAAAGTCTGAAAGCCTGAATTCTTGTTCTAACCACTAAGAGAGGACATTCCTTCTCCCTCTGCTTCACTTGTTCAGCAGTAAGTGGATATATAATTACCAGAAACCCTCAATTTTTAACTTTCTGAATTTTATGATTATGCAGTTTTATATTTTCAATTATGTTTAGAAAACACAGTGAAACAATAAGATGAGACAACTTTTCAACTGATTAACCTATTTTTAAGCCACGTACAGCAGTGTTGAGTAGATCTGGAGTAATGAAGAAACTGAGGTGAATGAAAAAATGATAGTTCTCAAAGTAAAACATAGTGAATGAGTGAAGAAATTATAATTTTCATAGAGTAAAAAATTGTTCCGTTCTTTTATGTTATCTGTGTTTATGTAGTATGTTTATAGTACTGAAATATAAAAGTGCACTCAGGTGTAACTGAGATGTGGGGATGAAGGTGGAGGGAATCTTTTTGGAAGGAGGAAGGGATTCCAATAAGAGAAGACTTGTCTCATATACTCACCTGATGTTTGATTGGTTTTACAAAAACTGGTTTATTATTATAACAGTGTCTTGTAAAGTCAGTTGGGCAAAATGAGCAAAGCGAAAGGGGTTGGCCTCTAGAAGGTCTCATGCTAGGAGCCCAGGGGGACAAAAGGTTGAGAAAACATTACTAGATGCTTGATGACTCAACAAGAAGCTAAGAAGGCATTGCATGGAAGACTTAGGGCAGCTGCAGTTTGTGCGATGTTGCTGTTGATGGGAAACGACTGACACAGGGCTTTTCTGGGAAATGCAGTTTGGGGTTAGCTGGCTGAGAGCTACAAATAGTAGTTTAGTCAGGAATCCATCTGGATTATTTAAAGCATGGAGACCCAAGCCCTGACCCCTACTGCATGTAGAATCCACAGGGGGGGGGGGGGAAACAAAACACCCTAGGACCCCCAGCAGGCCTGATCGTCTATGAATGAAGGTCCTATGTAGATTCTGGTTTGAGTGAAATAGTTGCCCGTGCTAATAGATCTTTGAACCTCAATTTCTTAATTTTTAAGTAAAGGCGTTGTAATAATTACATTTAATATCTCTGTTGCAGCTGAAGGTTTGTTAAATAGTAGAAATATAAAATGTACTTAGGAACTATTTTAATTTTTGCTTTAATTTGAACATAACATAGATGTCCAAAATTCTAACATTATCATATGGGTATTTTGGTAAGCACTCGTGATTACCATGGTTTCACTTAGAATAAGTCATATTGGAATAAGTTAATCTCTTTTGATAGAATTATTATATTGCTTTCAGTAAACTATTGACCACGAGCATCGTGCAATATGTTTGTCAGCAAGATTGAAAAATATGGACTGGGTAACAGAGGAGTGATTCTAAAATAGTCAGAACACTGTTGAGAAGACTGCTGATTTATGGATCAGTGTCACCCAGGTTCAGTAAATGGAGACATATCAAGAATGGATGGAGCTACTTTATAGGGAGTTAGTTTCCTATCACTAGACGTATTCAAAGGCAGCCTGGACCTCAATTTTCCACATATGCTATAAAGTGAATGTATGTGTCAGTGGTGAATTAAATGAACACTAAAATCCTTTAAGAAAAAGTGAAAATTTCATCATCACGCCCATGGACCCTAAATGCATTCACAATATCTCTGATTTATTTTTTTTTAACTTAGTAAACTCAGACTAACAGGCACATCTTTAACATGGCAAAGAAGACCTATTTCAGATAAAACCAACATAGGATAACACCACAAATGCTTCCATCAGTGTAAGGAATAAAATAAAGATGTTACTATCATTACTAGTTTTCATTAGCTAAGAACTTCTACAATAAGCTAAATAAGCCATGAAAAATAGAGGAAAGAGTTAGTAGTTTACAGATGTTATAATTAAATGTGTATTATTTAAAAATTAAGATTTTTAAACTGAAATTTATTAGAATGAGAAGTAAGAAACCTGTTTAGAATAATGTTAGCTTATAAAGGTAAACGGAAAATTCAGTCATTTTTCTATATACTAGCAATAGCCAGTCACAATACAATAAGAGCTACAAAATATGAAATAAATAGAAACAAACTGAAACAAGAATTATAAGATATATGTAAATAAAATGATATAGCTTCACTAAGACCTAATTCAGAGTCAAAGGCTTACATCAGATTATTCAATACATTTTATTGATAGTTTGATGAGAGTGGTATTAAATTTATAGATTAATTGGGTAAAATGTAGTAATTTCTAATATTGTCTTTCCCTCTAGGGACAGGTTTTCTCTACTATTTATTTTTCCCAAGAATAAATTGACAAAGGCAAAAAAAATCATTTAAAAATGATTTTAAAAAACAATGAAAAAATCTTCCCTTATAATATATTAAATGATTTAGTAAAACCACAATAAATAGATTGGTATTAACAAATCACAAACATTAAAAGAACATAATAGGAAGTTTAGTAAAAAATACCAGGGCTTAAAAGATTTTATAGTACGATAAAGAATACATCTCTATTCAGTAAGGGAAATGAAGGAATATTGAATAAATGAAATTGGGTAAGAGGTTTCTGTCTCCACTTTTGCCAAAATAAATAGGATGTATTAAGAATTTGAATATAATTTTTAAAACCATAAAATCTACAAGGGGAAAATTATAAATAAACTTGAAAAAAAATACTGTATGTAATCTTGAGGTGGATAACACCATTCTAAGCATTCACCAAAAGCTGAAACAATAAAGAAAAATATTTTTAGAATTGACTAATGAAAGCAAAAGCTTATATTTGTCAACGTGTATAGCTCAGAGAGTTGAATCAATGCCACCCACACAAACCACTTTATCCGTAGGGATATTCAATGAAGAAGCAGCTGAAAGGTCAAGCTTTACTGTGGGCTCATGGTGCCTTTTGGCAGGAAGACGGGCT
This sequence comes from Eptesicus fuscus, assembly GCF_027574615.1. NCBI lineage: Eukaryota > Metazoa > Chordata > Mammalia > Chiroptera > Vespertilionidae > Eptesicus > Eptesicus fuscus. The sequence goes on along the minus strand of NC_072485.1, from coordinate 17,275,470 downwards.
CCAGTCAGCTTCATGAGCCCATGATTACACACATTTTTCTAGTCACATTTCTTAGATTTGCCACATTTCATTAAAACCTCACCCCATGACTCTTTTTTAAAAAATATATGTTTTTATTGATTTTATAGAGTGAGGAAGGTAGAGAGATAGAAACATCCATCAGCTGCCTCCTGCACATCCCTATTGGGGGTTGAGCCTGCAACCCGGGGCATGTGCTCTGACTGGGAATCGAACTAGTGACCTGGTTCACAGGTCAACGTTCAACCACTGAGTCACTCTTTTCTGACTCCTTCACTAACTTTTACAAGTGCAGACACCTTGCCCATATCAATCTACAGTGAGAGCTCCACACCCTGAACCATTTCCTTCACTCTTAAAGGGATGTATTTTGTGCACCTAAATTTATCAGGATTTTAACAGGGAGCATCATGGCCACATCTTTGGTTTCACCCTCGATGTGAGACTGAGATTTATAGGAATCTGTGACTTAAATAATTTCACAATTTTATTTTTACCATTTGGGAATGAAAAGCAGCAGCCTCTTCAACCCCTTAAAGGACTCTGAATTTGAAAATTCTCTCTTTCAATTTTGCTTGCAAACTTTGCACTACTATTCAGAGTTCATCTCTTTCTTGTATCAAATTGCCAAATATAGTCTACAGCAACCAACATTTGCTATGAACATTCTTTTTTTTCAATCCTTCCTTACAATTAAAATCTTATTACATACATTGTCTTATCCAAGTACTTGAAGGTGACCCTTTTTGCCATTTTTTTCTATCACACAACACCAGGTAATGTGAACTACCCTCTTTCCAGTATCTGCTAACAGATTCTTTGTTAATCGCCACCTGACTTCTAAGAAAAGGCCACATATTTTAGTCTTATTAGTTTGTCAGTTGGTTTTACTTACAGAACCACCACACTTCTAGTTACTAATTTTTTGTGACAGAAATAAAAAGCATCATTTCTTTTGGAGGTCGTCAGAGTTACAGTAGTTATATATGGCAGGTTTGAATCTTATAGGAATTTAATTTGTGAGATAGAAGTAGCTACATCATAATTTAACTACTAAAAAAACAAAGACAATGAGACAATCTTGAAAGAGGCCAGTGGAAAAAGATACATAGACACAGGGAAACAACAGTTCAATTAACCAATGATTTCTCCCTAGAGGACCATAAGATGGTATAGTACAACTTCTTTAAATCTTGTCAAATCTGTATTTTGAATCAGAGTTAGATTGTAGGGGGTGTAGAGGAAGTTACCCTTCCTAAGACTTGCATAATTTCATTTTTATGTACATATATTTGGACCATTTTAAAGTTTATTATTGTGTATGGTATGAGATATGGATTCACTTTTATCTTCCTTCACATGGCTATTCATTTCCCCCAGCATCATTTATTAAAAACTTCACTTCAGCCCTCACCGGTTTGCCTCAGTGGATAGAGAGTTGGCCTGAGGACTGAAAGGTCCCAGGTTTGATTCCGGTCAAGGGCATGTACCTGGGTTGCGGGCACATCCCGAGTAGGGGGTGTGCAGGAGGCAGCTGATTGATATTTCTCTCTCATCGATGTTTCTAACTCTCTATCCCTCTCCCTTGCTCTCTGTAAAAAATCAATAAAATATATATTTTTTTAAAAAACTTCACTTCATGCCAGTATTTTTAGATATCATCTTTATCATATATTAAATTTCCATGTGTACTCAGGTCTATTTCCAGAATTGCTATTCTTTTCCATTAATAAGTTTGTTTATTCATATGTGAGTTCCAAACTTTCAATTATAGAAGATTTATAATATATTTTAATACATTGTAAGACTAGTCCCTTCTTTTAGCTTTCCTTTTCTGTATTTTCCTGGCTATTTTTGTATGCTTATTTTTCCATATGAACTTTGATATCAACTTTTCCAACTCCAAAATAAATGCTTGTTGGTATTTTTATTGAGGTCATATTAAATTTATAAATTAATTTAAACAAAACAGGCATCTTTGTGACTAAATATGTTATATTTGGATATGATAATTGCTAGGAGCGCAATGGGGAGGAAAGGGGGACATCTATAATACTTTCATCAATAAAGATTTTTTAAAAACAAATACAAGAAATGCCTTTTTTATTTGCTTATATCTATTTTTGTATCTTGCAGAATTGTTTTAAAGTTTTCTTTATGTAGTTTTTACACGTCCTGCTAAGCATATGCCGAAGTTTTAAAGGTATCACCCTATATTTTCCATTACATTATCTAAATAGTTATTTTTGTTTTCATGAAATCCATTAATTTCTATGTTAATTTTATATCCTGATACCTCAGTGAATTATTTTATTGTTTCAGTTTATCATTGACTCTTTAGAGTTTTCTAGGAATACCGTTATATCATTTGAACTAAAGATAGTTTTCTATTTTTTTCAAATCCCTATGACTAGTTTTTTTTCTGTTGTCTAATTGCATTGATTAGTGACCCAATTACACTGTGAAAAAGTAGTGTTGATTAAAGATGTGTATATACATGTATATAAGATATAAATACATACAAATGTGTGTGCGTGCTCACATGTGTACACGGGGAAAATATCCATCAATTCCTATTTTCTTGAAGTTTTTACATTCTTTTTCAAAAAGAGTTTTCCAAAAAAACTATGAAGATAATCATGATTTTTCTTCTTAGGTTTATTAACATGGCCCATTATATTAATGTATATCTTGGTGAAGCATTCTTATATTCCAGAATAAATTCTACTTGATCATTATATATTATTTTCTAAATATGGTGCAGGATTTTGCTTGCTAATATTTCATTTAGGCTTTTTGCATAAGAAATGATAATTGTAATATTCTTTTTAATACTATAAAACTGGGTGTCTTTCTTGAAAAACATTCAGAGTATCAACAAAGGGAATGTTGATTTGAGATATTGTTGGTGCTAAAAGAGGCTTCATATAATACATATAAAGCAGATATTAGTTCACAAATAAATTAGTTATTTGGTGATTAGGAAGTGATGTATTGAACATTTTATATCTTAACATGTTAGTTTATAACCATATAGACAATAAGTTCTTTACTGTATTTTAGTGACATTTTAGAAAGTTGATTGAGTGTTTGGCATGGACATAAATGCATTATAGCTTTTTCCATTTAAAATAATATTAAGTCCAGCCAGCATAAAGCAAAAACTAATATATCTACAAGTAGAAATAAATCCACAATCTCAGATCTTAACATGCCTCTTTTTATATTTGCTATGGGAAATCCTCTATATTAAGAGATATAAAAGATTTGAACACAATTGGCAAACTTGACCTCTAAGTCATTCATAGAACAATTCAATGAAGCAGGGGCCAGCAAACGGGGCCAGATTCTGCCTGTGGCCTGTTTTTGAAGGAAATGGTAGCTAAGAATGGTTTTTACATTTTAAACGTTATGAAAGAATAAAGATAAATATGTTACAAGGACCATGTGGGGCCCACAAAGCCTAAAATATTTATATTTGGTTCATCATAGAGAAAGTTTGCTGATCCCGGCACTAGACAAACTACACTCTTTATAAGCACACCTGCAATATTAAAATACCAGTCAAATAACTCATAATGAAAATTATACCAGTAATAGGCTTTAAAATAAATGACAAAAATGCTCCTGCTTCTACTTGTAATGTGTTCACCAAACTCTGATTCACTTTCCTCTTCCTGAATGTGTAAGAAAACAACATTTGTTGGTGTTGGGAAAATTGGACATTTACATGCAAAAAAATGAAACTAGACCACCTTCTTACACCATATACAGGAATAAACTCAAAATGAATTAAAGACTTAAATGTAAAATTCAATACCTTAAAAATCCTACAAAAAAACAGAGGCAGTAAAATCTTGAACATTTCTCTTAGTGATATTTTTTCCTGATATATCTCCTCAAGCACAGGAAAAGAAAGAAAAATAAACGAATGGAACTACATCAAATTTAAATAATTTTGCAAAACAATGAAAACAATCAACAAAAAAAGATAGCCCACTGAATGGGAGAACATATTTGCCAATGATACATCCAATAAGGGATCAATATCCAAACTTTGAAAAGAACTCACACAACACAACTCCAAAAGAAAACAAACTCCAATTAAAAAATAGACAAATGATCTGAAAAGACAGTTCTCCAAAGAGGACATACTGATGGACAATAGACAGGATAAGATGCTCAATTTCACTAATCATCAGAGAAATGCAAATTAAAACCACCATAAGATATCACCTCAAACCTGTCAGAATGGCTATCATAAATAAATTCACAAATGACAAGTGTTCATGAGGATGTGAAGAAAAGGGAACCCTTGTCCACTGTTGGTGGGAATGTAGATGGGTGCAGCCACTATGGAAAACAGTATGGGGGTTCCTCAAAAAAATTAAAAATGGAACTGCCTTTATGACTCAGTGATTCCATTTCTGGGTATATATCCAAAGAAACCCAAAACACTAATTTGAAAGAATACATGCACCCCTATGTTCATTGCTGCATTATTTACAATAACCAAGCTGTGAAAGCAACCCCAAGTGCCCATCAATAGAAGAGTGGGTAAAAAAAATGGTGGTATATATAAACAATGGAATATCACTTGGCCATAAAAAATAACTAAGTCTTACCACTTGTGACAGCATGAATGGACCTAGATGGCATTATGCTAAGTGAAATAAGTCAGACAGAGAAAGACAAATACCATATGGTGTCACTTATATGTGTAATCTAAAAAACAATATAAACATACAAACAAAACAGACTTATAGATACAGAAAACAGATTGATAATTGCCAGAGGGGAGGGGGCTTGGGGACTGGGTGAAAAAAAATAAAGGGATTGAGAAATACAAACTGGTGTTACAAAATAGTCAATTGGATGTAAAGTACAGCATAGGAAATATAGTCAATAATATTGTAATAACTACGTATAGTGCCAGGAAATGTACTGGAAATGTCAGGGGAACACTTTGTAAAGTACATATATGATTGTCTAATCACTATTCTGTACAACTAAAACTAATGCAAAATAATATTAAATATAAACTTGTATTTTCAAATTGTTTTAAAATTCAAAATAAAAAAACTTAAAATACCTGCAATGACATTGTCACATTTAAAAAAAAAAAAAAGTAACATTTGCCAGAGTCTTGTGTGGTTAAATTGGGGCCATATAGCTGACTATGAGCAATTGTAAACATTTCTGCACAATAATTAACACTCTTTCAATTGACATGTGGGGTCTATGCTCCCTCTCCTTGAATTGGATCAACTTTAATGACTCACATATACCTATTAAACTGTAGCCGAAACAATGTGTAACTCTTAAGGCAAGAAAAAGTCCTACTGCTTCCACTTGGATCTCTTGAGTCACTGGTCTTTGGAGGCACCCTAGAAGAAGTCCAAATACCTTGCATCCTTCAGCTGTGACGAACACAGACCACATGAAAAGGCTACATGTAGTTGTTCTGGCTGAAAATACCTACTGAAATTCCATCTGACAACCAGCACCAACAGCCAGACATATGTGTGAAGACACTAATGAAATAAGCCTTGAACTGACTCCCAGCCATCAAGTCTTACCAACCGAGGCCCCAGACATTGTGAGACAGAGAGGAGCTATCCCTGAGGCACCCTGTCTGAATATATGACCCACAGAATCTGTAAATTTAATAAAATGATGATTTCAAGACACTAGGTTTTGGGGTAGTTTGTTATGTAGCAATACTAACTTGAACACTAACCAATGGAATAGAAGTGGGTATTACATATGCCACTTCTAGACCTAGCCATATATCCCTTTTACTCTAAATTCTCCTCCATAGTGACTCTCTTAGAACAGGAGGTTTGATTGACATCATTATAAGAAGTCTGGATTTTTGGAAACCACCTGGAGGGGTCTAGCCAAAAAGAACTACTTGACCCATATTAGACCCATACATAGTAAAAAAATAAATCTTTACTATGCTGAGTCACTGGTATCTATGTATATAAAACCCTAAGCAACCAATCGACCAATCAACGGGTTTACTGTTTGACCAGTCGCTATGATGCACACTGACCACCAGGGGGCAGATGCTCAATGTAGGAGTTGCCCCCTGATGGTCAGTGTGCTCCCACAGTGGGAGCACCACTCAGCTGACCAGCAGGCGCCAGACTCCGGGCTCATGGTTGGCAAGTGCAGCTGCAGCCGCACGCAAGCCTCTCCTGTCTCCATGGCAGCGCTACCAAGAGCAGAGGTGGAGGCAGGCACTGTGGGGCTGGGGTGAGCAGGCGTGGTGGGGCAATTCCCTCCCCCCCACCCCCTCCCCGCCCCCGCTCGGGCTCCTCCTCAGCTGCCTGCCACTTTGAGCACTACTACACCCTTGGGGGTCCCAGATTGTGAGAAGGTGCAGGCCAGGCTGAGGGACCCCATGCACCCGGCCTCTAGTTCAGATATAATTGCCCATTCTATCTTATTAACACAAATACATTTTGAAATCTGAGGGATGAACCTAAAGCAGAATATAGAGGAAAATTACCTACAAATTTTTCATTTTTTAAATTAATGAAATTGATAAACCTAATGCAAGACTTGTCAAGGAGAGCAAAGGTGAAAGAAAGCAATTCTAGGAATGCAAAAGGGAATCTCACTGTACATCTTATAGACATTGAGAAATAATAGCAAAATATTACAAAGTTACTAGTATACCAATATAAAAGCTGAAAAAAATTCTAGAAAATAATCTTATCAAAACACAAAAAATAGGACATCTTACTAATTCTATATTTTAGAAGTATTTGATCAGCATTTAAAACTCTTCCATAAAGAAAATAGTACCAAATGACTGCTGGAAAATTCTACCAAATATTTCAAGGAGCTAAGTCCAATCCTACACCAACTTACCACAGAATAGTAAAAGAAGGTATTTTTTCCAATTACTTTTATAAGACCAACATAGTCTATTTAAAAAAAATATTTTTTTATTGATTTCAGAGAAGAAGGGAGAGGAGAGAGAGATAGAAACATCAATGATGAGAGAGAATCACCAATTGGCTGCCTCCTGGAGGCCCCCTAGTAGAGATCGTGCCCACAACCAGGGCATGTGCTCTTGGCCAGAATCAATCCTGGGACCCTTCAGTCCGCAGGCCGTCACTCTGTCCACTGAGCCAAACCAGCTAGGGCCCATCATAGTCTTAGTATCAAAACAAACTAGACCATGTAGGAAAAGATTACAGGCCAATCTCATTCACTGCTGTGCACTCATGGATCTCCAAAAGCCCATCCATCCAGAAGCCCAGACACATATGAGCAAGCCAAATACATAAATAACTAAATATCACGTATGGCATAAACAAATTGACTTTATCTTAGAAATATAAAAGGGATTTGATTTTTTAAAATCCAACAAGTTATTTACCACATTAATAGTTCAAAGAAGAAAACTCAAAGAATCATTTGTCTATTAATTCCTGTTTTGGGTTTTGTTCTAAGTGAATCATTCGGGATGTGGGTAAAGATTTTCTAAGATAGTCCCCATTTTTCGCCCATTTCTCTGTTTATACACTTTGCCATGTGACTTTGCAGTTCCTCACCCTTCGGTTCTGAGGCTGGCTGTGTGACTTGCTTTGGCCAGGGGATATTGGCAGATGTGATCCCTTCAGAGAATTGCAAATGTGATTCTGGATTTCTACTTCCTCTCTTGCTGTTCCTTAAACATACCAAGAGTGCTTCTGCCTTCAGGCCTTTGTCCTTCCTGCTCCCTCCATCTGGAATAATCGTCCCTGTACATTATCCACACACCCAACTCCTTGCCTCTATTCATGTTTCTGCTTGTTACCGCATCAGAGCAACCTTCCCTGAATGTCCATGTCAAAGTGGTATATCCATGAAAGAGAAATTCATAGCACCTACTGCTAATTTGTTCATTGGCTGTCTCCCCTGACTGGATTAGGATATCCATGAGTGCAGGGACTTTTCCTATTTTACCAGTGCCTAGAATAGTGCCTGGCATATAGTTAGTATTCAAGGAATATTTGCAACATCAAAAATATGCCTCAGATCTTACTGATGCAACCAATTTAACCTCTGTTAATTTAGCAAAATGTAACACACCAAAACATGACACTTGTTGGGGGTGGGGGTGATGGAATGAGATGGGAGTTAAAAGTTGCTAAAAGATGGAATAGTTACTTAAAATGTGGTTAAGAGCTGAAACCTGTTTGGCTCAGTGGATGGAGTGTCGGCCTGCGGACTGAAGGGTCCCGGGTTCGATTCCAGTCAAGGGCATGTACCTTGGTTGCGGGCACATCCCCAGTAGGGGGTGTGCAGGAGGCAGCTGATCGATGTTTCTCTCTCATCGATGTTTCTAACTCTCTATCCTTCTCCCTTCCTCTCTGTAAAAATCAATAAAATTATATATATAAAATATAAATAAATAAATAAAATGTGGTTAAGAAAGTACCTAACCATGCAAAGTACATACTTGTCGCTAGTCTTTCCAGCTATCCCACATACTGAGAATCACAAACCAAATCTTCATAAAAAGTCATATTGATGCCTTGTAATTTAACCCAGTTATTAATAACTAGAGGCCCAGTGCACAAATTCGTGCACCAGTGGGGTCCCTTGGCCTAGCCTGCAGGATTGGGCCAAACCCGGCTCTCCGACATCACCCGAGGGGTCCTGGATTGCAAGAGGGCACAGGCCAGACTGAGGGACCCCACTGGTGCATGATCCGGACCAGGGAGAGACGCGGGAGGTTGGCCAGCCAGGGAGAGACCGCGGGAGGGCTCCAGGTCATGCCTGCCCTGTCTCGCTTAGTCCCAATCAGCCGGACCCCAGCAGCAAGCTAACCTACCAGTCGGAGCATCCCCTGGTGGTCAGTGCACATCATAGCAAGCAGTTGAGGGGCCTTAGCATATCATTAGCATATTACGCTTTGATTGGTTGAATGGACGACCAGACATTTAGCATATTAGGCTTTTATTATATAGGACTAGGGGCCTGGTGCACGAAATTCGTGCACTGGGGAGGGGTCCCTCAGTCTAGCCTGCCCCCTCTCACATACTGGGAGCCCACAGGGGATGTCCTACAGATGGCTTAAGCCCGTACCCCATTGGGAGTGGACCTAAGCCGCAGTCTGGCCTCCCTTTGCTTGAGGCAACTGGGCTGATAAGGGGAAGGCGCCAGCCCCATCACCCCGCTGCTGCAGCCACTGCCAGTCACCGCAGCTGCCCAGGTATTTTCATCAACACAGACTCCAGTCCCTTCACCATGAAAAAATGACAACTTTCTTTAAGCATTTTCAACATGTGTCTTTCATAGGATATGACATTTCTTTCTTTATTTTTCTTTTTATCCTCACCTGAGGATATCTTTCCATTGATATTTTCCCCTTCCTTCCAATCCCAAGCTCAGCCCCTTCCCAAGCCATAAGTTTCCATCCCAGGTTTAGGCTTGGGAAGGGCCCCCCCACCACCCCCACCCCCGCCTCACCTCCGATCGCAGGCTCGGCCGCTTCCTAATCCTAAAACCTCCACCCCAGGCTTTAGGCTAGGGAAGGCCCCCCCTCCCCCCCAGAACCTCCAATCACAGGCTCGGCACCTCCCCAAGCTTAAAGCCTCTGCCCAGGTTTAGGCTTGGGAAGGGGTTCCCCCCAGGACCTCCGCAAGCCTAAAGCCTCCACCCCAGGTTTAGGCTTAGGAAGGGGACTGAAGCCACTCCGATCGCCTCCACCCAGGTTTAGGCTTGGGAAGGGGACCCCCGCCCCTCCGATCGCAGGCTTGGCCCCTTCCTAAACCTAAAGCCTCCACCTGATGGCTGGCTGGGAGTGACCTGGGTGCTGAGGAGGTTCCCCGGACCCAGGTATGTATGCAAATAAACCTCCAACTTGGTTGGGTTAATTTGCATACTCACTCTGATTGGCTGTGGGCATAGCGAAGGTACGGTCAATTTACATCTTTCTCTATTATTAGGTAAGATAAGAAAGGAGCAAAGGGAAGGCCAAATATTACCAGCATGCCCAGTAAAGTCTGGGTTAAAAGTCTGTCAATCACCCCTGGGAACAGGTCATTGGCCAGAGTAGGTGTGGCCACTGTAAGCATAGGAAGATTTGAGATACTTGAGCTCCTAAACAAAGGAGTTTGCTCTCTTGCTCTCTTGGGACTCTTGTTGCAGGGGGTGTGCTTTCTTGGCTCCCCTGCATCAGCCTATATGGCCTACAGCCACGTGGACCCCACACACAATGGACTAATGGACCTCAACTAGCATGGTGCTACACGGGACCCAGCTCCATGGAACAGAAACTCTAGTTTTGCTTTAGCTCTGTTGAATCACCAGCTGCATCTTTTCTAGGACTGGATTAAACGAAATAGGACTTTGCAAATGCAGGGATGTAATTCAACAAAAATAAAGCTTTCTGTCACATCTCATCCTCCTGTGGGGGTCTCTGGAAATGCTTATTCCAGCAATACCCCAAGGACCCGACTCCCACTAGAAACAGAGAAAGACCATCCATGAATTCCTCTAATAACAATATGAAGACTAGAGAAGATAAACATATTTGAGAGAACCTGAAGGAAATTTGAAGGAAAAACTTGAAAGATATAATGATTAAGAAACCCAAGCATGGATGAAGCACTAATAAATGATAATCACAGTGTACAAGGAAGAAAATGAAGGAAGTATCTTCACTCAAATGAAATGTTTGTATGTGAAAAACACAGAAATATCTGGACTCAAATAAAATACTCAATATAACGTGACCAATGAAACCCAGAAATTAAAGAACAGAAAATGTATAAAATGATCTATTTTTTTTTTAGTTACAATCATAATGCTTGCATAACTGAATGTGTTGTTAAATAATTAGGCAGATGATAAAGGATTTGTGGTTATAATATGGTAACACTATGTCATAAAATGTGATTAGAGAGATAAACAATAGATACTAACTAAAGCTAAATTCTGGGAATTATTCTTAAGGAAGTGACTCAGCATGTACAGTGGTCTTGTTCATACCACATAGATGCTTTCATTGTATTAATGAAATGACTAGATGTTTAAAAAGGAAAGAACAAAACACACACACAAAAAAAGCAAAACAACTATGTACAACAGGGTAAATAGCTTGCCTAACTGAGCCTAGATGAGTCTAAGCTATTTTTAGTCTATGAGTCCGTCCTAAAAGGCTCCGGGGAATTGAAGGGAAATATGAAAAGAAAAAATTTGTTTTCTTCCCAGCTGAATGATACCAAGATATTCCTGAAATACATTTTAAAAGGCTTTTCTTTCCAAAGATAACTCAGTTTCTGTCAGTCATAGAGAAAATAAAAAGATGGAAAGTTTATTTTTATAATACAACATTTCCTCCAGTGGGTCCTCTCCAGGGTGACTACTGTCAGCTCCATGAGTAAATGAAACATCTGTAAAGCAGACAAAGAATCTGATTTTGCTCAGTTTGGGAAAAAAATCTTTTTAATTATATGTGTCGGTCTAATTCTGATTACCCTTCTCAAATCCAGGTTCAGATGGGTTTTGGTCCAACATATGTTTTCTCATGTACTGAGACTTCAAGTTTCTGGCCCAGCATGTAAGGACCTTGGAAGTTACCACTTCTTCCTAACAAGTAAAAGTCTGAGCAAACTGAAAGATATATAGCTTTTCTTTGATCCATAAAAGAAGTGAGGTCACAGGGCAAACCATAAGAGAATCACACAACTCACTAGAGCAGGAACCTTCATGGGAACCAGTGCTGAGGTAGGAAAATCTGAACTGCAATGAACAAACTGCCGGAGGCACAGTGCCTGCAACTCATAGAGATAAAAACTCCAGGAACTCAGGCACCGGGTGGAGGGGTGGAGGGGGCACACTTTTGCAAATTTTACCTCCTGAAACTCTACCAGGTTCTCACAGTGAGTATCAGAGGAAAATGGCCCAGTGCTTCCCGCAGAGAGAGAGGCAAGGGAACCATTTTGAGATACGTCAGAACCTTCTGTTCTTAATAAGGTCTGCCCTTATTAAGGGAGAAACTAGTTAACCAGAGCTTAAAACCTGCTCGTGTGTTATCCAAGTCAAGCTGACTTGGAGGTAGAGAAGTACTCAACTCCAGCCATCTATAGTCTTCCATGTGGAGGTAAGGAAATATTCAACTCCAGCCTCCTCTAGCCATCCTGTCTTAGGCAACCATCATCACCATCCATCTCCAAAACTTTTGATCTTGCAAAACTAAAACTGCATGACCATTAAAATTAATCCCCATCTCTCAACCCACTGGGCTGGGCAACCACCATTCTAATTTCTTTCTCTATGAGTTGGACAACTCTAGGTACCTCATATAAATAGAATCATTTAATTTTTGTCCTTCTGTGTCTGACTTATTTCACTCAGCACAATGTCTTTAAGGTTCATTCATTTTGCAGCACGTGTCAGAATTTCTTTTTGACACATGCTGAGTAACATTGCATTGTATGTATACTAGTATTTTGTTGAGAATGTTTGCATCTATATCCATTGGCGATATTGGCCTATAGTTTCCTTTTTTTAAATATATTTTTATTGATTTCAGAGAGGGAGAGATAGAAATATCAATGATGAGAGGGAATCATTGATTGGCTGCCTCCTGCACGCCCCCCAATGGGGACCAAGCCTGCAACCCTAGCATGTGTCCTTGACCAGAATCGAACCCGGGACTCTTCAGTCTGCAGTCCGATGCTCTATCCATTGAGCCAAACCGGCCAGGGTTAGTTTTCTTGTTGTGTCTTCATCAGGCTTTAGTATCAGGGTATATGGTAATAGTATCAGGGTAATAATTTTCTCATAAAATGAATTTAGGAATATTCCCTCCTCTTCAATTTTTTAGAAGAGTTTGAGAAAGATTGGCATTAATCCTCCTTGAAATATCTCATAGAATTTTCCTGTGAAGCCATCCAGTTTTCATCTTGTCTTGCTTGGGAAGTTTTAAAAATTACTATTACTGTTACTGATTCAATCTTCTTACTCATTATTGGTCTGTTCAGATTTTCTATTTCTTCATGATTCAGAGTTGGTAGGTTGAATATTTCTATGAATTTAGTGATTTCTTCTAGATTGTCCATTTTACTGGTGTAAAATTATTCATAGCAGTCTCATAGAAACCTTTGTATTTCTGCGGTGTCAATTGTAATGTCTCCTCTTTCATTTACAACTTTATTTATATGAGTCTTCTCTTTTTTTCTTGGTTAGACTAGCTAAAGGTTTGTTGATTTTATCTTTAAAAAAAAACACAAAACCCTATAGTTTTGTTGAACTTTTTTTTTTTTTCTGTTCTCTATTTCATTTCTCTTTACCTTAGTCTCTGTTATTGCCTTCTTTCTTTTATCTTTTGCCTTAGTTTGTTATTTTCCTAGTTCTTTGAGGTATAAAGTTAGGTTATTTATTTGAGATCTTTTTTTCTTAATGTAGACATATTTAGCTATACATTTTCTTATTATATTGCTTTTGCTGCATCCTATAAGTTTTGATATGTTGTGTTACCATTTTCATTTGTCTTAAGATTTTTTTTTTATATTCCTTTTGATTTCTTCTTTGACTCATTGATTGTTCAGGAGTATGTTATTTAATTTCCACATATTTATACATTTTCCAGTTTTTGTCCAGTTATTGATTTCTATTTCATACCATTGTGGTCAGAAAAGACGCTTAATACGATTTCGTTAAGACTTGGTTTATGGTCTAGCATAAGATCTATCCTGGAAATGTTCTGTGTGCCCTGGAAGAGAATATGTATTCTGGTGCTGTCAGATGGAACGTTCTGTATATGTTTGTTAGGCCTATTTTGTCTATAATGTTATTCAAGTCTCCTGTTTCCATACTGGTTTTCTATCTGGGTGCTATATCCAACATTGAAAATGGAGTATTGAGGTCCCTTACTATTATTGTCCTGCCATTTTTTTCTTCCCTTCAACTTGTTAATGTTTGCTTTAAATATTTAGGTCCTCCAATGTTGAGTAAATGTATTTACAATTATTATATCCTTTTGATGAATTGGTACTTTCATCATTATATCATGTCCTTCTTTGTGTCTTGTGACAATTTTTTACTTAAAGCGTATTTTATATGGTATGGGGCAGCCTCTCCTGCTCTTGATTGGTTACCATTTGCTTGGAATATCTTTTCCCATCCCTTCATTTCAACCTATGTTTGTCCTTAAAGCTAAAGTGAGTCTCCTGAAGCTTGTTTTTAACACTTGGTAGCTTTCCTGCTGACAAGGAAATTAGCCACCAACATCTCTTACATCCAGTCTTCACCATCAGGTACTTCATGTGCAGGACACACACACACACACACACACACACACACACACACACACTCAAGGAAATATACTATTATATAAATATCTCAAACTACATATTGGACAAATTAGTGCTTGATCAATTATATTAGATCAAGCTTCTTCACTCTAAAATATTTAAAATAGAAATGTAATGCTATGCTTCAATGTGTCAAAATTCACTTTCTTAGATTTTGTATCAGAAGTCCACATATTCACAGATTTGTTTCAGGAAGAGAATTAAACCAAATTTACAAGGTGCCAGACTCAGATGTACCTTGTTTTATGACATTTACAGGTGATATTTACATAAGCCAAGTCATAAGCCCTGCATATCAGCTCTCTTAGATTTAGTTTGCGTTCCACAGAATCTGTGTGATTCTGTGTCCTCTGCCTATTTTCTCAGATGGGTTTTAAACACCCCGCACAGATGGGCTTTGTTTAGAATCCAGTAGAACTGAGAAACTCCGGTGGTCAGATAACCCAGACAGTCTCAGCTTCATTCTGTTTTAAGCCCTTAATATATTTACTAGTAAGTATGCCTCTCTCCTTTCCTCTAAGAAGAAAAAATAAGCAAGGGTGACCTTTACTATTTCTCTTAAGCAGAATCTGTTTCCTTTGAGCCTCCCTCTGAAGCTTTATTGGACATTTCCCCACTGGTCCTTTGATCCTTATTTCCTGGACTTACCTGCTTTCATCCTCCTTGATTTGCCTTTTAATATTCATGGAATTAATAGTTAAGGAAGGATTTTAGATTAATTTTTGTTTCTCTGAAATGATGTGCCATACAGGGTGGGGCAAAAATAGATTTACAGTTCTTTGTTTGGAAAATAATACAATAATCTATAATAATAAAAGAGTAATATGCTAATTAGACCAGATGTCCTTTCCTTCTGGACAAAACTGCAGCGGGCGGGGGCCATGGCAGAGGCGACAGAGGCCCTCGGCCACGGTGGCAGCAGGCAGGGGGTTGTGGCAGAGGCCCTGGCCATGGCAGTGGCAGGCGGGGGACTCAGGCCAAGGCCCTTACACAAATTTCGTGCATCAGGCCTCTAGTTAATAGATAATAGCACAAAAATAAACTCTGCATTCACACACTCACAACTGTAAACCTACTTTAGCCCCACCCTGTATTTCATTAACAAGTCAAAGCTCTGACATAGGTATTAGAAAAAAATCAGGAACTCATTCTCTACATATTGATAAGAGGACATATGGTTTCTTCTCTGTGCAATAGTAGACAAAGTGAGTAACAGCAAAATGGTTCAAGAGAAAGAAATAAAGAAGGTGACTCATGCCAGGTAGGCATGGCTCAGTGGTTGAGCACTGACCTATGAATTAGGAGGTCATGGTTCAATTCCTAGTCAGGGTACATGCCCTGGTTGAGGGCTCAATCCCTAGTAGGAGCATGCAAGAGGCAACTGATCAATGATTCTCTATCATTGATGTTTCTATTTCTCTCACTCTACTTTCCTCTATGAAGTCAATAAAAATATATATTTTTTAAAAAAGGTGACTCAGAATCTTTAATTCTATTTTGTTCATGACTAAGCACCTATGAGAAGCTTTGAAACAATCCTTCTCCTTTTACATTCCTGTTCTCATGTCCTAAAATAAAATCATAAGAGCTACCAATTACTGAGCAATTATGATATATCAAGAATTGTATGTACTAGACATTGTTGCCCCGATATTTTAAGAAATTGCCTATCAGATAATTAGGCAGTAGACCTGAGATTTCTAACACACAGCTACTTGAGTCCAAAGCCCATGATCTGGGACACCTGGCTTTTCCATATTTGTGTACCCCAATCCAAGTGATGGGTTAGGCAAGGTGTATGTGGTCAGGGACAATGAGAGATGGAAATCTTCCCAGAAGCAGTGAGTGAGTGGCACAATGAGACATTTCATTAGCAAGATGGAGTGAGGATTACAAAAGTCAGTAAAATTTATGGGAAAGATTATTTCCTTTGCTTAGCCTGCCTTTCCCTTCCTTTTCCTCAACTACTTACTGAGGCTTGGTTTTAGAGATTGCCCTTGCTTCCAAACACCTGTTTAAAAAGATGTATAATTTAGTGTCTCTGAACATGGTTCTATGGTAAAGATTTTTAATCCTCATTAGGATAAAAATAAGGACATTAATGAATTTTACATTAAACTAATGGCATCAAATTGATGTAATCTACACTAATAAAAGAGAAACATGCAAATTGACCATACCTCTGCTACGCCCACAAGCCACGCTCACAAGCCAATCAGGAGCGAGTATGCAAATTAACCCAACCAAGATGGCTGCAGCCACAGAGCGAGCAGGAGGCTTGGGTTTCCCCGGCGATGGAGGAAGCCAAGCTTCCTGGCTGGCCCTGGCCTCTGCTCAAGGCTACAAAGTATCAATTATAGAAGATAAATAAATACCAAATATCAGGGCCTCTGCTTGGATCACCAGGGGGCGTGGCCAGCCTACAAACCACCACAGGCCCTTCACCCAGGCCACCCCACGCCCCAAGGGAACCCCCACCCTGATCTGGGACACCCTTCAGGGCAAACCAGCCAGCCCCTACCCATGCACCATGCCTCTATCCTATCTAATAAAAGAGTAATATGCAAATTGACCATCACTCCAACACACAAGATGGCTGCCCCCATATGGTCAAAGATAGCTGCCCCCATGTGAACACAAGATGGCCACCACAAGATGGCCAGCAGGGGAGGGCAGTTGGGAGGGACCAGGCCTGCAAAGGAGGGCAGTTGGGGGCGATCAAGCCTGCAGGGGAGGACAGTTAAGGGGTGACCAGGCCTGCAGGGAAGGGCAGTTGGGGGGGACCAGACATGCAGGGGAGGGCAGTTGGGGGCAAACAGGCTGGCAGGGGAGCAGTTAGGCATCAATCAGGCTGGCAGAGGAGTGGTTAGGGGTGATCAGGCTGGCAGGCAGAAGCGGTTAGGGGCAATCAGGAAGGCAGGCAGGCGAGCAGTTGGGAGCCAGCAGTCCTGGATTGTGAGAGGGATGTCCAACTGCCCATTTAGGCCCAATCCCACCGGTGAGAATGGGCCTAAATGGGCAGTCGGACATCTCTCAAGGGGTCCCAGATTGGAGAGGGTACAGGGTAATATGCTAATTAGACCAGGAGACCTTCCTGAAGGGGGTGTGGCCAGCCTGAAAACGGTCCTCAGCCCCTCACCCAGGCTGGCCATGCCCCCCAGCAGAGATCCCCACCCTGAAGTGGGTGTGGCCAGCCTGCAAACAGCCATCAGCCCCTTGCCCAGGTTGGCCACGCCCCCCAACAGGAACGCCCCCCACCCCGATGGGGGTGTAGCCAGCCTGAAAATGGCCCTCAGCCCCTCACCCAGGCCAGCCACGCCCCCCAGCGGGGACCCCTGCCCTGATGGGGGCGTGGCCAGCCTGCAAACCATCCCAGCCCTTCGCCCAGGCTGGCACTGACTCCAGTGGGGACCCCCAGCCTGATAGGGGCGTGGTCGACCTGCATACTGCCCCAGGCTCCTGGCCCAGGCCAGCTCCGCCCCCCAAGGGGACCCCCACCCTGATCCAGGACCCCCTTCAGGGCAGACCAGCCAGCCCCCACTCATGCACCATGCCTCTATCTATACTAATAAAAGGGTAATATGCTAATTAGACCAGGAGACCTTACGGATAAAGCCATGGTGGTGGGGCTGAGGCAGAGGTGGTTAGGGACAATCAGTCCAGGAGGTGAGGGCAGTTGGGAGTGAGCAGGCTGGCAGGGGGTGCAGTTGGGGGCAAGCAAGCCGGTATGCAGAGTGGTTAGGGGCAATCAGGCCGGCAGGCAGGTGAGCAGTTAGGAGCCAGGAGTTCCAGATTGGAGAGGGTGCAGGCCAGGCTGAGGGACACACACCCCCATGCAGAAATTTCATGCACTGGGCCACTAGTATTAAATAAAAAAGTAAAAATACTCTAGCTTTTATTTGTTTGTTTGTTTGTTTGCTTTTGAGGCTAAGTGGAAAAACTCTTTGAAATCCTAGTTTCATAACCATAATTCTAACCAAAAATAAGGTGGGGAGCAGAGGATTCAGTGAGAAAACTCTAGTAGGCATGTATGTAAATGGAAGGACAGACATGCAGGTGCTGAAGAGATGGTGAAGAAATGATTGCAGTATCCAGCACATGGTTACTAGTAGTTAAGAGCCTATAGTTATATGGTGTCAAAGGGAATAGAAAGAAGGGATGGGATGCAAGGCTTATTTCAGAGGATGAACCGGTAGGACTTTGTGCCATGGGAAAATAAATGGATGAAAATACTTGTTAAAGGCATGTAGTGATGGTATAATTAGCAAACAGCTATAGTAAAGCTTGCCAACTTCCTTGAAGTTAATTCTGTAGCTTCATATTCAGTGAGACTTCCATATCACCGTGAGGAAAGCATCCATAGTGTAGCCCCACTGAGAATAACCAGTGTCCTGGCAGATTATCGGCTGAGTGGCACAGCGTTGGGCTCATAGTAGGTACTTAATAATTAGTATTCCCTTCCAACAATGAGATCTTCTTTTGCCTTCACAACTCTCTGAGGTTCAGAGGAGATAATTTCACGTGACTAGGGACTCATTTCACACGGCACAGCAGCAATCTGAACACAGGTCAGAGAGCCTGAGAGGGCACAGAGTCTGCCTTTGGTCAGAGCACTGCTTCAAGTCCCATTTGGATAATTCATCCAAAAAACAGAAGAGACAGAAACAGAGTCCTCTGGTGGCCTCACGGGTAAGGATATTCTGCAGTTAATTGAATGGTAGCAAATCAGCAAACATGCACTTGGCCCCTACCATGGGCCAGACATTGTGTAGGTCCTGGGCATCAGAATATAAATTAGACACGTTCTGCCCTGGAGGAGCGCCGCACCTGGAGGACAAGCCACACAAATGCTAAGGAAACAGCACTTGGAGCCACACAGACCCAGTTCACTATGAATCTCACCACCACCCACGTACCGCGTGGTAAGAAACATATTTTTTCTGCTTCGTAATCTGCCATTTGAGACACCAGGTTACTATTACACAGAGACATCTAAGAGAATGCATTAAAAAATAGAGTTGAACTTTATGATACTATAAATTTTCAAAGCAATTGTGCAAAAAGTTCTGTAAATAATCTTTTCATTAAAATGATCATTAGTCCCCTCCTATATTTTTAATAATGGCTAAGTCATGAAAACTCTTGAGAGAGTCTCCTTTGCATTAATGTATTATTCCCATAAAAAGTATGGGTGTGTGTTTTTTAATTTAAAAGTGCTCTAAAATAATGTCTTTAAAAAAGAAGTATGCAGCAAAATAGCCGACATATGTCATAGCAATATCTTTACAGACACAGCTCCTAGGGCAATGGAGACTAAGGAGAAAATAAACAAATGGAACTGCATCAAAATAAAAAGCATTTGCACAGCAAAAGAAGCCATCAATAAAACAACAAGAAAGCCCACTGCATGGGAGAACATAGAAAGCCCACTGCATGGGAGAACATATTTGCCAATGATATTTCCGGTAAGGGTTTAATCTCCAAAATTTACAGAGAACTCATACAACTTAACAAAAGGAAGATAAACAATCCAATCAAAAAATGGGCAAAGGACCTAAATAGACACTTTTCAAAGAGGACATACAGAAGGCCCAGAGACATATGAAAACATGCTCAAAGTCACTAATCATCCGAGAGATGCAAATCAAAACAACAATGAGATACCATCTCACACCTGTCAGAATGGCTATCATCAACAAATCAACAGATGACAAGTGCTGGCGAGGATGTGGAGGAAAAGGAACCCTCGTGCTGGCGAGGATGTGGAGAAAAAGGAACACAGTGCTAGTGGGAATGCAGACTGGTGCAGCCACTGTGGAGTGGCACTGACTCATTTTTAACGTTTTGGATTTTCCTCAAAACGTTAAAAATGGAACTCCCATTTGACCCAGTAATCCCACTTCTAGGAATATATCCCAAGAAACCAGAAACACCAATCAGAAAGGATATATGCACCCCTTTGCTCATAGCAGCACAATTTACAATAGCTAAGATTTGGAAACAACCTAAGTGCCCATCAGCAGATGAGTGGGTTAAAAAACAGTGATACATCTACACAATGGAATACTACGCTGCTGTAAAAAAGAAGGAATTCTTAATCATTTGCAACAGCATGGATGGAACTGGAGAGCATTATGCTAAGCGAAATAAGGCAGTTGGAGAAAGATAAATATCACATGATCTCACTCATATGTGGGATATAATGACCAACATAATTTGATGAACAAGAATAGATCCAGAGACAAATGGCAGGGGGGTGGGGTTAGAGAGCAACCAACCAAAGGACTTACATGCATGCATATGAGTGTAACCAATGGACACAGACACTGAGGCGGTGGGGGCTTGCCCGGGATGGGAATGGCTGGGGAGGGGGGGCTGGGGGGAGGGGTTCCAAGCAGGGAAAAAGGAGACATGTAAAACTTTAGACAATAAATAAAAAAATAAAAAATAAAAAAAGAAGTATGGATTTTAGTTTCTTACTACCCAGAGAAGACCAGCAGGTAGTATTAAGAATAGCCATCATTTAAATTTTAAACACTAAATCTGTTTGGCTCTAAAATGCAATCACTGCTTGAGAGGCCCTGGCATAGACACTATGCTTATCCTGGCACGGTTCTTGCGCAGCAATCAACATCCCTTCAATCTGGTTTTCTTAAATATGACCACTGGCTACTAGCCTAGACCTGCTCTGCCTAGGACTCCCACAGGACTTCTGTGCCCCCAGCCATGTCATTCCTCTCTCCAGCACACACACTGTACATCTCTAACCCTACTACCCACCCCACACAACACACACATACCCACGGCAAGTGCTTATGCCAATGCCTGGCCTGCTTGCCCTTAAATCTTTTTCTTACCCTTGTTTTTATGTGCCTGAATTGCAGAGGGCACCTGGGGAATAGGAATGATCCATTCCAGTTACATCTCCCAGTTCCCAGGAAACTGCCTTCCAGCAGGATTGAGCTAATGGGAGCCATTTCCTACAGATTGGGGCGGGGAACTGGGAGCAGAGGGAGGGAGAAACCAAGCTATTCTTTCCCTTCCTCTGTGCCAAGGGCTCCTTCTCCAGTATTAAGAGCAGATTCTCTGTGGCTCCAGCTCCTGCTCCATGTGCCCACTCTGGTTCTATCTTTCACTGGGTCACTCCAATTATAACACAAACACTTGCCTTCTCCCTCCAGCTAAGGATGGTAATGGTTCCCTGTGGCTGCTAATCTCTGGGCTGCCTTGCCCCTCCCCTCTGTGGTCTTTGCAGGTTTTCTAACCACCTGGGTAGCTAATTGTGAGCACTGCATTTCCTGTTCCAAAATCTCAAAGTGTTTTCTGTTTACCTGGTTGGACCCTTACTGTGCTCTAACAGCGGGAGCTTTTCACGATGTGTCTGCCTGGCACTGACTGTACTTTTTATATTAACGTTCTTATTTAATCCTCACAACAATCCAAAGGGGTGGGTTTTCTACTTGTATGCTACAGGAAAGGAAAGTGCTCATCTCTCCAAGCCTCAAAGTCACACAGTTAGTAACAGAGTCCAGATTAGAACTACTAGCAAGGTGTAATTACTTTTCACTCATTTTTACTTATTTATGCATCTATTCATCAGATCGTAAACTGTTTAAAATCTGGGTCTAGGAGTATCCTTCTTACGTCTCCTCTATGGTATTTGGCACAGTTAGGAACAGTGTGGATAGAGACTCAAAAATACTGATTAACTGAGTAATTTCATGAGAAGCAGTCAGCCACAGGAAGCCTGTATTCTAAGAACATGCTTTAACCATTTCAGTTGCTTGCTTCCATCCATGTTCTCTCACCCCAAGAAGACTTACTGGTACGAGAGAGGAGAGAATTAGCAGGAGTGAGAAGGCACCACAAGGGGTAGAAATGTTTGATCCTAACGAAGAGTGGCCTCCAGGGCTCACATTAAGTAGCACAGCTTTAAGTTTAACCAACAAAGCAAAGGTTTGATTCTGGGAGGGCAGAACACAGAAGGACATGGCAACCAGACAGCAGAGACATACCCTGGATAATCTCTTCCTGAGATGAACCATGGAATACTCAAAATAGAGCAGAGTCCAAAGAAACAGAGCCGGGCAGGAATGAGAAAGGAATGCTAGTCCCAGCCAACTGGCTTAGCTACAGCACAGGATGCCTGCCGAAGTCCAAAGACCTAGCAGAGAGAGAAACATTCTGGAACCCAAAAGACGGGGCAGACTGACCTCATGGAAGTGGCCAGTCATTAGTGTCACTAAAACCCACATTAAGAACTTAATTCCTTCCAGTATTCTAACCCGTTTGGTATGAAACTATATAAGAACTTTTAAAACCAGGCGTGGGGGTGATGTCACGCCAGCTCAGCTCCCATTGCATTAGGAGAAGGCTTGCATATGGTAGCTGGTGTGTAGCCCAGCCTGAGGGTAGGAGTTGACAGCATCCTCTCTACTGGTAATTGTACGGTCTTTTATTAACTTTTCTTTCCATTTTAAGAGAAATGTGACACTTCCCCCCAGGAATCTCACATTGACAAGTATCCATTTATTTGGAACAAAACAGAAGGTTTTCCCTTGTTGATAATTGGGGATGTTGGGATCTACCTTCCAACTCCTTTCCAAAAAAGTTTGTCCATTATTTTCTGCACCTGGCCTTGCCTTCCTCCTGTTGTCTCCTTCCCATCAAAATAATCACCTACCGCTTTACTATTTAAGAAGAAAGAGGAAAACTTAAGAGGAGCTCGTCTCACAGAGACAAGTAAAGAGAGAATGTAAAGGAGAGAGATGTCAATAGAATTAAATTCAGGAGTAAAGTTATTTTCCCCAGCCTAATTGAGATATAACTTATATATAATATTATGTAAGTTTAAGATATAAAATGAGATGACTCGACATGCCTATGTATTGCAATACAGTGTTTTAACACATTCTTTACTGCACATATTACCATTTTATCTTTATTGTTACGATGAGAACATTTAAGCTCTAGTTTTTGAAAAATATATTTTTGTTTATTTCAGAGAAGAAGGGAAGAGGCCGAGAGAGAGAGAGAGAGAGAGAGAGAGAGAGAAAAACATCCATGATGAGAGAGAATCATTGATCAGCTGCCTCCTACACAGGGGACCCAAGCCCTCAACCCGGACATGTGCCCTAACTGGGAATCGAACTGTGACCTACTGGTTTATAGGTTAGTCCTCAATCATGGGGCCACACCAGCAGGGCTATGCTCTACTTTCATAGCAACTTTTAAAGTGTACAATAAATATTGTTAAATATAATCACCAGCCTGTACCTTTAACCCCAGAAATTTATTCATCTTCTAACTGAAAAATTGTACTGTTTGACCAACATCTCCCCATTTCCCCTACTCCTCAGTCCCTGGTGACCATCATGCTGATCTCTGTTTCTATGTGTTTGGCTTTATTGGATTCAATGTAAAAATGAGATCATATAATCTTTGTCTTTTTCTGTTTGATTTATTTCACTGACCATAATG
The DNA here is from genome assembly GCF_027574615.1 of Eptesicus fuscus. NCBI lineage: Eukaryota > Metazoa > Chordata > Mammalia > Chiroptera > Vespertilionidae > Eptesicus > Eptesicus fuscus. Next base: position 17,251,645 of record NC_072485.1, on the reverse strand, counting down.
CCCTCGAGATCCATTTGTTGTCACAAATGGCAGGATTTCCTTTTTTCTCATGGCAGAATAATAGCTGATAGCTCAATTTTGAAAATGAAATGTATTTTAATAAATACTACTTTTATAATTATTCAAAGTGTGTATACATTTTTGGGATACTCTCTATATATGAATATATATATATATATACATATATATATATATATATTCACATCAAATCTTCTTTTTCCATTTATCCATCAATGGACACTTAGATGGTTTCCATGACTATTATAAATAAAACTGCAATAAACATGGGTCTGCAGATATCTCTATGAGATGGTGATTTCATTTCCTTCAGACATATACCCAGAAGTGGAATTGCTAGGTCATTTGGTAGTTTTATTTTTAATATTTAAAGAAAACTCCATACTCCATCTATAATGGCTGCACCAATTCTCATATCCGCCAATAGTACGCAAGAGTACTCATTTCTCTGCATACACATCAGCACTTGTTACCTCTTGTCTTTTTTATAATAGCTATTCTAACAGGCATGAAGTAATATCTCATAGTGGTTTTAAATCGCGTTTCCCTGATGATTACCTTTTTATGTACCTGTTGGCCATTTGTATGTCTTCTTTGGAAAAAGTCTATTCAGGTCCTTAGCTTATTCTTTAAATAGATTACCTCTTTTTCCTTTTTCGCTGTTGAATTGTATGAGTTCCTAATATATTTGGATATTAATCCCTTATCAGATATATGGTTTGCAGATGTTTTCTCCCATTTTATAGATTGCCTTTCATTTTGTTGTTTCTTTTGCTGGACATAACTTTTTAATTTGATGCTGTCCCGCTGTTGATTTGTGCTTTTGTTGCTTGTGCTTTGGCATCATATCCAAAAACGTCATTGCCAAGGCCAATGCCAAGAAACGTCTTCCATATGTTTTCTTCTAGGAGTTTTATAGTTTTAAGTATTATATTTAAATTTTTAATCCACTTGACTTAATTTTTGTGATTGTTTTTTTATTGTTATTATTATTTTTTAATTGATTATGGTATCACATAATTGTCCTCACCCCCCCATTCCCACCCCAAACCCCTCCCCATGTATGCCCCTACCCCCCTGTTGTACAAGACCACTGGTTAGGCTGATATGCATGCATACAAGTCCTTTGGTTGATGTAAAGATAAGATTCTATTTCATTCTTTTGCATGTGGATATCCAGTTTTCCCAACACCATTTATTAAAGAGACTTCTTCCAGCCCTAGCTTGTTTGGTTCAGTGGATAGAACTTTGGCCTGCAGACTGAAGGGTCCTGGGTTTCATCCCAGTCAAGGGCACATGCCCAGGTTTCAGACTCGACCCCTAGTAGGGGATGCACAGGAGGTAGCCAGGCAATGATTCTCTCTCATCATTGATGTTTCTACCTCTCTTTCCCCTCTCTCTTCTTCTCTGAAATCAATAAAAATATATTTTATAAAAAAGAGAGACATCTTCCATTGAGTATTCTTTGCTCCTTTTTCAAATGTTGGTTGACTGCAAAACCATGGGCTTATCTCTGGGCTCCCTATTCTACTCTACTGGCCTATGTGTCTATTTTTTGTTTCTACCATATTGTTTTGATTGCTACATCTTTGTAATGTACTAGTAGTTTGAGGTCAGGAAATATTATGCTTCTACTTTTGTTCTTTTTTCTCAGGATTGCTTTGGCTATTTTGGGTATTTTATGATTCCATATGAATTTTATAATATTTTTTTTCTGTGAAGATGCCATTAGAATTTTGATGGGAATTACACTGAATTTATATATCATTTTAGATAGTATTCACATTTTAACTATCAATTCTTTTGACCCACGAACATGGGATAGCTTTTCGTTTATCTCTGTCTCCTTCAATTTTTTCATCAATATCTTAGTTTTCATTGTACAGATCTTTCATTTTCTTGGTTAAACTTATTCCTATTTTATACTTTTGATGCCATCATTAATGGGATTATTTTTATTTCTTCTTCAGTTTATTGTTAATGTATAAAATGCTACTGATTTTTAATGTTCATTCTGTATTCTTCAACTTTGCAGAATATGCTTATTCTAAAATTTTTTCTGGTGGAGTATTTAAGGTTTTCTATATATAAGTTTGGGTCATCTGCAAACTGAAACAATTTTACTTCTTCCCTTTCTGTTTGGACACCTTTTATTTCTTTTTCTTGTCTAACTGCTCTAACACTACCATACTATGTAGAATAGCAATGGCAAGACCGCCATCCTTGTCTTGTTCTTGATTTTGAAGTAAAAGCTTATTTATCATTCACCAATGAGTATGATGTTAACTTTGGGCTTGTAATATGTGGCCTTTATTATGTTGCAATGTGTTGTTTGTACATCCAATTTTTTAACAACTGTTATCATTAAAAAGTGTTGATTTTTGCCCTAGCCAGTTTGGCTCAGTGGATAGAGTGTTGGCCTGCAGACTGAAGGGTCCCAGGTTTGATTCCGGTCAAGGGCATGTACCTCGGTTGCAGGCTCAATCCCTGGCCTTTGTCAGGGTGAGTAGGGAGTCAACCAATCCATGTGACATTGATGTTTCTCTCTCTGTCTCTCCCCTACCCTTCCACTGTCTCTGAAAATTAATGGAAAAATGTCCTCCTGTGAGGATTAATAACAACAACAAAAGTGTTGATTTTATCAAATGCTTTTTCTGTGCCTATTAAAGGATCATAAGATTTTTATCCTTCTATCAATGTGGTATATCATATTTATTGATTTGCATATATTAAACCATCCTTGCATCCCAGAGATAAATGCTACTTGATCATGGTGTCTGACCCTTTTAATGTCCTATTGAATTCAGTTTATTAGTATATTCTTGACAATTTTTGTATCTATATTTGAGATATTGAACTGAAATATTCTTTTTTTGTAGTGACTCTATCTGACTTTCATATCATGGTAATTTGGTCTCATAATATTAGTTGGATGTGTTCCCTTCTCTTCAACTTTTTGGAAAAATTTGTGAGGAATTGGAAATTAATGTTTGGTAGAATTCACCAGTTAAACCATCTGATTCAATCTCATTGCTTATTATTGGTCTATTTAGATTTTCTATTTCTTCATTATTTATACTTAGTATGTTGTTTATTTTTAGGAACTTATTCATTTCTTCTCGGTTGTCCAATTTGTTCCATATAATTGGACTTAGTAGCCTTTCATAATCCTTTGATTTTTGTAGTGTTAATTATATTTCCTCTTTCTTTTATAATTTTATTTATTTTTTTCTTGGTTGGTTTAGATAAAATTTTTATCAATTTTGTTTATCATTTTTTAAGACCAACCCTTAGTTTAACTGATCTTTTTTATTCTTTTAGTATTCTCTATTTCATTGATTTCTGCTCTAGTCTTTATTATTTCCTTCCTCCTAGTAAATGTGGGCTTATTTTGTTTTCTTGTCTAATTCCTTGAGGTATAAAGTTTAGTTGTTTATTTGAGATCTTTTTTTCTTAATGTAGGCATTTGTCATTATAAGTTTCCCTCTCAGAACTGCTTTTGTTATATCCCATAAATTTTGGTATGTTGTATTTTCTCTGTTTTAGGTTTCAAGGTATTTCAGATTTCCCTTTGATTTCTTCTTTACCCATTAGTTGTTTGGGAGCATGTTGTTTAATTTCCACGTGTTTGTGAATATTTCAGTTTTCCTCCTGTTATTAGTTTCTAGTTTCATTCCATTGTGGTCAGAAAAAATGCTAAGTATGATTTCAATCTTTTTCATTTTGTTAAGACTTGCTTTATGGCCCAACATACCATCAATCCTGGAGAATGTTCTGTATGCACTGAGAATAATGTGTATTTTGGTGTTGTGGGATGGAATGTTTGTTTATGTCTGTAAGATCCATTATGTCTATAGTATTGTTCAGATCTACTGTTTCCTTATTGATTTTTTTGTCTGGATGATCTTTCCAATGTGAAAAAATGAGTACCTAAGTTCCCTGTTATTGTTGTATTGCTGTTTATTTCTCCTTTCATTTTGTTAGTATTTGCTTTATATATTTAGGTACTCTGATGTTGGGTGCATAAGTATTTACAGTCTTGGCTGAAAAAAAAAGAAAAACATGTAAGGTGTTAGTTAAAGGAGAATACATGGATTATTAGGTGGAATATAACTATGTCAGAATGACATCTGAGCACAGGTAGATTTCTAAAACTTAAATTAAGGAAGGTCAGCCTTTCTTTAAGTAAGGAAGTGAAAGCATAAGGATGAGTATGATAAGGAAGAGTGTGGTATGGTACTGAAGGACAATGTGAAGAGTTCATGAGTAGGCCCCCTCTAAATGTTTTCCACTAAATGTATGTGTTATTAGTCTCTCACTAGCTTAAATACAGATTCTTAAAATAGCATTTATGCAGGTGAATACTCCATTTTCTCTCAAATACATTTTCTACTCTTTCCTTCCTATGTCTAGTATCACAGGGAGCTACACTCCTTGGATCTTTTCTTTCTGTCCTCATGGTTATTTTGACTAATTGGCATCACTGCTAGAAGAATGGAGAGCAGAAGGAAGGGATAGACCAGAGTATTTTCTTTCCCTCCCTCTTTCTCTCTGCTTCTTATGGTGTTTGGCAGCAGTTACACCTTAAACATGTTTCAAGACCTCAGAAAGATGTGTTCTCAGCTCTCAACTAGCCACTCCCATCTTCTTCTGGCATCTCACAGGCAGCCTGGCATCTTAGACTGGGATTATTTCTTCTGTTTTATTCCTGAAGTTGCCAATCTTTAAATTGCCTCACCGCTTCCTATTGGCTTTTTATTACTTCTACTCCTGTGTAACAAATTTCTTGTATTAAATTTACTACATTTGAAAGAGCTAAAGTATTTCTCTTTTTCCAGTTAGACCCGAACTAATCAAGCATTCATCTCATCTAAATCATTTTATGACAACATATGGAAGATGCAATCCAATGCCAAAGTAGCATAAACTTAATCAAATATCTGCTTTCTGAGAAACATACTCAACAACAGCTAAATTTTTCCAAAATATAGACCACCAACTAACAATTTTTCCCTTTTTCAGAATCATTGATGATAAATGATTATGACACTGTATACTAGATTTTGAAATTATTTTTCAATTATTGATTATAATCGACTAGAGTGTCGAGTACTATTTCTAGATAAATCTCTAATCTATAAATAGCGGATGCTTATGGTTTATCTTTAAATTGTTCTAAATGTTTAAACAAAACTTCCTCACTCTATATCATAATGTTATTGCACACTCACATGACAATAAGAATATTCTCTATGTTACATAATAAATAACAGTGATATTTGTTTAATGACTTAGTATAAAAAGTGTTCACACAGAAAGGCTATTCTCTATTGGCAATCTGCTTTTAAGTTTCCTGAGATGTGAAATAAATTCTCTAAAAAGGTTGGGATATTTCAAATTGCTGAGGGAAAATCTGGGAGGGAGGGAATAAACATCAATGAGGTGCCAGTGGTATTACATGAAAGAAAAGGTCCCTGGCTAAGAAAAAACTTTTAAAAAAATCAATTGTCTTTTCTTCTAAATTCTTGCCTGTTAGATGTGTGAGATAAATCTCTCTGTCTTCTCTATGAAGCTTTCAGAAAGTTGTATGAATTTTAGTCACATTTTATAAAAGTGAATTCAAAGAATTCAAAATGAATTTTGTGTAAGTGAATTTAAAATGAATTTAAGCTGATAGAAAAAAGTTGGTAAATGAGGAGACAGGTTTTAAGAGAAAAAAATGTGTCTAACTGATCTTCCATGAGTATATTGCTCTTCTGAGTTTGAAGACATGGAATGCTATGTAAATAGAACATTTCACTCATTCATCCAGTTGGTCATCTGCTATCCTGGGATGTGGTGTGGACACGTGCATTCAGCACATGTTCATTCACTCCAGAGTTAGAAAATGAGTAAGTCAAACTAAAATATTCAGGTGAATTTTTAATTTTATGTTATAAAATTTTATTGCAACACAGGGATTGACTGATTCACACAGATCTGAGGAATCAAGAAGTAGGACCAAGGTCACAGAAAGGACAATGGAAGTACCACTATAGGTCGCTTTTTCTATGGCCTAAGGCAACAAATGTGAAAAACACATTCTCTTGTAATTTTCTGGTCATTTACATGCTAAACTTGGTGTCCAAAATTTCTTTCCATGGCATTCAAACAGTTCTCCAAATACATTTATTTCTTTTGTCCCAAATGTGCATGTTGTATGTTTAAGGAAGTATACACATACATGTGGGGAGGCAATGCCTTCTGAGAAAATACCACTGGACATAGTCCTCTGCTTTGAAGGCTCAGAGACAGGATTGGGTCAGTGTTCCAAGTTTGTCGCATCCTAGGAAGCTGACACATGCTGTAGTCTTCTGAATTTGAAGATATGGAATGCTATGTAAATAGAAGACTTCACTCATTCATCCAGATGATCATTTCCTGTCCTGAGATGTAGCATTACCCAGCAGAAAACAACTGCCACAGTGACAGGAGATGTAGTCTCACACATTCCCCTCCTGTGGTAAGCAACATGGGAAACTGTTGAAAAAATGATCAAAAATTGAAAATATCTGAAACTTTATTATCAACCCACATTTTCACTGCAAGCTCACCTATGGGTGAATTGAAAGGTTTTTTGGTGAAACTCAACTCAGAACAAAGGGAGAGAGCCTGATTCCAGTATTGCCTTAAGCTTCTTCTCAAAAGACGCTCTCCTCCACTGCAGTCTGTGGGGTAGCAGTAAGGTCGTGCAAAACTGATTTGAGTTAATAAGTATTAATATATTGATGAAGCAAAAGAAAATGCTAAGTATACACGCACACACACACACACACACACACACACACACACACAGAAAGAAAACTTGTCATATAATGCCTCATCCCAACAGATTAGACACATCTCAAGCACACCACACTTGGTGGGGGCTATCTCTATGGGCAAATTATATTGTATAGTATCTTTCTGGACCAAGTGACTCTACCACTTGATAGCTATGTTACCTCAAGAAAGTGATTTCTACTTCCTAAGCTTTAATATCTTCATCTGTTAATATTAAATAATAAAGGCCATTATATCGAGGGTTTTGTGAAGTCTAAATGAGATAGTATAGTAAAAGTTCTTGACATGGTTATAGAAGTGCAAGTACTAGACATAAAAGTAGTGTAGCGGTGCGGGGGCCTGATGCAGGCGGGGATCTCCCTTTTCCGTGGCCAGCATGGAGAGAGATGAAACTGGTTCTTGATAGAGGCGTCCAGGGATTGAGAAATAAAGAAATAAAGAGACACAGAAGTAGATGCAAGCTGGGTCCCGGGTGGGTCGCTGACCTCCTCTGCTGGAGAGACAGACGACCCCCTGAGCCACGCAGCACATTTATTTATACTCCCATATACAAGGGGGGTTCACTGGAAAACTTAAGATTAAAGGAGCTTGGGAGGGCCCAGGTCTATTTCATTTCCTCTTTTCCGGTGCTAGACTGGTTCCACATCTCAAAGCCCTCTTCCAGAACCTAGACAAAGGTAAGCCAGGAACTGACAACACCTCCGCACTCCTGGGGCGGGGTGCAACTGACATGACTCTGTCAAATATCTTGGGCTTAGTCAACAGCAAGCTAAAGAATGTCCATGTGTCTTCCCAGGGGGCCCTCTACATAGCGGTTATGTTAATCTTGGAGGAAGACACAGAAATAGGATCATGACAAATATTTTTTGTACAAATCCTCTGATTGTATCTTTATAATAGTTGCATTATCTCCATCTTACAATGAAAACCCAGAAACTTGTAGAACTTAAATCACTTGCTCAAAACCAGGTTGATAAGTGCCAAAGATGAGACTCATATGTCGTCACATTCTAAATTCTGTCTAGTTTCCACTACAACATGAGACCCCAGTGGTCTTAGCCATTACTGGGCAATGTGTTCTGCACTGGTCATGTGTCCTTGATGAGGTCAGCAGAAGTTGTAGAGGAGCAGCGGCATGGGCTTCAGAGACAAGAGTTAGCTCGGCTATTAACTAGAATGATGTTAGACTCTAAATAATTTTGTATAATAATATATACTATTTAGTACTATGTTCCTAGCACTATGCTAGGTGCTTTACCTTTAATCCTCACAACCATGCTCTAAGGAAGGTATGTATTGTCATTGTTTACAAACTGGGGATTAGAGAGGGTAAATACAAACTGGGGATTAGAGAGGGTAAATAGTTTGCCTGAAGTGATATCTTGTGAATGGTTAAGACCAGTGTTTGAGTCCAAAACCTGTACTCCTTTCAATAGATCCCACTTCTAGTTAATGTAGCTAGCTCCCAGCTTCCTTGTTTATTAATTTTAGAGAATAACTGCGTTGCAGTCCTATGGGAAGATGCGATGAGATAACATAAAACAAAGTACTTAGAATAAGGCCTGGCATATAATAGACAATAGAAGGCCAGTTCTCTTCCTCTTTATTTATCTGATGAAACAGTGGCCCAAGGAGATGAGAGACAAACAGGTGCACAACTACTGGCCTTATCTCTGAGTGACATCTGCAGGCAGTTCAATGACATTAGAATTGGGTCATTGTGTCAAAAGAGCCATCTCTCCATGAGCTCTGTACATAGACTAGCTGTTAGGGAAGAAGGCAGTGATATATCAGGTGGCTTCATTATAAACTTCCAGATGTAAATGATGCCATCATCAACTTCTTAAAATTTTTATACTAGGTTGATACTCCTGTTACTTTTGTCTTAGAAATGCTATACAACTCTTCAATCAATGAAAGTTTAACTTTTAAAGACCAACTGTTTATCACCATTTTAAAATAGACAGATGTTCTATTAATAACAAAAACAATATTTTTTCTCCATTGAAGACATATTTGAGTAACATCAAGATAAGAAGAAGTGCAGAGAATAAATGCAGGTCCTCTCAGATCTCGTAGTTAATTTCTCTTTGGTTGTAAAATTTAGCACAAAGCTTTGGAATCTAAAGATAATTATCTTTTATTTTTTTTAATTGATTTCAGAGAGAGGAAGGGGGAGAGAGAGAAAAAAAATGTGAGGGAGAGACATCAATCAGTTGCTTCCTACACAATGCCAACCAGGGATTGAACCCTCAACCTGGGTATGTGTCCTAACCCGGAATCAAACCTGCCACCTTTTGGTGTATGGATGACACTTCAACCCACCAAGCCATACCAGCCAAGGCAAGATAATTCTCTTTTAAAAAAATATTTTCATTGAAGTAAAAATAACATCATCAGTCCAGTGCTAATATCATTCATATTAATGTTGAGAAATTTTCTTAGGAATGGCATGTGATCATCTCTAAGAAATTGTAAATAAGAGGATAAATACACCGTCATGACTCCTGAATGCTTGTGTAGTTACAAAAAATTAGTATATTTGTCTAGTATTATTAAATCTTTACACAATGAGTGTTGCCTATATTCAGAATTTTATTTTCAAGTTTAGAAAACATTGGGTAGAGGAACATTTGTACAGTGGCAAATAAATGTTAAAAAGAAATTGCTGTCTTTCAAGTGTTTATATAGAGCAACTGCTCTATATAAGTTATAGTGCAAAGTTATATGGCTGCAGACATTAAACCAAAACACAATGCCAGTCTTCAAGATTTGCATGATTTAGTTGTGTGGGAGAAAATAAACCAATAATTACTTTGCAGGGTGTGAAGAATCATGCAGAGAGCTAAGGGAAAGAGCATATGGGAGACACATAAAAATTTTTTTAAAGCTTAGGGATGAGAGGATTGAATTGGGCTTCCTAGAGAAACCAATGGTGCACTAACTGAAATATGGAATGACTTTTGCCATGCCAAAAAAATAGAGAGAGAAACATATACTAGACCGAGGGAGGAGCATGTGCAAGTATATAAGGAGGCAGTAGTTAGGACAGAAATGATGAATGATTAAAATAATTAAGCTTGGGATTAGGGTTGGACAGGATGAATCTTTGCTTGGAGAAAGATGGAATCTTTAAATTACTAGAAGTCTGAATAAGGTGCCAGAAATATATCATATGTGAATAAGGTTCATAACAAGGTTTATGAAATGTCCATGGAATGAGTAGATAAAATGGAGTAGCAAGGAAGGTAACTGGAATAGAGAGGGTCAAGGAATTTTGATGATAGAGTATTCTAAGGGCCAGAATGTGGATGCTCATGTCCCTCAGGATGCTTGAAGTACTTAGAGGTGCAGAGAACAATTATAATTCCAGTGTCAATGCCAAGTGTTCACCTCTTCCGCTCCTAGGAGCTAATCCCTTCTGAACAGCTAAGTTGATTAGAACTAGTGAAAATCCATGATCTTGAACCTCAGCTGGTTCCTCAGATAGCCTGCTGTGACTTCTAGTTAGATCTCATTTTTAGACCCTTCCCCACTATTTCTAACCTTCCACATCCAACTCCAGTTCTTTACTGTAGCATTTTGAAATAGGAATTTTAGGGGAATATAGGGAGGTTTAAGGAATTTTTAGAATTGGGGGTTCATGGAAAAAACACAGGGCTACAGACTGGGAGAAGTTACATTTCCATAAAACAAGAGAGCTAGGAGAAGGTACATTTCCATAACACAAGGGAGCAGGAGCGGCAACAGTTACATTTACCTAAAACAAGGGAACTGGGAGTAGCCAAAAGTTCTATATTTACAAAATAAAGAAGGAGGAAGGAAGCCCAGAAGGAATAGGAGGACAATGAGGGAGGAGGGCCTTGGGAGTTACTATAATAACCAATTCAAAAGGGAATATTGACCAATCAGAGGGGATATCAGGACACAGGGACTTGCAGCCTTTATAAACCAAGGAAACAGGAAGTAGCGGGGGTGAGGGGATAGGAGTCCCTCCTCCCCACTTGGGAGTCTGTGCTGTGAGTTTCTTTTCCCTTCCCCACGTGGGAGTCTGTACTTGTTCTTCAATAAATCTCCACCTGTGCTCTACCATCTTCAGTCCATGATTCTGGTGGACAAAGAATCCTGGGAACCATCCCGCCCAGGGGAACACCGCGTATTCCAGTCCAAAAATCACCTATCAATTTCCTCCCCATTCTCATTAGACATCCCCACCTGCTTCATGGGACCAAATGGAGGTCCCCAAGCAGTAAACAACTTCCATTTCTTTCCTCACCTAAAAATGTGTCCACATCTATACTACCATTTTTTGTGTCTCACTTTTCTCAGCTATAAAAATGAATTAATAATTACACGCATCTCATAACGCTTTTGGGAAGAAGCATTATTAAATGGATATAACCTATGTAACACTTTTGCAGGTATTGTATATAGTGGTCAATAGATATTACTTATGATCATTGCAGTTATTATGGTGTTGTCCAAACCTGACCCCAATGCCTGTCCTCAGTCCCATCTCGGGCTGCCTCCTGAGGGAATTCACCTCATCATGTATCCTGCCTGTGTTTTCTGCATTTCCCTTTCCAGCAGTTCTTTTATCTCAGTACATAAGATCAATTCTCTCACAGGTGGAAAAACACACACAACTTCCTCCTCAGCTTGGTTCCCTGCCCCACCTGCATTTTTCCTCCGCTTTGCATCAAGCCACCTGGAAGCTACTCAGAATCTGCGGAGTTCACTTCCTTTTTAAAGATGCAACCACCCACCACATTGTGGTCTCTACCCTGCAGATACTGCTTTTAAAAAGGTTCTTAAATGTGCAAAATACTAAAGCTAATGGATGCTTTTGGCTCTCAGAGTATTTGGACCCTCAGGAACATTGACACTGTTGAGAATTCCTTTCTTTTAGACACTCCCCTTTTTTCCTCCTTCCCCACCTCCCTCTTCCTCCCTTTCTCCTTGGCTGACTTTATTCTTTCATAACCTCAAATATTGCTATTTAGCATGGTATTTGGTCTATGTTTAGTAATCAATAAATATCTGTGGCATTAATAAAAATGGCCTTAATGATGATAACGTATTGAGAAAAAAATGCATTTTCTTTGGGTATTAAGTTTTGAGTGTCTGAGGGCTATTATGTCTGAACCATGGGCATACAGCCTCTATCACTGTAGAAATTAGGCCATTCTCTGAACTATCTTTTCTTAAGAGGATAAAAAGCTGGTTCGTCAGTACCCAGCTAACAATACTTAAAATTATCTAGGTTGTTTTTGCTATCTTTAGTAAAAAGAGAACAGTACATAAGAGCAAACTCACTTACTGTAAATTCTGTTTATTATCTGGTTTTATTTTTACTAGCTCATAAAACAAAAGCGTTGATTTAAAAAAGAATTTCTGGCGGCTTCACAGTTACAAATACTTGGGCCTAGTTAGGTGAAGCTTTAATGCACCATTTTATAAAGCTGGTGCCTTAAATGGGAAACCAAGGGCCACTTCAGGTTTCCCAGCTGGCCGTGGATTGTAGTAAAATGCATCTATTTAGGGCATCTCAAATCCCCGGTTAGCATTCACAGGGCTTGCGATTGTAACACAGTAAATATCTCATTGAAAATGCTCTGCACTGCTTTCCTCATCACAGTCTTTGTGTAAAGTACAGCAGAATCAGATGTGATGACAAAGACAGCCAGTCAGCTTCTCTATGGCTTATTACCATGGCCCTACAATCAGTAGAACCTGTATTTCTGGGCCCACTCTATTCATGAAACTATAAACAGACTTACCACATCTGTTTCACTTGTTAATTTATTCATTAATTTATGCACTCATTCATGTTTTCACACATGCTTTGAATGGACTAGGCTGTGTCGCTTTTGTAATCACATACCCTTGGTCCTAGTGAATCCTAGTTGCAGAATGCCTACATGACAGCAAAACCATTCCATGGATGAGCTGACTCCTTTATGTGTGACCTTTCTACTTCAAAATGATGCTATTCTAATTTAGGTCCTTAATGCCTGTCACCTAGACTAGTGTAATCGTGTTCTGGCTAATGTCACAGATTGGGTGCCCTGGGAAATGGATGCTGAGACAGAGTTTAGGATGCAGGATTTCTATTAAGAGGTACCCATGGGATCAACACCTGGGGAAGGGGCAGAAGGAAGCAGAAGTGGACAGAGAAAAGACAAGCTATAGTCAGATCCAAGGACAACCTAAACCCACCTGCCCCACCCCATGGGAAGCTTGAAACCAGGATGACCTTTCAGAGTTTTCCCATGTTGGGCCTGCATAGAGCAATCACTGGATGGGAGTTGCTCCTGAAATGGGCCTGACCTTGACTGAAGTAACGCTCTGCAGGTGAGCCATTCCCTGGCAATTCTAACAACTGAAGGGTGTCTATGAACTCCCAGAAGCACCCCCTCCCCTCTTTGGGAGCTAGTTTCCTTCTCTTCAGCTTCTCCCCATTGTAACCCACCACACTCATTAATCCCACATGAATGTGTTCCAACACCCCAAACCACCTCTCTAAGTTGCATCCACCGTACTCACTTACGCATCCTCAATTTAGCCAAACCACTATACCTAAACCAGGTCAGGCCCCTGTTGTGGCCAGATGAACAGTGTGTAAGTAAGAATAGTGGTGCGCTGCCCAGTGTGGGTCAGTAGTTTGGCATCTATCTAAGAACCAGGGGGTTGTGGTTCAGTTCCCGGTCAGGGCACATGCCTGGGTTGCGGGCTCAATCCCTAGTGAGAGATGTGCAGGAGGCAGCAGATCAACGATTTTCTCTCATCATTGATGTTTCTCTATCCCTCTCCCTTTATCCCTCTCTAAAATCAATAAAAATATATATTTTTTAAAAAGAATAGTGGTGGACAAACTGGAAAGGCATTTTTATGAAAGATATTTGTTCACGCCTCATCCTCTATTCTTGTCTTTGCTTTGAACAAAAAATCCTATTGTTCTTCAAAGCCCAGCTTTTATACTATTTCTTCTACATAATTCCTCATGTAAGGAATTTCCCAGTGACTTTTATGAGACGGGATGGTTAATATTAAATTTATGTGATTTGGAATGCTGAGGTGATTCTCTCCCTGGCCCTCAAAACTGCTGACTGCTTTGTGTGGGAGATGCTTCTGAGACACCACAGATGGGGGACTGTGCCCCATGTCTTGACCATCTCAGAGATGAAGGATAGAATGGTTGCAGGAGGGAAAACTTGAATAAGACCAAGGGTTCTGAAAAACTTGAAACTGAAATGGAACAGGGCCATGAAAATGTAAATCCCTGACAAATTGCATATGTTGGGCAAGACACACTACTCGCCCAATACAATGAAAGAGGACCTCTGGTCATTTCAGTTTTAAATATTTAACTAAAGAGCCCCTGAATTCAGAAGACCTGGAAACTGCATGTGCCATTTATATAGCTGGGTTTAATGTACAAAATTAGCAGGATGAATTTAGTTTTCAAGGGTCCTTCATGAATTTCAATCGAGGGCCTTAGGTGACACTTTATACTTTTATGATCACTTTGTTGGTGCTCATGGTTGTGAGCTCTTTGAGGGCACAGGCTTCCCCTTGTCTTTCTGTTACTGAGAGAACAATATCTTACACGTAACAGAGCCTCAGTGAACGTTCAGTAAATGCTAATTGAAAGCTTTCCCTCATCACAAATCAGTCATCATGAGAAAGTTTATCTAGGTACACTGTTTCAGTGATAGATTTATTTAGAGAAATAAAATATTTCTGCCCTAGCTGGTTTTGCTCAGTGGATAGAGCGTTGGCCTGCAGACTGAAGGGTCCCAGGTTCGATTATGGCCAAGGGCACATGCCTGGGTTGCGGGCTTGATCCCAGGAGGGGGCGTGCAGGAAGCAGCCAATCAATGATTCTCTCTCATCATTGATGTTTCTATCCCTCCCTCTCCCTTCCTCTCTAAAATCAATAAAATATATTTTAAAAATAAATAAAATATTTCCAATGAATAAGCTTTAAACATATCTTTACATGTGCCCTTTTTGTTTTCTCATCCTCTTGACAGCTGTCAACTAAAAGGGCCATTATAGCATAGAGTTAAGTATTCAAATGAGATAAAAATTCCTAGATTCTAGGGTGAACTCTCATTACTCTTTTTGGGGGGAACAAAGAAGTGAGTCATAATTAAACAACATAATGAATGTAAAACAGTTATCCTAACATACTATAAGCATTTGATAAACACCAGCTATTGTTTACTATTTCCATAATATTTTAATCCCAGAGGTTTGACCTTAAATGACACAGTTCAAATCTGACTATTTGTGAAAGTGGAGCTGCTCATGCACAGGGTTTCCAGGGGATGCTGGAGTCTTGTCTGTGTGGCTCCTCCATCAGTTCCACAGCCCAGGGCCCTGCCCGTGAATATAGCTGAAAATCAGTATTATACTGGATGGTCACTGAAGCCCCTTCTAGTTCTGATCCCATCATTCTGTGATTCAAATCTCCTATGAATATAGAACCCAAAGCTGCAGGTGAGGTAAATCCCAGTTTAATAAAAGGTAGGCAGAGTTCCACAAGGCATCCAGGCTGCTGCTGCACTCGACACACACATACTCCAGAAGTGTCACTGAGATCAATTATTTTAAAACTGAGGAAGACAACCCATGACCTCTGAGATGGTCACATATTTAAACCGCTTCTTAGTTTGCTTTATATTAAACAGGTGTATCAATCAGGGCCTTGGGCCATAGCACACCAAAGATGAAAGCTAAGCGAATTTTATGAAAAGATAATTTAAGGAGCTATAGGCAAGTTACAGAAACCTACAAGGAATGGTGAAAGAGTCTTGGGACTAGAAACAGCAGGAAGCTTCTACCCCTACCCCCACCCCCACCCCTTTGGCTTGAAAGGGTAAGGGGATATAGTTTTTAACGGAACTTATAAACATACACAGTTGTGACAAAAACAATGGCCTTAGATAGAGGAATGTAGCTACTGCAATATCATCCAAATAAATTCCCCATCTCTGTATATTCCCACCCACAAATATCTGGCCACTAAAAAATTACCTGCAAAATCTAACCAGATGTTAAAGTGAAAGAATACGGGTGGTACAGTTAAAGTAGTCCCTTTCCCGAGGCACAGAGCCCAGCAACAAAGGGGGAGAGCGTGCTTTCAAAAACAAACATATACCCAGAACACTAGTTGGCCCTGTATTTATACCATCTGTCAAGACAGTAGGTACATCTGAAGGACAGAATACTAGACACATCCAGGAAGGCTGAGTAAAAAGGTTCCAGTAGAACATGCAACAGGAAGTCATTATCTCAATTGAATTGAAGAGAGGATAATGAGGACAATGATAGAAAAAAGTTGGGACAACAATATTATGTGGACTTAAAAGAAGATACATGTAAAGAAGTATATAGTATAGGAAATGGGGTTAGTATCATGGGTCATAATATATGCTTAGTTGGGTCAGTCAAAGGACTCTTACTCTGTGGATGCCATTATTGAAAATAGAATAAAGTGATGATATGGGGAAAGTGTTGTCATTCTTCTTTTTTTAATATATATTTTTACTGATTTCAGAGAGAGGAAGGGAGAGAGAGATAGAAACATCAATGATGAGAAAGAACCACTGATCAACTGCCTCCTGCATGCCCCTACTGGGGATCAAGCCACAACCCAGGCATGTGCCCCTAACTGGAATCAAACCTGGGACCCTTCAGTCTGCAGGCTGACTCTCTATCTACTGAGCCAAACCAGCTAGAGCATGCTTCTTTATTATACCTTCTTCATTCTCCATGAGAATGTTCAAGGTCTTAAATTATGGTATGACTCCGGGAATTGAAAAGTAGAGGGTAAATATGAAAGTTGTACTAAGAAGAGAAAATGATAGAATTTGAAAACCATAAAGAGAAGAATGTGAAATATATAAAGGATGGTTTATAAATATGTTCCATTTTTGCTGCTATCCAAGATAAGCATTTGTGTAACTTATTTAGGATGCTAAGCTGTTTATCTCGTGGAACCAGAACGGAAGTTTATCTTGCTATTATTATAGGTTCGTAACTGCTGTCCACAGTATACTATAGTATGTTTGCAATAGTCTTACATTATGGAAAGTTCTGTTTTTGGAGTGGAAATCATGGCTTTCTTCTTTATTCAGTGAAAAAGAGTTTAAACTTTTGGCTTAAAATTCTGAATAGAAATTGATGCCATTTTTTTTGCATGTGTAATTACTGTTTTAAAACAACATGGTAGTATTCATAAGTGTTTGAAATCAATTGAAATAAATGTAGTTCTAAGTGTTGAACACTTATTTTTGTGTATTAAATAATTTTCTTATATTTTATTCAATACATATTTTCTTTTTTATTTAGTCTAATTGTTAATGAATTATAATTTACATGTAGTAAAATGCACAACTCTTAACTTCATATCTTAATGAATTTTATGTATGTATCCATGTAGTGACAACTCCAACTTAAAAATTATGTAGAATATTTTTATCACTTCTTATCCACCTTCTCAATCAATGATTCTAACAGATCGAATTTTTTCTTTTCTTGATTTTCATATAAAAGGAATCACATACTATGCTCTTTTGGCTTCTTTCATTCAATTTAATTTTTTCAGATTCTTCCATGTTGTTGTACATATCAGTTTGCAGTATATTCACACCATTAGCCATTTTTCTATGGATGAACATTTAGGATTATTTACATTTTGGGTTATTGTTTAAAAAAATACTTTCTATGTATTCCAAATTTTAGTCATTTGGGTTGGTGGGTGCTGGTATATTATTATGGCTTTAATTTTCAATTATCTGATGATGAATGATGTTGAGTACCTTTATATACTACTAGCGTTCCCGTTGCAGGAAAAATCCTGCAATAGGATTTCCTGCTGCACTCTACCCCACCTCCATTCCTCCCTTGTAGCCCGTCCCGCCTTCTCCTCCAGCCCGCCTACTTTTCCCTTCTCCCCCGGCCCTGCCTCCGCTCCGCCCTTCTCCTCCCCCCTCTCCCCCCCCCCCCCCCCCCCGCTTGCTTGCTTCTTCGAAGCTTTACTCCCTTCTGCAGCTCTTGGCTTCTTTCGACGCTGTCTTGATATGCAAATTAGCCACCATCTTTGTTGGGGTAATTTGCATAATCGTCCTGATTGGTTGGTGGGCATGGCTTGGCTGGTGGGCGTGGCTTAGGTATAGCGAAGGTGCGGTCAATTTGCATATTTGTCTATTATTAGATTAGATATTTATCAGGTTTTGAGATATTTTACATGAAAATGCTAATAGTAGCCACAATCTTAAAGTAGCACACCAAAGTTGAAGGGCTTAAATTCCCATATATCAAGATTCACTAAAAAGCTACTATAATTAAGACTATATGGTGTTGATGCTAAGTAGAGAAATAGCTCTATGAAGTGGATTACAGAGGCCAAAACCAAACCTACACATAAATATAGTGACTTGATTCATGACATTAAGTGACATTGCAAAGCAATGGGGAAAGGATCTACTTGTCAATAAATGATGCAAAGTCAACTACATATCCGTATAAAACTAACATGAATCATAACTTCAACTTGACACTAAGTCATTTCTAAATGGACTGTAGATCTAAATGTTAAGGGGAAAACTATCAAGCTGTTGTAGGAAAACAAAAAAATGTCTTCATGATTTGGGGGATAGGCAAATGTTTCTTAGAGAGGACAGAAAAAGAATCAGTTTTGAATGAAAATTTGATATACTCTATTAAATTAAATTTAACAACTTGAGTTCTTCAGAAGAAAATATTAAGAAAATGGAAAGATAAGTCATAAGAATGGTCTTATTTGTGCAAGGAATGACTATCCAGCATGATTGAAGACTAACCAGGAAAGCACAGACCCCTCACATTAACTGAGGGCAAGGAAGGACATCAATTGTTGGCATTGCAGGACAAGTTCTAATTGCAAGACAAGTTCTAAAGGCCCTAGAAAGCCTTCAGGAGTGTCTGCCAGGCATGTGTCATGGAGACTACAAAGGAAGTGGGTGATTACCCTGGGTTCCAGTGGTGGGGACACAGAGAGTAAGGGATGGCTGATTCCACCCCTGTCATTTCCGGGTAGTCTAGATCAGAGGTTCACTTTGGTCAGAACACAGATAACAAGAGCTTACGCATAAACTACAATATATCTCGAGCCTTGAACTTGTCCTGTATCCAACATGACTGGTAGTCACTCCAAACCAGTGTGTCAGCTTGATTCTGGTGGTACATTACAAATGCCAGTGGGGCAGATCCACTCAGAAGACTGGAGTCAGGACCTGACATTGGGGTCTGGGATAACGGCACAGGTGCGAGTTCCATAACCTACATGTGTTTGGGAGCTAAAGGGGTATAGAGAATCCCCAAAGGAGAAAAACAGAGACTGGGGTGCCCAGTGAGGATGGTACTGCCAGCCCAGGCTTATCCCACACACTTTGGGGAGAGTTAGAAAATTTCCCAAGCAAATACTTTCATTGGGGTCCCCTGAGGCAAAATCCTGATTCCCCCCCCCCCCATTTGCTTATATCTAAAGGTGGTACTAGAAATAAAACTAACATCATTACTTATAGATTGGATATAAGAGGTGAGAAAAATTCATAATTTTGTGGCTTGAGTTAAATGAACAAATAATCATTCACTGAAATGGGAAGCCTGGGGGAGAAACAGATTTCAGGGAAGGAGTAAGAATTTTATGGGGGTGGAGGAAACAGGGAGAGGTTAGAAAGGTGTACAAAATAGAGCTCTAAGGTATAGAAGGCCTGAGGATCTACTGTAAAATGTGGTGATAGCACTGTGTTGTATAATTGAAAGTTAAGAGAGTAGAACTTGTGTTAACAACAATATAAATACGTGAGGTGATGAATGTGTTAATTAACTAAATGGAAGGATACATTTCACAATGTATACATAAATCAAATAATTATGAAGTACACTTCAAATACCTTATTGTTTGTACATCAATTATACCAATAAAGCTGAAAATTAAAAATTGAGTTTTATGTTGATCATTTAAATTTGACACTCCTACTAGAAATATAAGTAGAGATGTTAATAGGATATTGTATACACAAATCTAAAATTTAGGAGAGTTATCTGGTATAGGGATTTAATTTGGAAGTCATTAAAATAATGGAACTTAATAAGATTGATTCTGGAGAAGACATAAAGAAGGAAAGAATGCTCATGACCCAACACTGAAGCATTACAGTATTTAGTGTTCAAACCAAAGAGAAGGGGTAGACAAGCAAGTAAGTCTGAGAAAGATGTCTTATTGTAGGAAGCCAGAGCCAGACCTGTCTGTTCTCCCAGACTGGTTTCCTCCACTGAATGACCCAACTTGATATCTGATGCTGACAAGTCAACACTCTGCACATACTTCTAATCCCAACCTTGCCCTATTCATCACCCCAGGCTTGGATATCTATGACCAACCTAGGAAAAAACTGAACTTGTGATGACTTGTGTGGGCTTGATATCTGATTATTGCTGTCGTCTCTACCTCCCTTTATTTAATACAAATTTTATCAGTTTATTATGAACTAACAGCTTTTCTCATTGCTTGTATAATCTAACCCATTGTAAAAGTATTCCCAGACATTATAATATGAAATTAATAGGTATGAGCATTTATGTTAGTGGTTTTATTTGGTGCCTACCGTGCTGACACTAAGATAGTACTTATTAAGCTGATATTAGCTTAAAAGGTTGATTTCTTTAAGAAAAAAAAGTTAGAATTAGCATTCTCTTTACTAGCATTTAATATTCTGATAAGGTATGTGAACTATGTATGTATTCAAAATATTCTAATTTAAGTTGTTTATATTCTGAGTATTTTTACAGCTGCTATTTATACACATAGGCATGGCAATTTTAAAAATAATCTCTGTATACATTCTAAAAGCTCTGAAGATCTATTTTGGTATAAGAAATTAAATTGTATGAGTTAGTTTTGTGGCTCATATTTTATTATACCCATTATTTCAATATGTTTCCAGATTTATAATAATATTTGACCTATGATGGTGTATATTATAGGATTCATTTCATCATTTAATCAGCACCTTTAACTTACCAATACTGTCAATGACAACACAAATGTGTGTCCATTATTCATCTCATCACACAGTACTCAGAGCCACCTGCCACCTAAAGATTACTACCTATTATTGAGTAAAATGATAAGTGTGGTGAGCAGTCTCTAAAATAGTCTCCAATGATCTCCATCTCCTAATATTTACACCCTTGTGTGAGCTGCTCCCCTTGAGTTTGGTCATCTTCAGTGACTTCTTTCAAAGAATACAACAGAAGTGATGGTCTATCAGCGTTTCACCTATACTAAGCCTGTGCCTTCCATCTTGGGAACTCTGCCACACACACTTTCCTGCTCTCTCTTGGACTGTGCACTCTGGGGGAAGCTATCTGACATTTATGGGGGAACTGGAGCAGCCTAAAGAGGGGCAAGGAACTGACCAACGGCCAGTGAGGAACTGAGCCTGTCAACAACCCCCTAAAGGATCTCGGAAGTGGATCCTTCAGCTCCACTCACATCTTACGGGGACTGTAACCTTGGCCAACAGTTTGACTGTAACTTCAGGAGAGACTACCCCATTAACGCATACTAAGTAAGATTCCTGACCAATAGAAACTATGAGACAATAAATGTTCATTGTTTTAAGCCACTTAAGTTTGGGGTATTTTATTGTACATCTACAGATAACTAATACAATGAGTAAACACAGGCACACTAATGTATTAATGACTTCCTGTCTAAAGCCTTCCAGAATACTTAATTTCTTAAGGATTTATAAGAGTACAATGCTTAACCCTAAGTAAAAATCTCTGATAGTTCTATTTAAGACTATTCAATATTGCTTGGGCAAAGTCACCTTCCTAAATGCCTACAATTACACCATTTCTGCTTTGAAGAATTACTCTGAGATTGGTAAGGTATAGGTGATACAATTGTCAACTAACAAATTACTGTTTTAAACATCTAATGACATCAGTAAATCATATACAATATAAATATGCACATTACCACTCATTGTCTCCAACCATAGTTGTTCAATCACTTATGAGGTGATGATGAGCTTTAATCTGGTGGTTTATTTTTGGTCTCCTGAAAGTATTGATATTTTGCTGTCATCATAATTTATGCAGACTAGATCACAGGGCACAAGGCTACTAGTCAAGTTTTAGTTGTATTGCCCAATAGTCTTGAACTCACTTTATTTTTATACATATCACACTTACTATCAGTTACCTGTTGAATACCTTCCTAAGAGCTTTTTAAAGGCTTAACCTGGCACAGTGGTCGGCAAATTGCGGCTTGCGAGCCACATGCGGCTCGCGAGCCGCGGTTTGCCGCTCTGTTAACTAATGAGTTTGCTGACCACTGGCCTAGAATAATTAAGGAGCTCTAGCTCTTGCTCAAGTGATACAGCATCAAGGTCCTCATGTTCCCCTTGAGTTTGGTTTTTTATTCGTTTATTTTCTATATACCTGTGTCTTTATATTGATAATGTACTCTTTTATACTACAAGTTGTTCTACAAAAGGTAGTCTGATAACCTCTGCCTTTTCATTAGAGCACATAGTTTATTTACATTTAATGTAATTATTTACATGTCTGCACTTAAGTCTACCATCTTATGATTTGTTTTCTATTTGTTTCTCCGTTTTCTCCCCCATAGTCCCTCCTTATTTAGGATTAATTACATAGTTATATTACTGCATTTTATTTCCATCTGATTATTTGGGTATGTAGTACCTTCATCTTTTTAAATTGGGGGTCTAGGAATAACCCCATGCACCTTTCACTTGTCACATTCTACTTAAAATTAAAGTTGTACTGCTTTATAGAAAATATAAGAATTTTGTAACATTATAATTCTTTTTATTCCTCCCCTTGTGTTATTGTTTTTATATGTTTTATATCTGCATATATTATATATTTTGTTTTATTTTTCTTCATTGTATGTATTTTATCAAAAATAAGAGAAAAAGGCAGTTTCTATCATATTTACCAACTATTTAAAGTTTCTAGTGCTTTCCATTTCCAACTGTAAACATGATTTTTCTATGTAATATAACTTTCTTCTGCCTGAAGAAATCCCTTTAGAATTTCTTGTAGTGCAGGTGTGCTGATGAAGAATTTTGTTTTATTTATCTGAGAAAATTCCTATCTGTCTTTACTTAACTTTATTTTTAAAGGATATGTTTTACTGAATATGGAATTTAGGATTGATTTTTTTTCTTCTTTCAGAATTTTATTTATTTTTTAGTTATTCTTAAACCTCACCTGAGGATATTTTTCCATTGATTTTAGAGAATGGAAGGGAGGGAGGGAGGGAAAGAGAAACATTATCAATGTGAGAGACAGGCCAGAGATTGCACTTGCAACCCAGGTAAGTGTCCTTGACCAGGAATTGAACCCACAATCCTTCAGTGCACAGGCCAATGCTCTGACCACTGAGAAACACCAGCCAGGGCTTCTTTCAGTATTTTACAGATGTTGTTCCCTGTATTCTGGTCTCCATTAATTTTAATGAGATTTAAACAGACATTCATATTATTGTTATCCTTGATATGAGTATTATCTTTTCTTGTCAGATGCTTTTAAGATTTTCTGTTACTGATTTTCAGTAATTAGACTACAATGTGTCTTAAGATGATATTCTTTCTATTTGTGTTCTTTAGAGATTGCTAAACTTCTTGACTTGTATGTTCCCAAGTTAGGAACTTTTCAGCCATTATTTTTAAAAAGACTTTTATGTTCCATTTTTTCTTTCTCCTCTCTTTCTGAGACTATAATAGTATATATGCTATACTTTTGTGACAGTATTCCACAGACCTCTAAAACTCTGCTTTCAGTTCCTTAGAGAAATGCTTAGAAATTATTCAAACTTTAAGCTCAGACTTGTTCTTTTGTCATTCTCTCTCTGTTATTAAGTCCATGCCATGAATTTTTATTTTAGACATTTAAATGTTATTGGCATTTTAAAAGTATATTTATTTTATATTTTAAATAGTTTATTTTTAAGTTTAGAATATTTACTGAGCCTTCCTGTTCATTGTTAACATATTTTTGACATTTTTATTTATTTGAATATATTTTGTAGTTTAGAGGTCAGTCGGAAGCTGGACAACACACCAATAACTTGAATAAGAAAAATGTGATATAAAGAATTATTAACGGGTTCCAGGAGATAAAGAGAACTTTAAAGAATATATAAATAGCAGATATAGGATGCAGCCACTGCCTCTAAAGCCGAGGCAATAATAGACATGGAAAAAGTCACCACCCACAAGACCGGGATTCAAACATTATTGGAGACCGTGTTGCTTTGACCCACTTGATGACAGGAAAGTTCATGATGTGTTTCAGGTTAGGGATGGCAAGGTAGAAATCACTTGCTTAGATGCCCAGCTAAGAGGCAATACTAGTGGGAAGCTGCCTGCTAATGTGCTGCTAAAACTCATTTTTTTAAAACCTGTGAATGAATGTCATACATTCTACTGATTATCCCATGCTGTAGGAGGCAGAATTTTAAATAATAATAATAATAATAATAATAATAGCAGTGCCCCACTGAGTACCTTCTATTAACAAAGCTTAACATTGCCAGTGGACAAAAGAAAAAATATTTATAAGCTCCAGTATCTCAAAACAGGGCAAAAAAAAAAAATAGACTTGAAGTTGAAAAACAATAAAGAGATAATTGCCAGTTTGAGCAGAGTTACAACTGATGCTTTAAAGCTCTTGTTTGCATATGCATAACCCATGGACAGACAATAGTGTGGTGAAGGCCTGGGGAGGGGTCAAAGGTGGGAGGAGGGGAAGGGGAGCATCTGTAATACTTTCAACAAAAATGATAAATTAAAAAATAAAATTCTTGTTTGCTAGTTCCAACAACTATATCATCTTAGAGTTGATTTCTTTTGACTCATTTATCTCTTGACTATGAGTCACATTTTCCTGTTTCTTTGCATTTCTAATAATTTTAAACATGTACTAGACATTGTGGATGACATATTGTGGAGACTAAATTCTGTCATCATCCTCTGAAATGTGTTGATTTTTGTTCTAACAAGCAGTTAAATTATTGATTGTCACACTGAGCTTGTAAAGGTTTGGTTTTATACTTTTTGGAGTGGGTCTCATGGTTTATGCTTAGACCTAGCATGAATCCTTTAGATATGGGACATAGCCTTGTGGGAATACACAAGTAATCTTTTCTGTCAAAGAAGGGAATTTAGGCAGTTGCCATTTTGGCTCACGTGACTTGCAGCTCTCCTGGGGGCTGCCATTGTGAAACAGCAACGGTCAACCCCTCCCTTTTTCCTTTAAATTAGCCAATCGTGCACGACTGTGAACCTAAGCTCTTCCCATCACGAATGAGGGACAGATGATGTTCATCGGGCATAAAAGCCCGAGCGGATGCCCTCTCAGTGTGCAGGTGCTCCCAGACCATGTGCGGTGCACCCTCCTGCAGGAGTAAAAGATTTGCCTTGCTGCCTGGCTTTGTGTTCTGCCAGGACCCCTGGTTTTGGAGCTCACCTTATGTCTAGCAGTCTTTACTCCTGCAACATGAAACTTACAGAGTACCCAGGACTAGCTTGAGTTTACCAACATGGCCAGATTCAAGTTTCGAACTCTATCTTCCTTGTGGAGGGCAGCAATTGAAATCCCTCTCAACCTTCCAGCTGTTCTTTCTGCTGGGCTCCTTGGAGTCGCCCCCACGTGTATGTATATCAGACATTAACCAAGGATTTGAGGGGAATGTATACACAGATGTGAAGGCTCTTCCTTTGTGGCTTCCTCCTTGCCAGCATTTCTCCACTCAATTTCCAGCTCCTCTGACAGCCCTCACCTCTGTCCTCTGACATCTCAAGTCAGTAACACAACAGCTTATTTCCAGCTGCTCTGTACCTTTCAGAATAAGAGTTCCCTCAGAGTGACAGAAGACGCTGATGTGGCCTTCCCATACTAGCAGTTAGCAGCTGTGTATCACTGCAGATTGCCCAGGACCAAACCACACAGAGTCGGACCTGCATTACCACCATTTGTCCACCATCCAGAACTGAAATGTCAGTGCTGACATGTACACATAAGGAACTGTTGGACATTGAAATTGGGTCTCAAAAGAACTGTTGGCCCAGAAAGAAACTCACTACACACTGATTCATTTGCCTGTCAGCATAACCATTATTGCTTGTCTCATTTTCGGTTCTTATACGTGTATTTCTAATAGCACATGATCTCACTCATCTAGGGGAAATGATGAACAACATAGACTGATGAACAAGAACAGACCCGGAGACAAGGAGGCATGGATCAGACTATCGGGCCTCGGGGGGAGGGTAGGGAAGGGTGGAGGTAAAGGGGGAGATCAACCAAAGGACTTGTGTGCAGGCATTAGAGCCTAACCGGCGGTTAAGGACAACAGGGGGGTGGGGGCATGTTTGGGGAGGGGCGTGGGATGGGAATGGGGGGACAAGGACAAATATGTGATACCTTAATCAATAAAGAAATTTAAAAAAAAAAGAGTTCCCTCAGAGAAAATATCCTATTGAAGTGTATCCCATCCAGTGTGGTTTTCCTCTTTAAGGGTCATTTACAATTTCTACAGTTTTTGTGACTCTCAAGTTCCTGAGATAAACTACTCTGCCACTACTGGAACCAGGGTTAGACAAGGTGATTTCTAAGGGATATTTTTAGTCTAAGGCATTTGAATCCAACTTCAAGCAGTAAGTAGATCTAACACACATAGAAACAAATATCTGTGCTTATTGAAAGAATTAAAAATTTTTATTTTAGTACAATGTGTACTATACTTCAATACATACTGATGGCAGTTCTAGACCTAATATGAATTATCCAGGAGTATAATGAAACAAAAATAAGGTAAATGTGACCATATAATAATTTATCAGATTTCCTCTTTTGGGATCAGCATGGAGTATTATGTCTTCATAATAAATAACTTTGTTTAGTCAACTAAACATACTTATAATAGGTGTACATACATAAAAAAGAGATCAGCAGGGTATGACTTCATATTGTTTTTGAACCTGCAATCCTCCTCTTTGGAAACACAAATGCTTCTGCATGGGTGACTTGTTGCTTCACCACAATCCATTAAACAGGGAAGGTCTCTTGGGCAAAGCATCAGTTCACACCGCAAACTGGCAGAAGAGAAGTAATTGGGGAAAGAATTTATAGCTCGGTGACAAGCAGACATTTTCAGTGGCTTGTTTCTTTCTCCTCTCATTAGCTTGTCTAAAGTTCAATTTCCCTGCAACTGTAAGCTTCACATGGCTTCATCTTTGTTCAGACAGACTTTTAATAAATCTATCTTTTGTAATACTTAATCCTGTTGCCCCCCAAAAAAGGGTTAATAAGAGAAGCAGCTTCTTCATAATGAAGTGCCTCAACCTCTGTCTGCAGAGGGGAGATGCATGGAGGCAGCCTGTCTGTATTCCATTTTCTTTATTTTATTAAGTACTTCTAGTGTTTTTCTTTTCTTTATTTTCCTCATGTTTCCATGCCTCTGGTTCTATTTTATCATCAGTGTATTGTGTGCATTAGATTCCACATATAAGTGAGAAAAATCTTACACGCTGCAAAAAATTCCAGAAAACACATGAAGAGCAGAATTTTAAAGATCATCCTTAACCTCACTACTTGGTTATTATAAACATTTTTCTGTGTAAATTACACACAAACTAAAACATACCTGCAGTTCTTCTTAACCCATACATACATGATCATTAGTTTTGGTGGCAGCATATTGTATGGAGGTATTAAATATTAAGCTATCAATTCTCTAGGGGTAAGTATTTTTTTAGATCCCAGCATATATTATTTTATTTTTAAATTTAATTTTTATTGAGGTATAATTGAAAAATAAGTTATAATATGTTTAAAGTGCATAATATGACAATTTGATTTACATACAACAAAGATAATTAACACATCCATCACCTCACATGGGTGCCTATTTTTTTGGTAAAAATGCTTATGATCTCCTCTCAGCAAATTTCAAGTATACAATACAGTATTATTAACTGTGGTCACCATACTATATATTAGATCCTAAGAACTTATTCAATTTATAGCTGAAAGTTTGTACCCTTTGACCAACCTCTTTCTAGTTCCACTCCTTCCCTCACACAGTCCCTGGAAACCACCATTCTATTCTGTTTCTGCGAGTTTAACTTTTTGTTTTTAAGATTCCACATATAAATGATAAAAAGTATTTTTCTTTCTGTCTGGCCTATTTCATCTAGCATTATGTTGTCATATTTGGCAGGATAACCTTCTTTTTAAAGTCTGAATAATGGGCCATTGTATATGTACCACATTTTCTTTATTTATCTATCCATGGACACTTAGATTGTTTCCATATCTTGGCTATTATAAATAATACCTAGTATATATGGTATTTTAATTCTTTAGAGGCCTTTCTTAATAATTGAACCTAAGTCACTCACTAATACAATAGCTTATTTTAATTCCCTAAAATGCATTTATCATTACTTGATTTTTTTTGTGTTTGTTCTTGATTTGCTTGTTCACTCTCTGTGTCTTTCTCTAGATTATAAATGATGTGAAATTAAGGACATTCTCTTGTTTGGGCCTGTATTGCAACACCAAGAAGAGTGTCTTCACAAAGAAAGGTTTCATGAATGTCAGTAGTATGAATAAAAACAGATTGTGATGTCCTGATTGTTTTGAGTGAAGAGGGTGAGAATGTTGGCCAGTATATTTACAACTTCATATTAGGAACCTATAGGTCAGTGTAGGCCAGACATTAAGGCAGAAAGATGGAGAGTGGGATAGGCTAAGGCAACCATCTAATAAAAAGTATGATTTCAGGGAAATAAAACATGTGTATGATCTCTAGCAAGTGTGAGAGGAGGGAGATTTTAGGAGACAATGGCAAATGTGAAGGTGGCAGCAGAAGCCCCAGGCAGCTCAGCAGATTTCTGATCTACCTTCCCTTCCTGACAATCCCAACCTCAGTAGCCATGTCATCAGGGGCTCAAAGCCCTGAAAATTCCCCCAAATATTTCACCACTGATTGTGATTCCCACCCAAATTACTTTCGGCATTGACAAAGTCTCAAAACCATTATGTGGGACCTAAATGGTCTTGGACTTGTACTAGAATATTCTTTGATAAGAAAATAGCATAAATTGAGTATGAGAGGAAGGTTAGCATCAGTACAATTAACAAACTTTCTCCCATAATACAGATTCATTAAACTTCAAATGAAGTTTGAATATTTACCAAGTCCCTATTATGCAGTCAGACTTCTTTTGCCAGCTGTTTGACCTCTGGCATGACCTGGATAATTGCTATAAGAGTGGTAGACTGAGTCTATGGGAAGATAAAATGTAAACTAGACAATTAGAACTGGAAGGCACTGGGGTCAGCTCCAACTATAGGTGATAGACAGTATGGTAACTAGGAGCATGGGGACAGAGAACAGGACCTGCCCAAAAAAGGACCTGGCATCAAAGATTCAAAAAGAGGTGATCTATGTATCCTGAAATGGAGCCAGCACACAGTGATGGGGATTCCAGAGCAGGCAATAAATCACCAAGTACAAGGGAAGTAGGCACTGGGCCAGGAGTCTGACCCAAGAGTTTTGGAGATGAATGGTGAAGTTAGTCAAAACAAGGTACAGCTTGCCTGGCCGGCTTGACTCAGTGGTTGAACATCAACCTATGAACCAGGAGGTCATGGTTCGATTCCCAGCCAGGGCGCATGTCCATGTTGTGGGCTAGATCCCTAGTAGGGGGCATGCAGGAAGATGCCAATCAGTGATTTTCTCTCGTAACTGATGTTTCTATGTCTCTCTTCCTCTCTGAAATCAACTATATATATATTTTTTAAAGGAACAGCTCAAATACTGTTAGTTGATTACTGGTACGTTACCAATGAAGGAACTCTGGCAAGAATAAGGAAATCAGCATATAGAACTTTCCACGGTAAAGACTCCTGGACCAGCACAGCTATCAACGTATTTTCTGTTTAGAGGTGACTGGAGGCAAGCCTAGGTGTGTGGTTTCCATATGAGGTCAGTATTGGACATGAACTTCAACATTTAGTCAGGACAAGCTTGTAAAGAGCCCTCAATGCCAGCATGACAGAAACAGTAAGTTACCACCTGATGACTAATCTGTCCTTATTTAGTAAAAGAGCCTGGATTTTATTTGGGTCAAAAATAGCTCCAGTTAAAAACTATATTTCTCAGCCTTTCCCTCAGCTATGTGTAAGTAAGTTGTATGTAGCCCTTGGCTATATGTAAGATTTGGCAAACTGATGGCCTGTTCTGTGACTATCCAGGAAGGCTATGGGAGCTGCTTTGGGTGTTGAACTATTATTCTGTCTACCATTCCTCCTTCCTATTGGAGATTGCTGTAATTATTAACAGCCATATTGGACCATGAGGTGACCATGAGACTAGAAGCTGTGACTGAAAAACATACTAAACATTACACAGAATGAAAAGAGAGAGTGTATAGCCTCAGGTACACAGAAGGATCTACCATATTAGTCATGACATGCCTTCCTCTGGATTTACCTTCTTCTTTTTATATGAAAGAGAAATAAAATTCTGTTTTTCTTTAATTGTTGTTAACTTGGCTTTTTCATTATATGCAGATTTCCCTAATCTCATTCAATGTATAGGTTGAGGAGTAGGGTCAGACTCTAGGATGGCCCTTATGATCTCCACCTCCTAGTGCCTTCCCTTGAGTGGAGGCAAAACCTGTCACTTGCTTCTGTCTAGTAGGAAATGGCAAAGGTGAAGGGATTTTACTCCCATGTTCGTGTTACGTTTATAAGCTGCTTCTTGTTAGCAGATCTACTCTAGAGACCCTGTCTCCTCGGCTAACTTTGAAGAAGTGGCCATGTTGGAAGGCCCATTTGGTCTCTAGTATCTGAAAGTTGTCTCCATGCAACAGCTAGCAATAAGCTGAGGTCTTCCATCCTATAACCAAAGAGAATGAATTTGCTGATGACCCGAATAAGCTTGCAAGTGAATTCTTCCCCAGTCAGGCTCCAGATGTGAACACAGCACAGGTAACGTTTTTTGTTGTTTTGCAGTTTTTTGAGATCGTAAAAAGAGAACTTGGTTAATCTGTGCCCAGACTTTGAACCTACAGAAACTATGATATAATAGATGTGTATAGTTTTAAGGCCCTGTGTTTGTGGCAGTCTGTTATGCAGCAATAGATTACTAATACAAGGAATCTAGACAACCTGTGGTTCTGAAAACTATCTATGGCTGTATTTCATCTTAGCCTAAAATTTTATCATTCCCTTATCTTGTAGAATGTGTACATGTGGAGTTCATAGTTACTTGGCTTCATCTCTAATGTGAAAAATATTAAATAAATATAAAAAAGTAAAGGAGTGAATTTTACTTGCAAAAAGTCTGTGAAATGCTTTTGCATGCTTACTAATACCTTCCCTTCAGGAGCAATAGCCAAATGAGACCCTCCTTTTATTTGCCACACAAATGCAATGCTGGACAAAAAGTGGTAGTTTGAATTAATGCACCTTTTATATTTAAAAAGTAAGAAGCAGAAAAGAAAACATCACAGATTCACATCTCCCAGAAGACATGATGAAGATTGTACTAAGTAAACACTGAGATTCTCAGACAAAAGGGTGCCATGGAACTGCAAAACATTATTATTAATGAACATAGTTGTAAAATCTCACATTCCAAGGGGAGAAAAAATCTTGGAAGCAATTATGAAAGTCATTGTATAACATTTAGATTAAGTAAATACTTCTCTTAAGGAATATAAAATAGTAAGTATGTCCTTCGATATTTTTCCAAATATGAGTAATCCAATTCACTAGCCCTTACCTCTCAGTGGCATTCAAAAAATTGCCGGTGACCTAACAAAAATAGACAGCTTCTAATAATGTCACTCCAATCAAATGCATTGTATTATATCAAACATAATTGTTCTCTATGCCATAATAATTGGATAACATAAATGTCATAGAGTCAGAGGCAAAGGAGATGTATTCATTTCCTTTTGAGTTATAAACAGTGAATAACTTTTAGATAATAAAGCAATTTGTAAGCCAATATTTTCCTATAATGAATATTGTTGGGGTGAGGAATGAATAAGAATGATGAGTGCATGTACTTAATTTATTTTTTTAATTTTAAGAAGTAGAGTTCTGCCATTTGACCCAGTGATCCCATTTCTAGGAATATATCCGAAGAAACCTGAAACACCAATCAGAAAGAATGTATACATCTCTATGTTCACAGCAGCACAATTTACAATAGTTAAAATCTGGAAACAGTGCAAGCGTCCATCGGTAGGTGAGTGGATAAAAAAGTTGTGGTACATTTACATCATGAAATACTATGTAGCAGTAAAAAAGAAGGCTATCTGACCCTTTGAGACAGCATGGAGAGACCTGGAGAATATTATGCTAAGCAAAATAAGACAGTCAGAGAAAGACAAGTATCACATGATCTCACTCTCATGTAAAATCTAAAGAACAAAATAAACTAATGAACAAAATAGATCCAGAGACATAGAAACATGGAACAGACTGTCCAATCTCAGAGGAAAGGCAGAGGTGGGTGAATGAGAAGAGATTAACTAAATAATTATATTCATATATGCATAACCCATGGACACAGACAATAATGTGGTGAAGCCTGGGGGCGGGGGCAGGGGTGGAGTAGAAGGAGTCAAAGGGAAAATATAAAAGGGACATCCATAATATTTTCAACAATGAAGGTAATTAAAAAAAAATAAGTTCAGTTCTTTTTAAAAAATATGTTTTTATTGATTTGAGAGAGAAAGAGAAGAAGAAGAAGGAAGAGGGAGAGAGAGAGAAACATTGATGAGAGAAGAAAACCATCAATCAGCTGCCTCCTGCATACTGCCTACTGGGTATAGAGCCCGAAACCCAGGCGTGTGCTCTGGCTGGGAATTGAACTGGTGACCTCTGGGTGCATGGGAAAATGCTCAACCAACTGATCCACACCGGCCAGGGAAAGAAGTAGATGTTCTCTATATATCAATTGTACCCACTATATCCCAACTAGAGTGGGTCCAGAGACATGGAAGCATGGAATAGAGTGCAGAATCTCAAAGGGAAGGTGGGGGAGGGTGGTTGGGTGGGAAGCAATCAACCAAAGACCTTGTATGCATATATGCATAACCCATGGACACAGACAATAGGGTGGTGAAGGCCGAGGGCAGTGGGTGAGATGCTGGCTGGAGGGAGTGAATGGAGGAAAAAGGAGGATATATGTAATACTTTCAGCAATAAAGAATTATTTTTTTAAGAAAAGATTGATAAAGGTGATAAACTATAGCATGTGCATGATGAAAGAGTTCCAGCATCATGTGTCTCATGAAAAAAAAAAAAAAAAAAATATAATAATAAAAATATATATATATATATATATATATATATTTAATCTTCACCCAAAGATATTTTCCCATTGATTTCTAGAGAGAGTAGAAGAGAGGGAAAGACAGAGAGAAATATTGATGTGAGAGAAACTCATAGATTGGTTGCCTCCTGCATGAGTCCCAACCAGGGCCCTGGCCTGGCCAGGGAGGAACCTGCAACCCAGGTACGTGCCCTTGACCAGAATCAAACCCAGGACCTTTCAGTCCACAGGCCGATGCTCTATCCACTGAGCCAAACCGGCTAGGGCTGCCTCATGAATCTTGAGTTTGACTTACAGTTGCCTTCTGTTTGGCTTAAGAGTTGTCTTCTGCCTCAAATCCCAGCATCTTCTCAGACCAGGACTCTTTTTGTATTTCCCTGAATTCCATCCAATTTCTTCACTATAGTGTACGGTAGATACCAGTTGTGTTCTCTGGATAGCCAAAGTGATTCATTTTTTACTGAGTTTTTAGAAATTTTCAGATTCAATATATTCTTTTTTCCTAGCTATTTGAGAAGTCAAATGCTCATATGACATAGACTATGCCCTTCAGTTTCTTACAATATAGTTTGTTTACTCATCCAAAAAACTTTACCAGGTACTTTTTTGAAGAGTAATATAAGAAAATAGAAAAAAAAATAATGCACACAGAACATGATATATTTAAGTGATAAAATATTTGCTACCAATGTTGGTAGCCATGGAAGAGGAGTGAGAAGTGTATAACGTAATGGAAAGAGCACTGTACCTAGTAAAAAACTTTGCTAATGGAAAATGTGATCCACATGGACCAGCAATGTTGGTACCACATGGGGGCTTGTTTAAATGCTGACTCTCAGGACCCACCCTATACCTACTAAATTAGAATTTACATTTTAACAAATATTTAATTAAACTTTGAGAAGCACTGCTCAAAAACACTTGGCTTAGGATATGCTAATTATTTATTACTTACATATTTAGTCTAGAAGATGCTGTCTCCCAAATTGTGAAACAACTAAACTACAGAACAACAATCATTCAGAAGCACCTGAAATCTAGCTGAAGGGAAGTCCTACAACTAAGGATGAAAAGAAGTCACAACAAGACTGATAAGAGAATTGAAAACAGAACAGGCTGGCCCCACATGGTGGATAAAAATCAGGAGGGTTATATTGGCTATGGAGGTGCCCCCTGAGGAGTGAGGAGTGCCAGTCCCACACCAGGCCCCCTTCATCCCAGTGTTCCAATGCCAGGAGGAGTAGCCCCTATAACTTCTGGCTGTAAAACCCAACAGGGATTGTGGCTGAGTGAGATGAAGGGCTGCTGGAGTCCCAGGCAGTTCCTCTTCAAGGGTCTGCATATGGACTTATTTGGACTCATTCCCTTTATTCCAACACTGGGGAAGCAGCTCGAAAGGCACCAGAGACATATGTGGAGGAACTGAAGGGTCTGGCATCAGATTGAGAGCTGGAGTGGCCACCTTTTCCAAGACAGAAGTTTCAGAAGAGGCCATTGTTTCATTGCTGAGCCTCCCCCAACAGAGCTGACAGGGGATGCAATTTCTTAGTCTCCATCAACCTGGGTTTCACTGTTAACCTTGCCCTGGTGATTCTCTGAGACGCTGCCTCTTTGACTTGTGGGCCCACCCAAGATGTTTTATGAAGCTTTTTCATGCAAACAGCCAGTCTTGGTTCATGCTTCAGACTTTTCTAAAATCTCTCAAACAAGCAGCAGCTGATCTTGGTGTTCCCTGTCACTCTCACTAAGTGACCCCAGGCCTGCCTTTAGCTAAAACAGGCTTGGTTTGCAGTTTGACCTTTCCTGGGCACCTCCAAGCCCAACACAAGTAGCAGCAATCTGCAGATTGCTTTGTAGCGTATGCTAAGTGGCCCTGGGCAGAGCAAGGTTAGCAGTTGACCTTGACCTGCACCTCCTGGGAGACCCCAGCGCCAGTTCATCTGGTAGACAGCTTCAGACCACGTCAAAGCACTACCTAGCCACCTGCACAAGCAACATACTTAAAGGGTGGTGGACTCAGCAGGCACCAGAGCCCCACTAAAGTAAGTCCTGCTATGTGGGGTGGACCCCTGCACAGATGATCCTCCATGGTGGTCACAGCCAGTCCTTGCAGTCAATGGACCTTGGGGCAAATCCCTCCCATTGACCTGCCACCAACAATTAAGGCTCAACTACAATAGGAGGTTGTACACAGCTTACACAGGACTGGGGCATACCTGGAGTCCCAAGCTTGGGTGAATGGGGAGGCTGTACTATTTGACCCTTAGGATACCTACTACCATTTTCATTTCTGATTTTATTTATTTGGGTCCTCTCTCTTTGTTTCTTGATGAATCTGGCTAATGGTTCATCAATTTTGTTTATCATTTCAAAGAACAATCTCTTGGTTGCATTGATTTTTTGGTATTGTTTTTTTAGTCTCTATGTCATTTATTTCTGCTCTAATCTTTATTATTTCCTTCCTTCTACTTACTCTGGACTTTCCTTGTTCTTTTTCTAGTTCTTTAAGTTGTAGGGTTAATTAGTTTATTGTTGATTTTTCTTGTTTTTTGAGGTATGCCTGTAGTGCTATGAACTTCCCTCTCAGGACTGCTTTTGCTGTGCCCCAGAGATTTGGGGTTGTTGTGTGTTCATTTTTATTTGTTTCCAGGAAGTTTTAAATTTCTTTCTTGATCTCGTTGGTAACCCATTCATTGTTTAACAACATGCTATTTAGCCTCCATGTGTTTGAATGTTCTGGTGTGTTTTTACTGTAGTTGATTTCTAATTTCATTCCACTGTGATCTGAGAAGATGCTTGATATGATTTCAATCTTCTTGAACTTGTAGAGATTTGTTTTGTGTCCTAACATGTGGTCTATCTTTATGAATGACCCATGTGCAATTGAGAAGGTTGTATATTCTGCAGCTTTGGGGTGAAATGTTCTATAAATGTCAATTAAATCCATCTGATCCAGGGTGACCTTTAGAGTCACTGTTTCCTTGTTAAGTTTTTGTCTGGAAGATCTATCTCGTGAAGTCACGGAGGGGAGGGGGTGAAAGTCCCCTACTTTGACTGTATTACTGTCAATTTCTCCATTAAAGTTCTCTAGAAGTTTTTTATATATTTAGGTGCTCCTATATTGGGTTCATATATGTTTTCCAAGGTTATATCCTTTTGTTGGATTGACCTCTTTAGTATTATGTAGTGATCTTTGTTATCTCTTGTGATGTCTTTCATTTTAAAGTCTAATTTGTTGGATATGACTATTGCTTCTCCAGCTTTATTTTTCCTTTCCATTTGCATGGAAAATTTTTTTCCATCCCTTCACTCTCATCCTGTGTGTGTCTTTTGTTCTGAGGTGGGTCTCTTGTAGACAGCATATAGTTGGGTCATGTTTTTTTTATCCATTCAGCTACCCTATGTCTTTTGATAGGAGCATTTAATCCATTTACATTTAAGGTTATTGTTTATATGTACTTGTTTATAGCCATTTTAATTCTGTATGCTAGGTTTCTCTCTTTATTTCTTCTTCTCATTATAGCAGTCCCTTTAGCATTCCTTGTAATGCTGGCTTGGTGGTGATGTACTCCTTTGACCGTTTTTTGTCTAGGAAGCTATTTCACCATCTATTTTGAATGATAGCCTTGCTGGATATAGTAATCGTGGTTTCAGATCCTTGCTTTCCATTACCTTGAGTACTTCATGTCATTCCCTTCTGGCCTATAGAATTTCTGATGAGAAATCAGGTGTCTGCCTTATGAGAGCTCCTTTATAGGTAACAGTTTGTCTTTCTCTTGCTGCCTTTAAGATTCTCTCTTTGTCTTTAATTTTTGGCATTTTAATTATGATGTGTCTGGACATGGGTCTGTTTGAGTTCTTCTTGCTTGGGGTTCTCTGTGTCTCCTGAACTTGTGTTGACTTTTTCTTTTACCAGGTTAGGGAAGTTTTCTGCTATTATTTCTTCAAACACATTCTCTATCCCTTTCACCTTTATCAATCTTGATAGCTGTAGTAAAGCAGTGAAATAGCATGTTAACATCAAGGTTTCCACCAAGAAACCAGGATACACTAGAAGCTACATGTCTAAGTAAGGTGCCAGAGCACAACATAGTTTCCTGACCCCTGAACTCTTTACCAAGGTTACCGACACCACTACAACTTCCAGAACAGTATGAGGCCAGCTTGAGACAATGATTTCACCCAAGAGCAAGGACAAATTCGCCTTGATGTTTATTCAGCAGTTTAAATAATGAGAGAAGTCAGTAATATGTTTTTTACTGTAACCTATAAGTCATGTTTATTTAAGATACCCTTTATGTAGTCTGATAGTTTCGGTTGAATTTGAGGGCTGTCTTTTCTTTTTTTTAATGTATGTTTTTATCAATTTCAGAGAGGAAGGGAGAGGGTGAGAGGGATAGAAACATCAATGATGACAGAGAAACATTGATCAGCTGCCTCCTGCATGTCCCCCAATGGGGATAGAGCCCGCAACCCAGGTATGTGCCCTTGACCGGAATCAAACCTGGGACTTTTCATTCCACAGGCCAATGCTCTATCCACTGAGCCAAACCGGC
This sequence comes from Eptesicus fuscus, assembly GCF_027574615.1. Lineage (NCBI taxonomy): Eukaryota > Metazoa > Chordata > Mammalia > Chiroptera > Vespertilionidae > Eptesicus > Eptesicus fuscus. Next base: position 17,213,791 of record NC_072485.1, on the reverse strand, counting down.
TAGGGCTTGAGGGCTATCTTGAAAGAGCATTGACTACTCACAATGAAGACAAACTGGAAGTGAAGAGTGGAACTGTGATGTCATGATCATAGGCACAGAAAGGGGCTCCACATCTTAGTGAAATTAGAAAACCAGGTCACACTGTCATCATGTCACACCACAGGTGTGGAGAACTAGGGCAGAAACCTATAGCTCTTATCTCTTGGTCCACTGAGCTAAAACTAATCAGAAGTTTGATTTTTTTAAATGTTCAAGTAGCAAATAATTTTTAAATTTATAACACGGTTTTTATACTTAGAATAGAACTCTCACTTGTTTAAAATTAATGTACCCTTCAACTCACAAGATAAATTAGTCTTAGAAGGATGTTGCCTAAAATGGAGAAATGCTAACATTGTTTACATTTTATGCTTGTATAATCTATTAGGTGCATTGTACAGAATGGCATTTTTCTTTCTCTTAGGACAGAAAAACAAAATATCTTGAAAGCAAAACTATGATAAATAGTTATTTGACAAAACAATATTGAAAAAAATAAATGAGTCCATTATTTCAGATTTTTTTGGACAAACCCAACTATTCCTTTCATTGGTTCCAAGTTTCTGCTTGAAATATTTATATATTTATCAACTGGGATTTAGAATTAAATTAAATCCCAGTTGATACATTTCCTTTTAAGCTTCTATTTCCAACAGATGTAAGAAAAAATGTAAATGTTCAAGCAATGAAGTATTACTTTCCAAGAGTGAGTTTTTTCCATACATTTAAGGAACCAGCAAAATGATTAAATATGATTGACTAAATTTTCATCTTTTAGAAGGATATATGACCATTCAAGTCACTAGTTTCCTTATCACTATGAAATACAATAACTAGTCCACATGTTGTAACTTATTTTAAAGACAATATGCCATTTGAGGAAAAAGACAATTTGGCTCAAGTATATTGGCTTGGCAGAGTTCTGACCATCCCCAAAACATATTTCAACAATATATACTGATGGAAATTCATCAAAATAGAAAACAAGACAAATTTAGACTTAAGTAGATTTAAATTAGCAATGATTTTTACAATAGGGAAAATTAACTAAGGATAGCATCTTTTCTCTTTTTAATTATTTGGAATAGTAATATTAGTTTAAAGAGGTTTCATTGTATGCAGTGTGTTATGAATAAGATCAGATCATTGAAGACAACCCTTGTGGATAGCTTTATTTGAAATTCTCTCCATATGGAAGAAAAAGAGCAATATACGAGATTTCATTTGACTTTTCTCTTGAAGGAAGTTGTTCTTTTGGTAAAATTTTCAATTCATTTTCATTAAAATAAGTACTTCTAAATTTTTTTATGTACTATTCTTTTATATATTATCAGGCATTCAAAAAAAGCATTTGACATATTAATATCAAGGTAAATATCTAAAAGAGAAATAAGATTAACATAAGAAACTATAAGCAAAATGCTGAAGTCCATAATGTAGATTCAATAATTAATATGAAAAACAAGAAAGGAGAAATACTAGTGTTGGCTGGTTTTATAAAAAAAGAGCTTCCTTATAGATTAATATCCAAATCACTGAATTTTTCTACCTCTGATATTTTCTTTTTATAAATATCAATAATATATTAAACCCACATCCCGTTAATTTTATCTTTCAGAGCTAAAGCTAGTCTACCTTGATCAAAATAAAAAAAAACAGCATAAAGTGAATATTTTGTACAGGCGGTAGTTACTTAGTCATCTGCTAAATATGCCATATAGCCTTAGAGAACTTAGATTTATGAAACTACAGAGGCCTCTCCAGCTGTTGCTTTTCTGGTGTATTAATTCAAGCTTCAGTTTGACAAAGAAAATTCTGTACTTCATCATCCATTTTAATATACTGGAGTATCTTACTTTTGACTTGCTGCTGTGAAATGCAATAATGTATTAAAGAAACATAAAGCCCCTCTTGGGTACCACACTCAGTTTCCTGACTCAACTCCCACCAGTATCATAATTGCTATCCTTACTTATATTACCTTCCTATCTTCATTCCTTCTTTCCTTTCTTTCTTTCCTCTTCCCTTTCTCTCCTCTTTCTTCCTCCCTCCCTCCCTCCTTTCCTTCTTTCCTTCCTTCCCTTTTTCCTTCCTTCCTTCCCTTTTTTCTTTCCTTCCTTTCTCCCTTCCTTCCTTCTTCCCTTCCTTTCTTCTTTCCTTCCTTCCCTTTTTTCCTTCCTTCCTTCCTCCCTTCCAAATAAAATATATGGCTCAGCACTTTCAGAAACTTGGTTTTTGGAATGGGAGGCAAAAAAATGGTCTTGTAAAAACATTGGGTTTGAAAGTCACAAGTAGATACCAATTGAGATTCTATCATTTACTAGCTGTATAACTCTGCCTGGACCTCTGTTTCCTCATCTGTAAAGTGAAAAGGATAAAAGGTTTTTATTCCATCACTATCTCCTCTATGTCTTCTTCTATCTCCACCCACCTGTTCCCACCCAAATGTTATAGGCTTGAAGTGAATATTAAATCATAAAATGTACCTGAAAACACTCTTGAAACTTAGAAATTTTATATAAATGAAGGAATTATTATAAATTTTATATTCCCCAATTCAGATAGTAATTGCCCCTATATGACTATAAGTTTTTGAAGGGGTCCACAGTTGCTTAGCAAAATGTTTCAAGTTGTCACTCTTTTTTTTTTTTTTTAATTATTTTATGATTTTTTACAGAGAGGAAGGGAAAGGGATAGAGATAGAAACATCGACCAGCTGCCTCCTGCACACCCCCCACAGGGGAGTGCCCGCAACCAAGGTACAGCCCTTGAGGGGGAAATGTCTTTTAAGATTCATAATTAACTGTAAAAATTTTAACAGTGTTGTCTAGGAAAATTAACCTATTCACTTATATATTAATGGTGTGTTTTTTTCATCAATTTAGAATTTAAATAAAGCAGGACTCTAAAGGAAAAAAATGGCAAGTGTTGATGGGAGAGTGGGAAGGGTGGAAAAAATAAGTGAGAGAAACTTAACCAAGGAGAGAAATCTGAGCACCATGAGAAGACTCAAGATTAAGGACACCTGAGGAGGAAAGGAAGTGTCCCAAAGACTCAAGCTTTTATTACATGCCACCACAATATGTTGTTATTTCCTGTTCACTTATCTGTCTCCCTAGTTAAAACTTAAGCACCTTGCTTTCAAGAACTGCATTTTCTAGCCTTGCTTACTGTATATCATTAGAGAGAAACAACTGAGTAAATCTGTGAAAATGTGTTTCAACGTTTTAGATATCGATCCTGTTGTCCATCTGTCCATTGTTTCATCCCTCTTCCCTTGTCACCTGCAGGCAGGTATTGAGTAAGCATTGATAGGAGGCGTTACAGTGAGTTCTGTCAATGAAGGGGAAAAGAATGGAAGTACTATCTAAATTTGAAATTTCCAAATATCAGATAACACCAGTTTATATAAATGTTATTGAAATTGCTAATATGAAGTACATTGAGGAATTGTTACCCATTATGCAAAGTTGAAGCTATGGCACACAAGAAAAATCCTTTTCTCATAAGACAAATGGTTGTAGATAAATGTTGGAGATGTTTTGAGAGACTGGCACACGTCCTTTTCCAGTGAACAATTTCAATGGCATTCATTGCAGGGATTTCTGAAAGGTTTTAACCTATCATGGTCAAGGTTAGATTACTTCATGAAGCCATGGGCGGGGGATGGTGTTACATTTTGCTTACTTAGTAGAAGGGGGAGTTGATATGCTTGGCTGCTTAGTACAGTCCTTTGAATGGTTATTTAAGTGTGGTTAGCAGCCTTTTACAGTGAATTCATTTCCAATGACTATGATAGATGGGAAAATGCCTACAGCTTGGACAAAGACCAACAGTGTGTCTTTCCTGGGGACAGCAATGAATGATTCTGGCCCCGACTCAGTTTTAGTGATATGCCTGGGAAAATGCTAAGACAAATATGATAAAATCAATTTGCAAAGGTTCCTAAAAGAACACGGTTCTGTGAAGAACAAAGCCTGGAAAATTAAACCCTTAAACCAAAAGAGTGGCATGAGGTTAGTAGATTAAGACGATGCATTGAAGTTTAATTTTATAAAGATGTTTATCTTTCCTGCATGAAAACAAAGCAACCTTCTGAAAAAATGATGGAGGTGAGCCCTGGACACAGAGGTGTCTCCTCCTACATGGGGCTCCAGTAAAATCATGCTGCGAACTCAGCTAAAACGACATGTGGGGCATCTTGCAATAAGGAGAATTGGCCCTGGTCAGCCCTGACTCTATTGCCACATATAGTTTGTATGTCAAACTAAGAAGCTACCATCTTAAATTTTAAAACCCTCCTTTGACTTCACTTCCTCCTCTGACTTCATTTTTCTGATCTAATTTACATGAAATTTCTTGAAAGAATTGTCCATAGTCATCTCTCCAGTTCCTCTTCTTCCTTTGCAGGTCTAGCTATATAATTTGCTGGGCCTAGTGCAAAGTAAAAAGGCGAGACCCCCTCCTCAAAATTATTAAGCCTTTCATAACAGGCCAGCAGAGTGTTAAGGCAAGTGTGGGCTCTTGTAAAAGTGGGGCATTGTGTGACCTGTACAGATCATAGCCCCTGAAGTTGACCCTGCTCCATTGTCATCTGAACCTACTCCAGTCAGGCTTTCATTCTCCAAGTCCAAAACATAGTTCTTGTCAACCTCAGCCATGGTTTTCTTTAGTTTAAATCTCACAGTCAATTCTCACCTTCATCTTATGGATCAGTGAGTGCAACCTAGCAGAGTGATCACTCCCTTCCTCTTGAAGCACCGTCATCACCTGGAACAGAACATACTTCCTCTGTTCACTGTCTGCCTCACTGGATGCTGCTTTCTTCAGTCTTATCTTCTGGTTCCTCCTTGTGGTAGGTGGAATATTGATTGGTTCCCTCAAAGGTATCCATGTTTCAATAGTGGGAACCTATGACTATGTTACCTTGCATGGTAAAGGGGCTTTATAGATGTGAGTCAGTTAAACATCTGGAGATAGAGTATTCTGGATTATTCAGGTGGGGCCGATGTAATAACATGGATCCTTATAAGAGCCAGGCAGGAGAACTGGAGTTAGTAGTAAGTGATGTGATGATGGAAGTAAGATGTTGGAGTAGTGTGAGGAAGGGGCAAGGAAAGCAGGAAGCCTCTATAAGCTTAAAAAAAAAAAAAGCAATGAAACAGACACAGACCCTCCCCTGAAATCCCCAAGAGGCATACGGTTCTGAAGTCCTGCCAAGAACTTGATTTTGTTTTTGTTTTTTTTTCTGCCACTCCACAAATTCTCCTTTTCTGGGGCTCTCTAGTTACATAAATCTTAGGCCACTTCAAGTTGTCCCACAGCTTTCTGATGCTCTATTTATTTTCAGTCCTTTTTCCTTCTCTATTTATTTTAAGACTATTTCTATCACTGTGAATTGAAATTCACTAATCTTTTCTTCTGAATTGTCTGATCTGTAATTAATATCACCCAGTGTATTTTTCTTCTCAGATATTACATGTAATATCTCTAGAAGTTTGATTTTGGTCTTTTTGTGTGTGTGTGTGTAACTTTAATATCTTTCATTATGATCATGCTCTCCTCCACCTTTTTTTATATAGTTTGTATGTTTTTTATATAGTTTGTAAATAGCTGATTTAATATCCGTGTCTAAAAATTCTATCATCTATATCATTACTGAGTCTATCTTGATTGATTGATTTAATTTTCTTCTCATTGTGGACTGTATTTCCCTACTTCTCTGCATACCTGAGAATTCTTACCGAATGGCAGACCAATTGAATTTTACATTATTACATGCAAAATGTTTTATTTCTTGAAATACTTTTTAGCCTTCTTCTGGGACCCAGTAAAATTATTTGGATACAAATAAATTTCAAGTCTACTTTTAAGCTGTGTTAGGTAGAACCAGAACAGACTTAATTCTAGAGGCTATTTGGGTCTTACTGAGGTAGAATACCTCTGAGTGTTTAATCCAACATCAGATGTATTATGGGATTTCTCCCCTCTGGCTGTTGGGAACATGAACTGCTACTCCAGCCTTTGTGAGCCCTGGGAATTTCCCCTGCTCACGTACAGTGGTCCTTTTCCTCAAGCGCATGCACTGATCAGTACTTAGCTAATGACGGAGAGAAATGCTCTCAGTCTCCAGTTCAGAGCTCCAGCTCTACCTTTCCAGTTCTCTCTCCCTTGTATTCTGTCCTGAGAATGCCAGTCCTCTTGATCTCCCTGAATTCTCATCTCTATCTCCACAACCAGGGGAGATCATGTACGCTGTTTGGTTTCCTTCTTCTCGTCCTGTGGCTTTGGAAACTCCCTCCAGAAAGTAAACTAAGGCAATCATAGAACTTACTTCTTTTGTTTCCCATGCTGCCTGTTACCGAATCTTTAAAAATCATCGTTCCATATATTTTTTTAAAAAATCATTGTTCCATATATTTTCATTGTTTAAGGCAGGAGGGCAGCCCCACAGCCAAAACTATCACAGCCAAAAGCAGAATTCTATATCTGAGTCAATTTTCAACAAGAAGAACAGGATGTGCAACTGGCTTTACTACATATCTAGCTGTCTTATAATGCCTTTACAACACTATAGTAAGTTTAAAAAAATGTACTATTAGCAAAAAGCTAAGTAAACAATAATAGGAAACACTGAGAATAGTACCCAGTGTTTAACATACACATTATTTGTGTGTTTATATGTGTGCTTTACATTTATTAATTTATTTAATTATCACAGCTATGTCATAAAATAGGCACCATTAGTATTTCTCTTATATTGATGATAAAGAAACTGGGGCACAGAGTAACTGAGTTACTTGCTCCAGTCCACATAAGTCCTAAAGACATAGCCAGGATTGAAATCCAGGAAATCTGGCTCCAGAGACCAGGCTCTTACTAGTAACCATTAAACTGCATTGTCTCTTCCTAGTAGATACCAATAGATTTATTCAACATCATATATCTAAGCATTATACAGCATTATAAATTGTAGAAGTGGCCTTTGAATTACTGGGTCATAAACTTGTCATCTTTTGTCCATTCACAAAATAAGCCTCTCTCCTCCTCAAATAAATTAAAAATAGAAATACCATATGATCCAACAATCCCATGTCTGGGTATTTATCCAAAAGAATTGAAATCAGTATCTTGAAGAGATATTTGCACTCTTATGTTCACTACAGTTTTATCCACAATCGCCAAGATATGGAAACAACCTATCATCCATGGATGAATGGATAAAGAAAATATAATATGTACATACAATGGAGTATTTTCAGCCTTAAGAAAAAAGTAAATCCTGCCATGTGACAGTACAGATGAACCTTGAGAATATTATGCTAAATGAAATAAGTCAGTCCCAGAGGACAAATACTATGAGATTCCATTTATATGAGGTACCTGGAGTAGTCAAACACACAGAATAGAGAGTATAATGGTGCTTGCAGGGGCCAAGAGAGGGGCACAAAGTCTCTCCTAGAGATCTGAAGTATAGCATGTGCCTGTAGTTACTGTTTGTACACTTAAAAACGGTTGGAAGGCTAGATTTCATACTAAGTGTACTTAGCACAATTGTAAAAAACGACAAAGATAAGCCTCTCTATACAACTTCGGCTTTATCACCCGTGGGATCTGAAATAAGTGGGTTGATCCACTTGTTTTAGATGTTTTGATATGACTTCTGAAAGCCTGAATCTAAAACAGCTCCCAGGTCATTATTCCTCATCCTTGAGTCAATATCACCTTTATGCTACTTTTGAACCTTCCATCTTCTGTATCATGGCATGTCCCAAAAACCTGGTTGCTGTGCACATCCCCCTATTTTAGAACAAGCTACTTGAACTTTCCAGCTGCCCAGACCCTCCAAAGCAGGCACCATGTTTTTGTATCCACAGCGCCAGACATAATGTAGATGCTCACAAATGAGTATCAAATAATTGAATCAGTGACAAAAATTTTAATGCATCCAGAAGTCAGAAATGCTACTTATAGACACTACAAATCTACTACTAGCTTAGAACCCTGTCACCTTTATCTCCTGAACTGTGGGCAATTGCTGCTCCTAGACAGCACAAAGGAGTCTTTTATGACCCAGACAGATGGAACGCTGTCACCTCCAGGTATCTTTGTTCCACATCATGAATTGCTAACCCATTAAAAAACTGTAATGCACATTTGACTGGTTTTTTTTTTCTTCTACGCCTTATAAATTCATACAGAGGAAGAATTGTGTTTGGTAAATGTTGACAAATAAAATCATAGCAGTTTCAAGTAGTAAAGATGCTTATACTCAGAACCGAGTACAGTTTTTGTTTTTTGTTTTTTTAGAGTACAGTTTTTATATCCAGATTTTCAAGCATTTGCCAGGGGTGGGGAATATTTTTTTTTTCTGCCAAGGGCCATTTGGATATTTATAACATCACTCATGGGTTATACAAAATTATCAGCCTGAAAATTAGACTGTTATATTTGGTCAAACATTTAAATAACTCATCCCTAATGCCTCAGAAGGGCCAGGCCAAATGATTTCACAGGATGTATAGTGCCCTAAGCCAGATGTCTTCCCTCCACCCCCCTGATTTATGCCTATACTGTAAGATGGTAACAGAGAATCGGTGCAAGTGTCTAGGCATTACTTTGTCCTTATTTTAAGAGTCAAGTAATATTATATATTCTAATGTCATAACACTATATGTATGATTTATTGCAAGTTAGCTATGCCAGATCCCCTCATCAAGAAATAGGAATACTGGACCTGGGTCTGGGGAACTTGGTGGGGCATGTTAACAGGGTATCTTTGCATGGCTCTCCACTGCAGCCCAAAGTTAGTTCAGCATCTGAGAGCTGAGATTGAATTAAGAGATCATCATTAAGAGAATTTGATATTGAAAGCCAGGCAGAATATCCAACCACCTTGTTGATCTGCAGAGGCTCAGCAGAGAGGGGAAATAGGGAAAAATAAGAAAAATGAGATAAGTGGGAGCGCCAAGCATGGCCTGTGAGGATAGTCCTGGGAACATCCTTGGCCTGGACACCATGGCTCTTTCTTTTTAATTTTTTATTGAATTTATTGGGGTGATACTGGTTGATAAAATTATATAGGTTTCATGTGTACAATTTCTACAATGCATCATCTACCCCAAGTCAAGTCTCCTTCCATCACCATTTATCTCCCTTTATCCTCTTCTGCCTCCCCCCACCCCTGTTTCCCTCTGGTAATCATCATACCATTGTCTGTCTATGAGGATGTTTTTGTTTTGTTGTTTCTATGTTTAATCCCTTCTTTTTGTTATAGGAACTGAGGAGGTGGTTGTCAAGGACCAGCTAAAACTCAGCTAAGCTGCTTCCTCACTCTGCTGAGGCTACCCCACACAGGAGTCCTTAGGGAAAAACATTTCTCTTCACTGTCTTGAGACTCTCACACTCCCCAAAAGAGGAAAAGTAGTGAGAAGGCTAACCCCTATTTTGTAAAACTACTGTTTGGAATTCTCTGCTATTTTTTTAGACAGCCTCTTATTCTAAAAAAATAAATTTGCTTTCTAGCCTGCTTAAGCCTGCTTGAATAATAAGATAAACTTAGCTGTCTGACCTTGTAGGCCAGAGACTAGATACGCCCATACTCTCAATGCCATGCCAGGTGCATTTTTAATTGGATAGAACTGTATTGTTTTCAAGGACAGCAGCAAGATAACCACTAAGCGCACATAGGGCTGGCTCTGTAATAAAAAGGGAAGTTCTGCTTGTAGCTTTGTTTAGAATTTGAATTCATTTTCTCTGAGCCCACCGCGGTGAATAAAGTGTGACTCCAAGCTCTCTGAGCATTGCTTGATTTATTCTGGTTCTCTGCAACATTATAAAGTCTAATTTTTTCTGTGCAGCTGCCCTACAGTTCAAAGGTAAAAATTACACCCTGAGAAAGTAATACTCTCCAGCTATATTTACTAAAAGTATTTAAGGGAACAGCTAGTTCCCTTAAACACAAGTAATACAGATCTTACTTAATCTTGGGTAAATTTCCTACCCTATATCTACCCTCATAATTCATCACATATTACATCCTTCTACCCAGTAAACTTGAACTTATCAAGAATGAATTCAAATATTTTAAAGAAAATAATCAAATTTATTTGCAATGATAGATTGGCAGAAGATTACATTGCAATGCAACCACTCAATTCCAATTTGGATATTATTGGTCTGAGACCATTTTCAATTCAAAACATTGTTTGAAATGAGGTCAGATGAGACTTTGTGATAGTAGAGCTGGTCTCTACCTGTCTGTTTTAGGTTTTGTGACAAGTTGGTACATGTTTTATATCTAGAGTATCTGACAGTCACCCTTTTGCATAATTTACAGGTTCCTCAGTCAGAACAACATGGTATTGTCTTTGTGCTAGGCAGGTGACATAACCATTAATATTTTATTTTATAAATAAAAATTGTGCTAACGTTCCAACTCAGTAAACACTCTGTACACAGTACAAAGGAAAGGAAATGGGATGCTATATAGTAGGATTGGAAGAACTTTGATATTGTGTTTCTCAAACAAAATATTTGCCAGCATAGCAATGAAGACAATTCGTAGAATTTGAATGCTTTTGTCAGGGATGGGGATTTGACAGACTTAAGAAAGTGAAAAGGTAAAAACTAAATGGAGAACTTACCAGAGTACTGGCTAATAATGGTGGGATTTTGTAATAAAAAAAAACACAATTTCAACAGAAACATCAAAAGTGCTTTATTCAAAGTAATGTCCATCGCCAGCTACACATTTCCCCCATCTTTAGGTAATTTGTGGATACCGTCCCAATAGAATTTTTCTTGTTTTGAGGTAAACCATTCAGAGACACAATTTTCCACTTCTTCATATGTTTTGAAGTGCTGCTCAGAAAGTGCATGTGCCATCAATCGGAACAAGTGGTAATCTGAAGGAGCAAGGTCTGGTGAATACAGCGGGTGGGTTAATACTTCCCAGGCAAGATCTTTTAACGTGTCTTTAACTGGTTTTGAAGTGTGTGATGGTGTGTTATCATGAAGCAAAATTACTTTGCCATGTCTTTTGGCCCATTCTGGTCATTTTACAATCAAAATGTAGTTCAAATTGACCTGGAAGTTCTTTGTCTTTCACATTGAATTCATCACTTTTAAAGCATTTAAACCAGCATTCACAAGTATCTTGAGATGGAGCATGTTCACCATAAGCTTCCTGAAGTATACAATAACTTTCAGCAGAGCTTTTCTTCAAAATAAAGTAATGAATTAAAATTTCCCATAAATGCTCTTTTTTTGGCACAAAATTCGACATTTTTAAGCATAAAAATATCTATGATGTTAATACCTTCAGCAAATTTGACATATGAAGGTTTTGAAGCTTGCTGTCAATACAACAAAATAGCATATATATCAAATCGCATATATAGCAACATATGTGTAACTCCATCTATTGAAAAAAATCCGCATTATTAACTGGTACACCTAGTACTAAGGCCAGAATTCTAGAAATGTGTTGTTGTTTTTTTGTATTGCGGTTGTTATTGCTATTCCTATTTAATAATTTTAATAACCCTAAGAGATAGTTATACTTATGTCTACTTTAAATATTTAAAAAACACCTTGCCTAGTACAAATTGAGTGTTTTGATCAAGGTCACCTGGAGAGACCAAGGTTCATTCAGAGCATGAATCCAGATCTGCTTGACTCCACAGTCCAGGGCTTGTTCATGTAGGACAAAGTGGTGCACAGTACCATGTCAGGCACATTGGCTGCCTACCCAGCATCCATCCTCTCTTCATCCTTCTTACTAAAACCCACATGTTGTTAAGGTGTCCACCCTCCCCCACATTGCCATGCAGTTCAAAGGCAAACATCCCCTACTCCAGGGGTGCCTGTCTGAGTGGTCATCACTATTCCCTTTGCATTGATTATGTGTAGGCTGGGACTATACAACTCAATTCTGGCCAAAGACACATTAGAGGAAATCTGCCACTACAGGGGCAGGGGGTTTCTTCTTTCTTTAGAGCAAACCAAACAAGAAACAATTGTCTCCATCCCTGGCATATGGTTATGTCTGAAAACGATGCCTATACTTGCTTCCATCACTTGGTACTGACCCCGGGGAAAAAGCCTCTGCCAAAGAAGGCAGAGCAGAAGAACAAAAGATCCTTGGAACTGATCAACTAAATAAACCTAGAATCTGCTATGTCCCTGGACTTCCCTTTATGACATAGCACATGCTTGTATTTACCCCAGTTTAAATTCTGTTCGTTGGAGCCTAAAACACCCTAATGATATACTAACTGGATGCCAAGATGACGCGCAGCAAGATTTGACTGATCTACTCTTGGCAGATTTCTAGGCAAGTGTAATAGAAGGTCCCAAACAGAAGAAAATTCATCCAAGTAGGGCAGGTGAAGAGGTCAAAGTGACTAGCTATAACTTGTCACTAGGACTTCTAAGGTAGAAAGTTAGGAAATCAAGGGCCAGCTGGTACAGCGACAGGAACATTTGCAGGAATGAAACCTGGGACTCCTGGCAAAGCAACCTGGCTGGTTTTCATCTGCTGAAGTTGGGCCCTGTCACAGACACAAAGAACAGGTGGTCTGTTCCTATCAAGCTGAAGTAGAAAGAAATTGCCTGGCAAGAGCCAAGTTAATTAAATTGAGCTCCTAAGAATTTCTTCTGGGCAGTTATTTTTTCATCTAAATGAAAATTTTGAAAATTAATTACTCTCACAATCACTTTCAATTCATTGGCTCAGGTAGTTCAATTTGATGTATTAAAAATTTTATGTTTAATATTTAGAGCATAATGAGTTAGCCTCCGTTTTAATATATCTAATATCTCAATGAAGATTCTACAGTAAGTATATAAGCTACTTAGGTTCTTAACACAGCATCTGTATGTATCAGAGCAAGATGGAGGGAGAGAGATATTGAGAGAAGAGAGAGAAAAAGACTAAGAAATTCTGTATCTGGGTCATCATGCTTGTTATTAGTCATACTAGAGGCCCAGTGCATGAAATTCATGCACTGGGGGCGGGGGGTGTCCCTCAGCCCAGCCTGCACCCTCTCCAATCTGGGACCCCTCAAGGGATGTCCAACTGCCCGTTTAGGCCCAACGGGCAATTGGACATCCCTCTCACAATCCAGACTGCTGGCTCCCAACCGCTCGCCTGCCTGCCTGCCTGATGGCCCCTAACTGCTTCTGCCTGCCAGCCTGATCACCCCCTAACCACTCCCCTGCCAGCCTGTTCAACACCTAACTGCTCCCCTGCCGGCCCGATTGCCCCTAACTGCCCTCCCCTGCTGGACTGGTCACCCCTAACTGCCCTCCCCTGCTGGCCTGGTTGCCCCTAACTTTCCTCCCCTGCATGCCTGATTGCCCCCAACTGCCCTCCCCTGCAGGCCTGGTCCCCCCAACTACCCCCCCCTGCAGGCCTGATTCCCCCACAACTGCCCTCCCTTTCAACCCTGGTCCCTCCCAACTGCCCTCCCCTGCTGGTCTGATCACCCACAACTGCCCTCCCCTGCTGGCCATCTTGTGGCAGCCATCTTGTGTCCACATGGGGGTGGGCATCTTGTGTGATGGAGTGATGGTCAATTTGCATATTATCTCTTTATTATATAAGATTCCTTGTTTTTTCCTACTATACATAACAAAGGACATTTGCTGCACCTTCTGATTCACTGCATGTTATTTGTTAGAATTATTTAAAATGCCTCCCAAGGAATCGTATGTACAAAAGCTCTAAAATAACTTCTCTAGAGAAATTAAGGCTAGTAACTATTTACATATAGAATTACACAAACTAATGAACACAAAATTTCCACTTTTCTTCTACATTCCTGGTTTTTTTTGTTATTGTTGGTTGTTTTTGTTTTCTTTTTGTTCTTTAGAAAGAGAGGCAGAGAGAGGGAGAGAGAGAAACATCAATGTAAGAAAGAAATATTGACTGGTTACCTTCCATGCCCATGACCTGGAATTGAACCCAAAACCTGCGTATGTGCCCTGACCTTGAATTGAACCCGTGACCTTTTGGTGTAAAGGATGACGCTCCAACCAACTGAGCCACACCAGCCAGAGCCACATTCATGTGTTGTTGTTTTTTAATTTTTTATTTGAGATACAATTCATACAACATAAAGTTCATCATTTTAGCCATTTAAAGGTGTACAATACAGTGGTTTTCAGAATACATGCAATGTTATGCAACCATCACTACTTTTGTTTTCCAGACACGTATCATCAAAGAATCCCCATTCATTTTAGCAGATATTCCCAAATCCCTGTCCCCATTATTCCTCATTAAATATGAATACACCCTCTTTCTTTATGAATTGGCATTTCCTCGACATTACATTTATATGAAACTAGAGGCTCGGTGCATGGATTCATGCACCAGTGGGGTCCCTCGGCCTGGCCTGCAGGGATTGGGCCAAAACCGACTCTCTAACATCCCCCGAGGGATCCTGGATTGCCAGAGGATGGTTCTCAGGTGATGCACTCCGGAATCGGGCTCCCTCCTCTCTGGTTCTGGGTGTGTCACCTGAGAACCGCAGCTGCCAAGTCACCACAGCTCGGCAGCTCCTGCGTTGAGCACCTGCCCCTTGGTGGTCAGTGCGTGTCATAGCTACCTGTTGGACAATTGCTTAGGCTTTTATATCTATATATATAGATATAAAAGCCTAAGTGATTGGCCAACCAGCCGACCGTTCGACCAGCCGACCAGTAGCTATGATGTGCACTGACCACCAGAGGGCAGATGCTCAATGCAGGAGTGGAAACCACAGGCATGGAAACATGGAACAGACTGATGAATCTCAGAGGGAAGGTGGGAGGGCAGGAAAGATTAACCAAAGATCTTATATGCATACTAGAGGCCCAGTGCACAGATTCGTGGGGTCCCAGTGGGGTCCCTCTGCCTGGCCTGCACCCTCTCACAATCTGGGAACCCTCAGGCGATGTCAGAGAGCCGGTTTCGATCTGATCCCCAATGCCACTGGTGCACAAATCCATGCACCGAGCCTCTAGTATATAGATAATATAAGAAATTTTCTGTCTGGCTTTTTGGTATGATATATTTCAGGGTTCATCCATATTGTGCATGTGTTGGTACTTCATTCTTTTTATGGCTGAATAATATTCCCTTATATGGATATACCAGTTTTGTTGATCTATTCATCAGTTGATAGGTATTTGTATTGTTTCTACTTTGGGACTGTTATATTTTGTTTTGTTTTATTTGGTTTTGTTTTGTTTTCCAGAGGGGTTGACCAGGAAAACAGGCCAGCTTCACAGAAGTGGAAGAAATGGAGAGGATGTTGCATCCTGACTTAAGAAAGTCATCTGACCAAATGTGATTTCCTATATTTTTTAAACATAAAAAGGTATACAAATGAGTATATTTTATTTAAACATTATATTCATCAGGTAATGGAAACTGCAGAGGTAGTGGAGGTTGTAATAGATAATAAAGATAAAGTCAGGAAGCTTTTACCTATGCTCTTCTAGTAATCTCTGATAAAATCAGTAATAAAATCCCTGCTTAAAAAGAAAAGAGGGGAAAAGAAAAAAAAATGTTTAAATATATAAAATGGTGACAGAGGGAAACAGCAGCTCTCAGGATAAGATACCAACACAATTATACCTTCCATGGTACTGGAAATTGTTTCTAACCTATTGTAACTGAAATACAGAATTCTTTTTAATAAGACAATTTGACCCAGAAGGCAATGGAAGCTATTGTGACTTTGTACTGTGCCAAATTAGTTGAGTTGAAGCCATGTTTCCCAGAATTCTTTCCTTTGTTTGTCTCCAGGTCAGGATTGGCTTCGAGAGAAATTTTCATGAGATTTGAAAGGCAGAAGTCAAAGAGTAGCTGTTCTATGCTCTGAAAGTTGGTCTAGGGCCAGGCGTGTTGCAGCTCAAATACATGTTGCTCATCTGCCGGCTCACCTGTTGGCCTGGGGCAGCATCTAGAAGCACAGCTCCTCCAGATTCCACCAGATTTTCTTTTTCAGTCCAGGGTCTACCAAAGCAATAAGGAATGCACTGTGAGAAGGGTGCAAGCTCTTCTCTGTAGGGCAGGGCTGATAGCAGTGGGAATGATAAAAACAAAGACAACAATCACCACATGATGTCACTTTATAATCATAAGATAGCCAGATGCAATTATCCTAATGAGTGGCAAAGTTGGAATTGGCATCCAGGGGTGCCTGAGCTAGGAAGAGTTATGGATGCAGTTATAGATGCAGCGATGGGCAAGATAAATTATCAGAATGCTGAAGGAAGTCATCACAATAAAAAGACACATGGCTTCTAGAGTCGAGCTATTTTTCAGAACCAGAACCTGTTGAGTGAGAGGCTGCAACTCCAAAGGGAATGACCCATTAATACCATGGCAAGAGTACAGTTATGTTCCTCACAGTTCTTCCCAGGGTATCTACAGTCATTTACTTTAAGACTATCATACAGAGAGCTCAAGTTGACATTGGTACCTGGAGACCCAAAGCATCATCAGAGTGGCAGCTTATAGAGACCAGATAATAAAAGAGTCATCTGGGTCTA
Organism: Eptesicus fuscus; assembly: GCF_027574615.1. Taxonomy (NCBI): domain Eukaryota; kingdom Metazoa; phylum Chordata; class Mammalia; order Chiroptera; family Vespertilionidae; genus Eptesicus; species Eptesicus fuscus. The sequence continues at coordinate 17,197,204 of NC_072485.1, read as the reverse complement.
TGGACCCATACAGTGGTCATCTGCCTTGTCACCAAATATATAATTAAAATAGTCATACTTGGTAATTGGCACAAACCCCACATCAGTTGCTTGACTTACAGGATGAGAACTATCATACAGGGCAAAACCAATTAGATATTTGAAAACTACCACTCCCTTCTCAGTCAAGATAATAAATCGTACATAAAGGTAAGCAAGGGTGTGTTTAATGATATCTTTAGAGACTTAAAAGATGCAGGAGAGCTGGTCTCCATTATATCTCTGTTTGGCACACCTGCAATCTTGGAAGTATAGTGGAGTTTGTACTTCTAATAATGAGTGAAAGCTTAGATCATTAATGTTAACATTCTCTTCTTTTCCAATATACACACTTAAGGTATAAATTTCCTCTTAAGATGGATCAAGGATTCAAACTCTGGACAGCTGCAACACCACAAGATGAAACATTTGTCATAAAGAACATTAATTTGAGTCACCTTCATGTGAAGAAGTCAATAATTGCATGAAATTTCACTTTCAGGTTTTATTTCTATAAATGTTTATTGATTGCCCACTATGTACCAGCATTATGGAAGATATTAGGTATATATGATAAACTATATAAACCTGATTAAACTTTCAACCTAGGAAAAAATACTAAGAATACAGACGAGAGAGCCTACAGTTCTAATTCAGCAGAATGTGCTATGATAGGGATTCCAGAGAACACCTGACCCAGATTTGAATGCAGTAAGAAGTTGATGATGAGGGCTCAGAAAAAAGTTAAGTAGCAGAGGTTTCAGGAAAGAGGGCAGAAAAAACACACAATTTCAGGCAGAAATAACACAGGTAAGGACAGAGAGGTAAGAAACGTGTGCTGGATGCTAGGAACATCCTAGCAACTACAGGGGCAACTATCTTCCTGTCCTTGGGTTACTAAGAGTAGCTTTCTACCAGGGGAGCACTTCTCTCTAGTAGAAATGTTGTACTTAAGGGAAGAGGAGGAGCTATCTGATGAGTAACTTTGGGAGAAGAAAGTGAGCATGCAAAGCTCAATTTGTTCTCTCTCTCTCTCTCTCTCTCTCTCTCTCGATTGTATCTGCTGAGCTGGCCCAACTCACTATTAAGAAGGCTAACTGGGTTTTGATGCCACAATATTTAATCCAGTTTTTTCAAAATTAAAGCAAATACTTTATCTCAGACCTTTATGTATTTTTTCAACTGAGCCTTCATAAGAGTAAAGGGGAGTTAACACTTGATTAACCACAACTTCTGCAAACCTCTTTAGGCCTCTTCAGGTATGAGTAGAGTCTAAACTCTGAAGGGAGGGTTTAGAGAAATGGCATTGCCACGGTCAGATAGAAAGTTGCCTCTACCGATACTAAAGCACTATTGTTGTACACCGAGAGGAATATCTTTAGTCACAAGAGTCCTGGCCCCTCAAATAGCCTACCTCAGTTTCACTAACATGTAAATTATCAAATTCTCAGATCCCAATGGATGCTAACTACTCAGTGCAGTTTTTTTCAGTGTTCCTACCCTCACCCTTGCACAATTCTCTACTCAGCATTCTCAAATCCTCCTTATTTTGAGAAGTAGATGGTGTATTTAAACCAATGAGTGGTAAAATATGACCAAAACAGTAACAGGAGACCCCAGCCTCCACAAAGGTCAAACAATTAGGCAGAAATCCATGAACAGAACAGCTCTAGTAGAACCCTGAAGTCCACTTAAGAAAATTGCAGCAACACAGTGAGACAAACTTGAGAATAACCACACACTAAAAGAAGGAAGAGAGCTTTCAAGTGTCTGCATCACTCCAGCAGGCATTGATTGCTCAGCACCAAGAAGGAACTCCCCAGGAAGAGTTCCTCTCACCAGGGAAGAGTGGGATGAGCTACCAGCTTACCCAGCCTTTCCAGAAACCACACAAAGGCCTTGCTTCAGTTTCAGCCAGACAAGTATAGGTGAAACAAAGAGAGGAAACTGGGAATAAGGACGAAAAGCAGAGGCTACCAAAGCAGCCACATTGTAGGCACAGTGGTGGTACACAGTGGCCAGCACTGTGGACACACCCAACAGCTTTCATCACTGCAAAACCCAATGGGTAGCACAGCTGCCCCCATCCTATAGTACTCAAAGTCCTAACTAGATCAATCGTGAAAAAAAGAAAGAAGCAAAAGACATCCAAACAGTAAAACTATCCCTGTTTGCAGATTACCTGATTTTATGAATAGAAAATCCTTAAATACCCCACCAAAGCACTAATTGATTAGTTGAAACTAATCAATACTAGCAAATTCAGTAAAGTTGAAGGATGCAAAAATCAACATACAAAAATCAACTGCATTCATTTCTATACACTAACAATGAAATACCTATTCACAATAACATCAAAAACAATAAAATATGTAGTAATAAATTTAACTAAGGAAGCAAAATATATCTATAATGAAACTAAAAGACTTTGATGAAAGAAATTGAAAAAGACACAAATAAATGAAAAGATATTCCATATTCATGAATAGTAAGAATAAATATTGTGTTACCCTATGCCTTAAGTGAGAAGGGAAAAGAAGGCCAAGTTCACTATGAGACTAACATACTTCCTATTGTTTCCACTTTAAAATCTATAATTAGTTTCTGCCTTTTACTTCCTTTTTTCTTTTTGTCTTATGTACAAACTAACCTGTCAATTATCGAGCTCTAGTGTTTATTCACTCCTCCTGCATTTAATGTTCTTCGATTTCCTTGAGCTTCTTTGGTATGACTTCTGATCATTTTATTCTCTTAAATTCAAGTAAGGGAAAGTATATGACAATTTCATTATAATTCAGGTTTGCCTAAATATTGAAATAAATATATTTAAATTTAAAGATATTTCTGAGTATATAATAATAATATGTATATGACTTTTATTTCAGGACTAAAGACTTACCTATATATATAAAAGCCCAAGCAACCGTCCAACTGTTTAACCGTCCTACCAGTAGCTATGACACGCAATGACCACCAGGGGTCAGACACTCCAACTGGTAGCTATGATACACACTGATCACCAGGGGGCAGATGCTCAACATAAGAACTGCTGAGCTACAGTGACTTGGCAGCTGTGGTTCTCGGGTGACACACCCAGAACCAGAGAGGAGGGAGCCCGATTCTGGGGTGCATCACCAGAGAACTGCCCTCTTGCAATCTGGGACCCCTCAGGGGATGTTGGAGAGCCAGTTTCAGCCCAATCCCAACAGGCCAGGCTGAGGGACCCCACCAGTGCACAAATCCGTGCATCGGGCCTCTAGTTTATTATAAAAGAGACAGTCCTGATCTGACAATGTTGAGACTAAGTGTTATGATCTATCAATAGTCAGGTACAATGTGGTTAAAAGATTATGAAGTGGTTATGAAAATATATACAACTTTCAATTATTTAGGAAAATAAACTCAGTATAAGCAGGGTGTCTTTTATTAAATTTGTCTGACTTGGACATTTCTTCTATTATTCCATGTTTCATTAGTTCACATTCAATTGAGATGACCAGTTGTGTAAAATAGTGTAAAACAGGCCTTAAAACCAACAAATTAACTATGAAACTTTTAAAAACTAAGAACAGAGTTCAACAACTTAAAATTTAGCAAATTAGAATGTAACAGAAAAAATGTTCTCATTATAATAATTATAAGAATATTATACCGAGAAATAAACTTAAGAAGAAATATAAATCGCTTATACAAAAAAAAAAAAACTATAGAAATTAATGGAGTAACCTAAAACAAAACCTAAACAGATGAAAAGATAACATATTCCTTGATGACAAGACTCAATATAATACATCTGACAATATATTATATCCTGTCAAATTCACTTATAAGAATGATAAAATCTAATCACTACCCAAAATATATGGTACTGACTATAAAGCCCATGGTTTTTTCACTCTAGTATATTACTTTGCTTTTAAAGACTTAGAAATAATTAAACATACAATAATATTAAAGCAGCTAAATAATTTTAGTGCATTCATAAGATGCAATCCTGTGAAATCATTAAAAATGTACAATTTGAGCCCTGGCCAATGTGGCTCAGTTGGTTGGGCATCTTCCCGTGCACCAAAAGGTTTCCAGTTTGATTCCTGTTATAGTGCACGCCCGGATTTTGCCAGTAGGGGTCGTGCAGCAGGCACCCTATCCATGTTTTGCTCTCACATAGATGTATCTTTCTATCCCTCACCCTTCCTCTGTCTCTAAAAATCAATAAAAAAAAATTTTTAAATGTATAACTTAGAAAAATATTTAATGTGAGAAATACCCATAATGTAAATCAATGATAAAAAAAATATAAGCAGGAAACTGTATGTTCAATATGATCCCAAGTTTGTAAATAAAAATGTGTATGACCAAAAAAAAGTCTAGAAGGAAGAAAGAAAAAAAGGAAGGAAGGAAGGTAAGAAGGAAGGAAGAAGGGAAGGGAAGGAGAGAGGGAGGAAAAGAGGGGAGAGAGGGGAAAATTGGCTAAATGTTTGGGGCTAACAATTTAAAAGAATGGGAAGAGAGAATTATAAAAATATGAAAATATTTAGCACTCAGATTTCTTTGCAAGTGTATTTAAGATCTTTAACAACCTGAAGATACTAGGAGTAAATGTACTAATAGTGTGACTTATACAAGAAAAGCCAATAGCAAGCCAACACATGAGCCTATATCAAAAGCTATAACTTGAGTCCTGTATCAAAAGACTGGTGAGAAATACACATTTAGGGTTTTAATTTAAAATAAAAATGTTTAAAATCTATTCATGGCTTTGTTTCTGAGCCTCCCACTCAAGTTTTCACCAATACTGATAGAGTAATAGGACTGCACCATGCTGAGTTGTGGAAGTTGTAAGTTTAATCTGCATTGTGTCAGAGGGGAAAACGCAAGATAGAGTCTTGTGATCTGGGTTATAAACTTAGTTCTGTTGCCAACTAGCTATGGACTTTTGAATACTAAGCACCTTAATCTACCGACCTTAGTTTCCTTATTTGTAAATAAGAAGGTCTGGCTAGAAAATGGATACAAACGTTATTTTTACTTTTCATAACAATTTTATTATTTGTAAATAAACATTTATAAAGTAACAGTAAGTTTACTACAGTAGAAAGGCAATATATTTCAATTATTTATGGTATGTAATATCCAATTAGAACTTTTTTTGATAATATAGGGAAGGTGTGGGGACCATGCCAGGTCCCTGGATAGTCAAGGCCAGTGGGAGCACAGAGGCCTCGTTGTCAATACACCAGAATGGCCAAAGGCCGCTCTGGGCATGTGCCTACACGGGATGTTCAAGGACTCTGAGCCTGGGAATCCCAATCAGGCCAAGAGACCAGGAGAGGGTGCAAGGACACATGGTGTGCCCTTCAGTAGCCGATATGATTGATGTAACTATTGGCAAGAAGCCTTCTTTGTCTAAATAGTGTAAAAGTAGGTTACTGACCAGTCTAGTTGGAGTAGGCTGGAGTGAGAAGAAGTCAGCAGGAGTATGGATTGAGAGCAGCTGGGCAGGAGAGACAGGAGAAGCTGCTGAGCCGGAGAGCTCAGGTACCCCGACGATGTGAGGCGGTGAATCTAGGAGGCAGCATGCGGCGACTCAGATAATAGCTGTGGGTACAGAGCCTGATGCTGCTTTATGGGAAAGATATATGTTCACCAGCCAGTGTCCAGCTGCCTGCCTGTATGGACTTTGCTGTGAGGACTGTTCTTGTCTGATGGCTATGTGACCACTGGCTTCAGGAATATACTCATTCTTACATACCCACAACCTCTCATGGCTTCTCCGAGTGCCCCGCTGCTGAGAATTGACCTGTAACTAGTGAGCAGAGGATAAAGGAGGAACTTGGACTAAGTTCCCAACAGTTAGTACAGTGGGCCTGGTTTGAGGAAGAACCAACCCTGGTGTAGTCGGGAAGAATTTAGAAGAATTCATGGACTCACAGCCACTCAGAGCCAGTCAGACCAGCAGAGCTGAGCGGTGCTCTTGCTGCTGGCTCTGACCGAGAACATTTAGTTATATCACAATATTTTTTTGCAGAGGAGGGAAGCAGAAAATCACATTTATGAACTTGAATAAATACAATAAATTCATATACCCAGTATTCAACATTGTTGTTTTGGGAAATGTATCACTTTTTCTAAGTTAAATCTGGCATGAAGCTAATATATTGTTAAAATATTTAACACACCTGAACTCTGAATCCAGATATGTTACTGAATTATTTTGGTGCACTAGAAAAGTCTCCCAGTCATAACTTGCCAAGAAAACATCTATTTTTCATCTACCCTCCTCCCAACCATACACCAAGGTGTATGAATAATTGAAGAGTTTGCAGGAACATGTTCCACAAATTTACAATTAATTATTATAATCTGGCAAGGAAGCCTCAATGCCTGTAGTGACCTCTTTGTTCACAGGCCCACTTGACCACAAGTGGCCCAGGGGACTGCAATTAAAATTCCTAAATTCTTTAAAAGTCTCTACATCCTGCTGAATTGCACATTCACAACAGGGAATTTAAAAACACTCGCCCTAAACTAGTTCACATGTTCTGAGAAAAAATGCCCCAAATATCCCTATCACCAAGTCATGTTTTCTATAAAAAGCAAGTCAAAAGGAAGTCAGTCAACCGGATGATTAGTAATTCTATTGAGAGCTCAGTTTAGACTTAAAACTGAAGAGACACCGAAAAACACATTGCAAGTAAAATCAATTCCAGTTTACCCAAATCCTTCCAGTAGAAACCAATGAAAGCATTGCCTGCAAGGAAGTACAAAATCATGTATATTTTAATATCTTATTTTTTGATTCTCATATAGCATATCTCTTTAATTATCTTAAGTGAGTGTTTGAGTTAAGTTCCTTTTTTTTTTCCATTGTGTTACTTTGGAGAAGTCACTTAACCACACATGGTAATAAATGTTTTCTTGTGATGAGGACTTTTAAGATCTACTCTCTTAGCAACTTTCAAATATGCAACACAGTATTACTAACTATACTCACCATACTGTACCTTAGGTCCCCGTGACTTATTTATTTTATAACTGGAAGTTTGGATTTTTTGACTCATATCATCCACCCCATTTTGCTCTTTTAACAAATTCAGAATAAATTAGGCATGACTGAATACAACAATAAATTTCAAATCTGAGTTTAAGTTTAATCATAACTTGCTACCAAGTGGAAATAAAGCAAACTGTTTTAAGGAAAACCCAATCACAACTCAAATGAACGAATCCAGTGTCATAATCTGCATGTCATTAAATTCTTATCTCTGGTATTATTTTAGAGACCACAGTTTACAATAAAATATGTTGAGCCTGGTTATGGTGAAGGTATTATTAAAGGAATTAGACTCTATCAGCTAAACTCTTGGTGATTACCTAAGCAATGTTTGCAGACATTGGCTAAGCTTTCCCATTTATTCGGGACACTTGATATTGAACTCTCTTGTATTGGTTTAATATATTTTACAATTGTTTTTATAGTTATTATTTTAAATAATTGTAGTTCATAGAATTAATATTAATTGCAAAGTTACTTTTATAAGCAATTTGGTGTGAACCAAATAAAAAATGTTTCTATTAATTACAAGCCTACATATGAAATATCCTATCTAATAAAGAGGGAATATGCTAATTAATCCTCACGCTGTCACAAAGATGGTGGCACCCACAGCCAATAAGGAGGGAATATGCTAATTGACTGTCACGCCCTCAAAGATGGCACCCACATCCACAAGATGGCAGCACCCAGTCCCCTCAGCCCCACTGGGGCAGCAGGCACGCCTACCTCCGGAGTCCCCCAGTCCCCTCAGTCCCCCAGCTGCCCAGGGCTGCCTGAGGCTCAGGTAACCAGGGCTGGCCAAGGCTTGCGCTGCCAGCAGTGGCAGCAGCAGAGGTGTGATGGGGGCGTTGCCTTCCCCTGATTGCCAGGTCACCTCCTGCCCCTGAGGGCTCCCGGACTGTGAGAGGGGGAAGGCCGGGCTAAGGGACTCTCCCTCCAGTGCATGAATTTTCATGCACCGGGACTCTAGTATTTAATATAAGAAATCTATTCAAAACAAGAAACTACAAAATAAGAGAGGTCTGTGGATCCTCAGAAATAAGTTATTCAACAGATGGCTCTCTCCCCCAAATTATTACTGTGTTCACTTAGCATTCAATGTTCTACCTAAAGAGTTCATTATTTATTACAATACTAGAGGCCCAATGCATGAAGATTCATGCAAGAATGGGCCTTCCATCTCCTGGCTGCTGGCACTGCCTTCACTCTGGCTGGAGCCACCTTTCTGCCTTTGCTCCTGCCAGGAGCTGCTTTTCCGCCTTCCCACGCTGCCCAGAGGTCCGGAGCAGCTGGGGTGGTGCAGAACACCTGCATTATCACCATGGTGATGAAGCAAGCATCCTGACCCCGGCCTCTCAGCACCTGCACATGCAAATTAACCTGTCATCTTTGTTGGGTTAATTTGCATACTCACTCCTGATTGGCTGGTGGGTGTCGCAAAGGTACAATTTGCATCTTTATCTTTTATTAGTGTAGATAAATTTCATCCTCTGCTCCACAGGACACAGTTAGGCTGCATTCTCTTCTGCTAGCTCCTATAATGTCTGGTGAAGAACATGGCACATTGGTATGTGCTCAATACATTACTTTGCAGAATAGGTTAATTTGTCATTTATTTAGCCCTTTTACCTTTTTTTTAATAATGAGGATATAAAATTTAATGAGAAATTTCAAGCAAAAGACCAGTGCTTTGATGAATGCAAAAGCATAAACACAACACCTCAGGAGGTAATCTCTGCGTACAAGCAGAACACCAGTAGTTCCTGACGTAGTATTCCATTTTCTAGTAACATTTACACCAGGTTGCTTTTTTGTTTGAATATGAATAATATAGCCAATTTAAGAATCTGGATTACCAGTGGAATCCACTGTGAAACTATCTGCCAAATGGATCAGAATACTTTTAGGTCCGATGAAAGACTACTTATAATACATGGACTCTTCTCTAGTCAGAACTTTCCAATATGTAGCAGATGTACCAAGATGCCTGATAAAGATATGACCATATGTGTTCAATTAACTCTACACATACTTTTTTTTCTTAGACCATATGTGAATAAAGACTCTTTTGGCAATCAATTACATTAAACTGATATTTCTTTTTTATGTCTTGCAATATAACTATAGACCTGCCTACCATTTGAGAAGGATAAATTATTTTTCAAAAAGCCCTAGAGCCCTGGCCGGTGTGGCTCAGTAGGTTCCATGCACTGAAATGTTACCAGTTTGATTCTTGGTCAGGGTACATGCCCAGGTTGTCGGTTCAGTCCCCAGTCGGGGTGCGTATGGGAGGCAACCAATGTTTCTCTCTCTCTCTCTCTCTCTCTCTATCTCACTCTCTCTCTCTCTACCTTCTTCTCTCTTTAAAATCAATAAAAACATATTTAAAAATGAACTTAAAAAGAGCCCTAGAAATAACTAACTGGGTACATTCATGTCATGTGTCAACATGCTTTCCACATAAGCAGGAGTAGAAATACTATTGTCATTTTTTCTCTCAGAATAATGCTTCTGCTCTCAGGAGGATTTAGATGAATGCTTCCTGGGAATTACAAAATCTTCAGGAATATTCTAACAACATTCTATAGTTTTGCTACCACCACAGAGTTTAGACGTTCAGTTTATAGAGACATCAAGACCATACCAAGTAAATGTCCTTAGCAGACATTACACTGTCATCGGGAACACTCAGTTCTTAATAGTAAGATATCATCTTAGCTAGAATTTGCTCGTGAGCAAGTTACATGGTGTCTGAGACAGAACTGAATAGAAAACAAGGTAAGTAGTTTGAAATTAATTTTGAATTCCCAGTTATGGTTCGTTCAAGAAAATAAGATGATGGCCTTTTTAAATCATTTGGAATTATCTTGTAATGTTGAACAATCACAGTAATGCATCCCAGTAATTCTAATTAGAGGTCTATTTCTGAAGGAAATTCTAGCCCACGTGCAAGAAGACATGTCCAAGAATATTGATAGCGTCACTTTTCTTACTAGCAAAAGATAAAAAATCAATCCCCAAAAATCCATTGCCTGGAGAAGAAATAAGTTGTGGTTTGTTTGTACAATGGAATATTATCCTATATAATAAAAACCTAATGTGCAAATTGTCCCCTTGGGCAGTCGGAGACGGGGAGTTCGACCACTCGCTATGATGTGTGCTGACCACCAGGGGGTGGCGCAGAACATGGTGGACGTTGGTGATGTGGCACTGGCAGCAGGCTGCAGTGGAGGCACTGCAGGCCCTGAGGGTCCCCAACAAGAGTGGAACCACAGCGGGATGGTGGAGCAGGTAAGCAGGTGGCACTAGGCCAAGGCCGGTGCAAGCAGGGGCCTGATTGCCATGCTGATCACCGCACAGACAGCGACCAGCAGCGGTGACAGGGGGCGGGGCCGCCACCTGGTTCCCAGGCACTGAGGGAGCTGGGCAGGGGACCCGGTCCAATCAATTGTCCTGCAGGCCGGATGGTGGAGCAGGTGAGGGGGCAGTGCCAGGCCAAGGCAGGGTGCCAGGCAGGGCTGCAAGGCTGGGGGCATGAACTAGGGCCTGATCTCCACAGACTACCCCGAGGGACCCCACCCATGCACAAATTCATGCACCGGGCCTCTAGTATAGTAATAAAAATGAATGAAATACAGCTGCATGCAACAACATAGATGAATCTTAAGAGCATAATGTTGAGTGGGAAAAAAGCATGTTTCTATAGACTTCATGATACCATATTTTATAAAGCTCAAAAAAAAAAAAAGTAAAGCTAAACAGTATATTCTTTAGGCACATGTATGTTTGTAATAGAAGCAATAGAATAATAAGCCAAAATTTCAATCATTGTTTATGATGGGACTAGATGAGGGGAGGATCATGTAAGCAGATAAGATCTATAATAATAAAAGGGTAATATGCTAATTAGACCGGACGTCCTTCCTGATGAAGCCAGGGCTGGAGGGAAGCCAGCCCAAGTCCCGGGTGCTTGCAGGTGGCCTGAGGGAAGCCAACCCAAGTCCCAGGTGCCAGAGGAAAGCTGGTGCCAGCAGCTGGGGGAAGGAAGGCCTAATCTTGCATGAATTTTCATGCATTAGACCTCTAGTTATTGATAATGACCTAGGGTCTGATTGGAATTGTGTGTTGTGATAAGTCATTTTTTTCCAGGCTTCATTTTGTGAATATGTTCTTTAGTATATATCAAAAATTATATTAAAAATAAATTAAAAATCAAGTAAATATAAATATCTACACTAATAAAAGGGAAAGATGCAAATGGACCATCACTCCGTTACGCCCACCAGCCAATCAGAGTGAGTATGCAAATTAACCCAATGAATATGGTGGCAGCCACGGAGCTGGAGGGAGCAGGAGGCTTGGGTTGCCCCCGATGATGGAGGAAGCCAAGCTTCCTGCTTGCCCTGGCTGGCCCTGGCCTCCACTCAAGGCTACAAAGTTTCAATTATAGAAGACAAATAAATTCCAGATACCTGCTTCCAGCCGGCCCTGGCCTCCGCTCAAGGAGGCACTGAAAAAAAAAAAAAAAAGGAGGGGCTGGGAGCATGGATTGCTGGGGGGCATGGCCAGCCTGAAAACAGCCCTCAGCTCCTCACCCAGGCTGGCCACACCCTCATGCGGTGAGGGTCCCTGCTGGGGGGCTTGGCCAGCCTGCAAACAGCCATCAGCCCCTCACCCAGGCTGGCCAGGCACCCCAGCGGGACCCCCCCACCCTGAAGGGGCTGTGGCCAGCTTGAAAACAGCCCTCAGCCCTTCACCCAGGCTGGCCACACACCCCCAGCAGGGACCCTCACCCCGTGGGGGCATAGCTAGCCTGAAAACCACCACAGGCCCCTCGCCCAGGCTGCCTCACGCCCCAAGGGAGCCCCCACCCTGATCCGGGATACCCTTCAGGGAAAACCAGCTGGCCCCCACCCGTGCACCAGGCTTCTATCTATACAAATAAAAGGGTAATATGCTACTTAGACTGGGAGACCTTCCAGGAGACCTTCCAGACGTTCTTCTGGACAAAGCCATGGTGGCGCGGCCGAGGTAGAAGCAGTTAGAGGCCAAGAGGGGAGGGCAGTTGTGGGTGATCAGGCAAGGATGGGACGGCAGTTGTGGGTGATCAGGCTGGTGGGGGGCGAGGCAGTTGGGGGTAAGCAGACCAGCAGGGGGGCCAGTTGAGGGTGAGCAGGCCATCAATGGGGGTCTGGTGGAGGTGATCAGGACAGCGAGGAGGGGCAGTTTGGAGTGAACAGGCCAGCAGTGGGGCAGTTGGGGGTGAGCAGGCCAGTGGGGAGGGAAGGTGAGGCCGAGAAGGCCAGCAGGGGGGGATGTTGGGCAGGCCGGCAGGGGAGGCAATTGGGGGTGATCAGGCTAGCCCGGGGGGGAGGGGCATTTGGGGGGCAAGCAGGCCAGCAGCGAGGCAGTTGGGGGTGAGCAGGCTGGCAGGCAGAGTGGTTAGGGGCAATCAGGCAGGCAGGCAGGCAGGTGAACGGTTAGGAGCCAGCAGTCCCAGATTGCGAGAGGGATGTCCTACTGCCTGTTTAGGCCCAATCCCTGTAAACGGGCAGTAGGACATCCTTCGAGGGGTCCCAGATTGGAAAGGGTGCATGCCAGGCTGAGGGACACCCCGCCCCTCCCCCCCCCCCCCCGCTGTGCACGAATTTCGTGCACCGGGCCTCTAGTTTTAAATATGATTTTTTTTAAATAACGGAATACTATGAATGAGCCAGTAAATATTATTCTCCTCTAACATTTTAAGTAAAGAAGTTACTTATTTATTTGTTTACTTATTTATTCTCTACTTACTGAAGAAATACAATGAGTCAGGCATTATGAAAGTTCTAGGAATTCAGTGTCCTTGAAGATCTTACAGTCTGGTAGAATTTTAGCAGCATGGTTGCAGTTCGCCATGAATAGGAAGGATAGATGAAATGCTGTATAAAAATACAGAGCACATTGTAAGTGCTTAAAACTATCATCTATAACTCCTATTACTGTTACTATTGTTATCTGAGCTGGGGGAAAATAGCCTTGAGGACATAGACACTGAGCACTTGATATTCTTCCAGAGGTACATTTTCTCTCTCACTAACCGTAGGTGTACACAATAACGGTGTTTCTGTTTCATATGGCGCCTCCGAGTAAATAGAATTTGAAAGGTAAGAGAACAGAGAAAACCAAATACTATTTAACCTAAGCTCTATGCCACAGTGCCTGTTCCTTTAATATTTATTCTCTTTATAAATGTTTGCCCTTAGCTTTAGTCTAATAAACCCAAGAATACAATTTCCTCACAGAGTTCTAATCATCTTTAGAAAGTCAAAAATAGGAATAATTTATTTGCCAAATGGGAGGACTAAAAAGCAACACATAAAAGGCTTTCTGCTTACTGAATCTAACGGCTTTGAAAGCTGGTAGCCCACCTCTTAAAGCATTTGGGGTACAATCAAATGAAGTGATACACACACACATATCAACTGATGATACTTCAGTTTGGGATTAAAATAGGAAATATAAGTATTATCCATTAACTAAGAACTATTAAAGTGAAAAAGAAATTACGTATTTTGGCACATCCTTCAGCAGAATAATCACTATCATTGTACAGACAAACTTGGAAAACTTATGGAATCTTTATTCATGGCCAAAATTTATTTTATTTAGGTCTCAATGGACAACAATACACAAAGCCTGAAACCATACAAAACCAGGAGTTTAAATGCTAGATGTCCCACACAAGTCACACAGATTTCAAATCAAATTGTAAAGCTAGTAGGGCTCATCAATGGAAATTCCAAAAAATGTCTCCACCAAATGGGTAATTAGCGAAGAGAAACAAACATAGCCGCTGGCATAGTTTTCTCCCCATAAACAAAGCCCTGTGGACACACTCCTCCACACCAGCCATCTGTTGTTTCATGATAGTAAATTAAAAGCCAGTTGAAACAAGTGACTAAGTTCACTACAGAGAACAACTCATTATTCAAAGCTCCCTCACAGAATGAAGTTTGTAATTGAACTGTGTGTGCTCTAGACTCTTTCATTAGAGTCAGAGGAAAGAATGGGCTCTTATTTAATCATGCTGATCTTCTGACTTTCCTTTCTACAAATAGCCAAAAACAAAAGTGAAATAATCACTCTAGAGGCGAAATAGATCAAGAGCAGAGCACAGGGCAAAGCGGCCCAGCTAACGTTGCTCGATTATGCTTTAGGAAAGGTAGAAAACATTCAGAACTGTGTGAAAGACAGCAAATTCATGCTAGTATTTGTAGTCACCAAATACAATACAAATGGCTGGTCAAACTTAAAATAATGAATTTTTTTAGTGTAAGTATCACCCATGCAATATTTGGGATATACTCATACTAAAATATTAGTTGTTGTTTCTCTAAAATTGAAATTTAACTGGGCATCCTGAATTTTATCTGCTAAATCTGTAAATATTACAATTAATGGAGTCCAATAATTATGGCAGCAGGATCTGACTGAGCTCAAAATAGAAATCCCAAGATCACCAAATAGTTTAATGACATTATATTCACACACAAAAAATGGCATAATACATGGTAAACAATGAGTATGGCCACCCTGACATAATCAAAATTCACAGAATATTAGAATTAATTTAGTTTTAAAATATGCTGAAACTTATAAGATTATAGAGTAGGCTTGCATACTGAAATAACTCATCATTTCTATTGCTAACATATTTAGATGATTTGATTTTTACTTTAACATTGTACATTACTGGAAAATGAAGGTATAAAGCAATAACAACAATAAAAATAGATCCTAGAGTTATTTGGAAGTGAGCATGACATTTCCAGAACAGAGTTGACCAACTTGGCTAAAACAGGGAAACAAGCAATGCCCACACTATTGAAAACCTATGTCATTTTAACCAGTTTTGTCTAATGACTTCTTTTAAGTAGAAGTGAACCATATACCAGTATTGACAAAGAGAATAATCAGGCTATGAAATTTCGCACAGAGCCATAAGGCTTTCTCAACTAAAACAAACAAAACACCTTTTGCTTGTTCAGATCCAAGTATATATTATTGGACAGCCACCTCCCACAAGGGACAGTCGAGTTTTGGTTATTGACAGGTCATAGTTGATGCCCTGGTAGTGATGATGTGTCAAAATGTACACACTAGAGCTCAAATATTTAACAAAAGTAAGTGTCTTCATTTTTCTACAAATGTGCTAAACTTCCTGCCAAGCATTAGTCTGGCATATGACTGGGGGCAGAGCATCAAAATGCCAGTTAGAGATGAATCATTCTTTTCTGATTTAAATGGTCTTTTTTTTTTAATTTAAAAGTCTCTTTCAGGAAAATATTCAGCTAATGCAAAGTTCAAACTATTCATCAGGGCTGTCATTGCTCTCTCAAAAAGATTGTCTGTATTCCTCCTGCACAAGATAGTTTCCAGGAACAGAGCAAAGCTCATGTACGCCCAGGGAGTTGGAGGGTTGGGGGCTCCAATCCATCTCTGGTTGAGGTCCAGATGGACAGGACATATAGAATATATACCACAGCGACGTAATCTAGCCAGGTCTGTCAGCTCCTGTCATTACTACATGTTTCAAGAATATTCAGCATGTGTAACTCGTGGTCTATTCTTTCAGCATATCAGGTGCTTCTTGAACTTTACCCTCAAACCTCCCAACCTCGACCTCGGCTCCTGCAGGTGCTTCAGATCCTCTGGATCTCTTCCACTTTCTCTACCTGTCCTCTTCCTCAGCTGGCCATGCTGTGGCCTTCGCTATATGGCAAACAGTCCTCACCATGGCAACCCTATTGGTCTTGATCAGCTACTTTCTGAGTCCACCACAAGAGCACATGAGAAATTCTGGTCCTCCCCCATGCCACCCAGCTAAGGCAATTTTTAAGAGGTGGGAAGCAACCTCCAGCACTCTCTCTGCCCCAACATGCCCAATCATTTCTCCTCTGTTGTGGCCAGTCCATGTTGGCCTGCAGACTCCCTGTGGAGTGGTCTCCTTCCTGAGAACCTAACAGGAAATGAAGGTTCAGGCTCTCTCTGTTATCACATCCACCCTCCATCCATCTTAGATTTCTCTTATTCTTCAATAGTCACCTGCAGAGTTTCTTGTTTAAACAGTTTTAGTGTGGTGTAATTCACATGGCATGAAACTTAGCCATCTAAGTGTACAGATCAGTGTGTTCTAGTTAATTTATACAGTTTTACAACCATTGCCACAATACAACTTTAGAACACTTGCATCACCCTAAAATATTCCCTTATACCCATTTATAATCAGTCCTGCGTTTCAGCAACCACTGGTCCGTTTTCTGTTCTGGGAGGAAGGGCTTGCACTTCTAGTATGTTGGACCACATTATTAAGACAAACTTCACTAGGGACAGTAAAAATCAACTTATGTGCACAATGTATGACTTACATATAAATGACAATTTATATGAAAATTACCAGATCAAAATCTAGGAAAATGTGGGAACCCAATAAAAAGAAGGACAGTTTACAAAACTGCTTTTGCCCTGAGGGCATTTGCTCATATGAAAAGATAGCTGTGACTGGAACTGAAATTTAAGTGGCTTCTTAGAATGAGGGTAACTAAAGCAACAGCCTACCTAAGTAGGAAACCTGACAAATGCCATCATCTAATCTTTAAATTGGGGCTTCAGAAAAAGAGCAAACTGGAAGTGAGCTAACACTTTTTTGAATTTACAGCCCAAGTATTACAAGAAAGTGCAATCTTTGAGCTTAGGTAACCAGACATACAAGATTACCAACACACAAAGAAATAAGACAATATGAACAAAAAAACAGGAGGAAAGAAGGGACCGTGGAAGCAGACTCATAAAGACTTCATATATGGAATTATCATACATATACTGTGAAACCATGCTAAGTATGTTTAAAGAATTTTTTTAGATCTTCAAAATACCAGAAGGGAATTGGAAACTATAAAAAGTGATATGACATTATAAAAAGGACTAGCTAACAGTAACTGAAATTTAAATCCCTGCTATGAATTTTATCCACTGCTTTTGCCAATGTTTCACAAATGTTATTCTTTCTTTCTCCTTGTTATTCTATCCAGTAAACCTCCCCCGCCCCCCAATGTTACTGAACTATGGAATTTGGAAACAAAGGAACAGAGGAATTGATATCTCATCAGTAAATTTGTCTGCTCATAGCTTCTTGTTCAGTGGTTTGTTAATGCCCTTCCTAGAAATTTATATCCAAATTCTTTATTGGAAGGAAATAAAATAACCTACATCAAAACTGGGCAGGGATTCTGCATTCATTAGGTTGCTTTCTGTTGCATGTCACACAAAAATATCATCTTGAGCAAGCTTAACCATAAAAAAAAAAAGCATCCTTACAACACTGTTATGAAATCCAAGCACAGAATTGGTACATGACTTTTAGAATAAAACTTGAAAATTTGACTCAAATATTATTCCTTCTCTAAATCTCCCTTTTCTCTCGTGTTTCTTTCACTCAACTTCTTGGCTTCACTTTCAGCCATGGAGAATGACCTCATATTCTCATATCTCAGATCTATCAACCATATCCTCAGTGGCCAGAGGGCAGGGTTTTTTCTATTTCCAGAAAGCGTGGGAGAGGGGAAAACAAAATATTAGCTCCACTATTGAGACAACACTGTTTATACTCATATGAGTTTCATCTCTATGTTCTGGAGGTCTGACAAATTATATGAGTAAAGCTATAATCAGTTCTACATAAATATAAAAAACTATGCAAAAAAGGAATAAAAGATTTCTGGTCCTAGCAAACTGGCTGGTTTGGATTATCCCTTCCCCTTCACACAACTAAAAAAGCAGGAATAAGTATTTTTTAATATTAAAAGGCATGTTTTGACCTGAGTAGATAAATGGTTGATTAATAGTAGCTTGATATGAATTTTTCTGTGTATGATTATAGCATACAACAAAAGGGGAGTTTACAATATCAAAAGAACAAATCAATCCATTAATATATAAAGAACTTTTATAAATCACTTTTAAAATATAAAAATGAGCAAGGAATTGTGACAGAAACATGATAGAAAACAAAGTCAGCCCAGCCAGCGTGGCTCAGTGGTTGAGCATGGACCTGTGAACCAGGAGGTCATGGCTCGATTCTGGTCAGGACACATGCCAGGGTTGAGGACTCAATCCCTAGTGTGGGGTGTACAGGAGGCAGCCAATCGAGATTCTCTTTCATCACTGATGTTTCTATCTCTCTTTCCCTCTCCCTTCCTTTCTGAAATCAATAAAAATATATTTTTAAAAAACACAAAAGAAAACCAAAACTATATTAAGATAGGACAAGCAGAAAGAAGAGGCCCATGAAGCAAAAGTTATACTCATCTGATAGTGGGTCCCAATCAAGTATAAGGGTTAGAAATATTTCAGTGAGCCACTAGCTGTAAAAAGCCAAAATTCTGGAAGCAACAAGAACAAGACTGTACTGAGAGGGTCAGTGGTTTACCATCAACAAGGATAACACAATTAGGAGCATAAACTGAGAAAACTCAGTGTATCTGAAAGTGCATTGGAGACAGGAACGCAGAAATAAAAAGCTAAGTCTTGCACAGAAAATTTGCAGAAGTTATTCTAACTAAGGGAATTATGGATACATTTGTGCACTGATCCTAGTGAAGACAGGAAAAAGAGAGGGATTGTTTGTGGGCTGTTAATACACAGAAAACATAACAAAACATTTTTCCAAGTGTATTCATGACAAAATAATGCAACTCAACTACATGGGGTAGTAATAAGCTGTGTTGCGCTATCTCTGTGTGACCTTTCACGGAAGACTAAACTCTGAATTTTTGGCTTTCTCTTTGCTGACCACAATTGTACACGAGAACAAAAAGTTCTACGAAGCAAATGCCTCCCATTTTAAACTTTGAGAAACGCGAGGACTCTCAAAACATACTTAACTCAAAGGACACATCCTCAGCAATCAGATGAAACAGTAATTAAAATGCCCAACAAAAACTGATGTAACAATTCTACTTGAACTAGAGAAAAGAATATATCTCCCACAGCCAAAGAATCCTTCCATTTAATCACTATTGCTTTTTCCCATGTTAGCTGAGTTAGTCGTGAATTCTAATTCATCAATGCCGATAATTTATCAACCTATAGAATTGAATCTTTTCGATATTGTGAGACAATAGAAAATACATATTGGTCTCGGCCCCTGGTTCCTGGCACACAGCTCCTGAAACCCTTTTAGTTGCCTAAGTGATAAGAACGCTAAGAACACCTCTTGTTCTAACATTGGTAATTTACCCTTGAAATTTCCTGGGACTGAACCCTTAACCTGTGGGATTTGATGCTATCACCAGGTAGACAGTGTCAGAGTTAAGTTGTAGAACACCCCACTGGTATCACAGAGAATTAGTTGGCCTGGGGGAGAACCTCCATACGTTTGCTGACCGGAAGTGAAGTGTCTGTGTGAGGAGTGAAGGAGACTCATAGGATAAAGACCCACAGTAAGAAAGAACGTTTGCCCCTACAAGAAAGAAGGAGAAAAACTGAGGTGTTGTTGTTTTGTGTTTGTTTGTTTTTTACAGATATAGAAATGTAAACTATATCAGGATAAAAAAATATAAAAAGCCCTCTATAAAATAGTAATTATGTTTTGTCGCTACTGTATTGTGGTGCAAATGTACAGAAAAAAATAAAATGTTCTTTGCATTTTTACTAAAGTAATAAATTATTTCTAGCCAAGGGTAGATGATGCAAAAAAACTATCACAGATCTTAACAATATATTTCAGTAGCTATTATTCCTCTATTTTCTTTTTCATTCCCATCTCCTGCCACTGAAACATGGGGCAAAGCACTTATTGAAATTATAAAGCAAAGAAAAAACAGTTCATAGACTAAAACCTTATTTCACCTTCCAAGCACTGGGCATTTTTAAACCCTTTTATGGTGAGGTATCAACAATCTATAATAATAAGCATAATATGCTAATTAGACTGGACACCCTTTTGGATGACCTTCCGGACGAAGCCAGGGCTGCGAGGGAAGCCCAAGTCCCGGGTGCCTGCCGGCGGCCAGAGGGAAGCCCGGGTCCTGAGTGCCAGAGGGAAGCCAGTGCTGGCAGCCTGGGGAAGGAAGGCCTACTCTTGCACGAATTTCATGCATTGGGCCTAGTATGTTTATAAAAATACATGACATATTTGCCTTAGTTTTTTTAATATTTTATTTTTATTGATTTGAAAGAAAGAGAAACATTGATTTGTTATTCCACTTATTTATGTATTCATTGGTTGATTCTTGTATGTGCCCTGACCAGGGATCAAACCCACAACCTTGGAGTAGTGGGATGATGCTCTAACCAAGTGAGCTACCTGGCCTGGCTTGCCTTAGTTTTTGTTGTAATTTGTCCTTTCGTAATTGGTGGTTCATACTTTGGTTGAACATAGGTAGTGCTTTTTTATGTGCAGAAATATTTAATTTTATATAGTCAACACAATTGTTTTTAATGTTTTTTATTATCTCAAGAGGCCTTCTTATCCCGTGTCAAATTAACGTACAGTGTTATGCTACTCGAATTATTTTAAGCATATGTTAATATTTACCTTATTTATCTTAAACCGATGAGAAATTTACTTGGGCCAAAGGACTATGGTCCAACTATTACTTAGACCAGGGGTGGGGAACCTTTTTTCTGCCAAGGGCCATTTGGATATTTCTAACATCATTTGCAGGCCACACAAAATTATCAACTTAAACACTAGCCTGCTAGATTTGGTCAAACATTTAATTAACTCACACTTAATATGTTGGCAGGGCCAGATCAAATGATTTTGAGGGCTTTATTCAGCCTGTAGGCCAGACATTTCCCACCCCTGACTTAGACAAAGCCTAAATGCGTTATTATATCATTTTAGTTTTTTAAAAACAAAAATAGACATTTATTTTGAATTACACATCAATTGAATAAGTACAATTTAGAAGAAACAATTATATTCTATCTCAGAAATTTCAGTAAGTTACCTGAGAACTTTAGAAAACTTCACTTATCTCAAATTTAGCAGCGTTGAACTCAACTTGTTTTACCCTTACCAACTACAATTGTCATTTTGTAAGGAGAAACTATTACAATCAGATAAATATTAGGAATATTTCATTGTCTGATGATTGCTGGATATGGGCAATGCAAATAAGGAATCAATGAGAAAATATATTACACTGACATTCACAAAGGAGCTCCAAGGAGAAACGCGCTGGTGAACATTTGAAGAAAAGGCTGAAGCAAAATACAGAAAGAGTTACTTTTATTTCGTGGAAGCTGAGATCTACAGATGTATTCTAATTAGACATCTGCTTCATTCTCTATTTTGTATGTTCCTAAGAAATTACCAGGCCAATTTTCCCCAATATGATGAACAAGATACACTGACAAACTCTACCCCAATACACATTTCTGCCCTGGATGAATTAAAACAATCACGTTTTTTGAAGCATTGCTGAAATCATAAAAAAAGTAAGCAAAATCTCCAAGGGCAAGAGAGAAAAACAAAATAAAACAGCAAGGTGAAAGCTGCAAAATGTAAAGGCAAGTCTGCATTTTCCTGGGCAAATGACAACCCTGGAATAGGGTCAGTGGCCTTAAACATCCCAGTTCCCAAACCTAACACTCCCAAGTATGTCCAGGACCTTACAAGGGGGTAAAGTGGTTAGTAGTTACCTGTGGCTACTTACAGAGGCAAGTAACTTGCTTCTACATTTAACTCTGCTGCCTTTGCTTCGCCTCTCATGGCCTCTGGCTTACATTGCAGTTTCCTCTTTATTTTTCTTTTCTTTTTTGCCTTTTTAAATCAAGACTGGGAAATATTCATGCTGGGCCAAAAGGTTCTAGATACATCCTTAAAATTCAGTCTCCCTTTTCATGTCTTCATCTTTCAAAATACAGTCTACTTTACCACCAAGGTCTCTAGCTTTTTCCACTGAAACAACTCCATGTCTTTGGGGTATAATTTTGAATCAGTTGAGCTCCTTCGATAATTTTTTTCATCAAACATTTTGTTTCACTAACTTTGTACACTACTAACCACGATATACCTGAGAGTATTGTTCAGCCTACATATGGTAGCATACCACATCCACTCTGTTATTTACCATGTGACCTAGTTGTTTTATGAGTAAAATGTCAAGGTCACATAGTGATTGAAGATTAGAAAACTGTGATAATACTTAATACTTCTTGGAGTTCTTTTAAAAATTAAACAAGTATTTAGTGAGCACTTAAAATAAAGTGGCATATTGAAAAAATAGGAACATTCAGATGGAAACTAAAATATTCAATCATTAAAATTATGTCTTTACAAACTAAAACATCTGGATGGCTGATGTTAATTTACAATTTTGTTCTAAATGTTTAGTATTGCACAAAAGTAGCGACATTTCATGTTTATATCCACTTTATATTTTCTGCAAGAGAAAGCTATGAGGTAGTCTATAATTCAGTTTGTATGAGCTCTTTTAATCAACTTCTACTCAACTGTCTCGCTGAACTAATCAAAAGTTTGCTTTCCTGCTTTAGAACATATCGATGCCAGCTGTGATAGGAAGCATTTCCTGATGTATGCCAGCTCCTCTGTCCCACTCAACCTATATGCCAAACAAGAACAAATTGTGTTCCTTCCCGAAACTATTTGTGCCAGTTGTATTTATTGCATAACTAGAGGCCCAGTGCATGAAATTCATGCACTGGGGGGGGGGGGGGATCCCTCAGCCTGGCCTGTGCCCTCTCGCAGTATAGGAGCCCTCAGGGGATGTCCGGCTGATGACTTAGCACTGCCCTGGAGGCAGGAGAGGTTCCCGCCACCACTGCTGCACTTGCCAGCCATGAGCCCGGCTTCTGGCTGAGAGGCACTCCCCCTGTTGGAGCACACTGACCACCAGGGGGCAGCTCCTGGTTGGGCGTCTGCCCCCTGCTGGTCAGTGTGCAACATAGTGACCAGTTGTTCTGCCATTCAATTGATTTGCATATTAGCCTTTTATTATATAGGATTAACACAATTTGATTAAATATTATGTAAACTGGAAAATATCAGTGTGGAAAAATATCAATGTAAAGAAATTGTTTCCCTAAACAACTCATTGACTACTTTGGAAAAACTATAAAATTGAGTGTAGAATCGTTATTGATTTGGTAATGGAAAAGACAACTTTAAAAAATGGAGAGAAAAAATCATAAACATCTAGGAAAATTTCACCTTCACAATGCATCACTAAATGTTTACTTCACTTATAAGAAAGCAGGAACAGGAGATGCAGCTACTGCATGATGGGTGGGATTTATGCAAGAAACCGAAGAGAGAACGTTAGACAGCCAACACCTTTTGGTCTTTTGCACTGGGCCTGGAAGAAGCGGGCAATCTTCTCATCACCCCTCCAGCATACCAGTAAACTGAAATTCATTCACCATCCTGAGGCCGTGTTGCCTACAAGGGGGCAATGTCAGGCCACTCATAAATGACTATTCTACTTCTCTGAAGAATATTGTTACACATGGAAAGGAGAGAAGGATTAAGAAGCCAAAATTGCCCAGTATGGCTCAGTGGTTGAGCGTCAACCTATGAACCAGGAGGTCATGGTTTGATTCCCAGTCAGGGCACATGCCCGGGTTGCAGGCTTGATCCCCAATGAGGAGCATGCAGGACGCAGCCGTTCGATGCTTCTCTCTCATCATTGATATTTCTCTCTCTCTCTCTCTCTCTCTCTCTCTCTCTCTCTCTCTCTCTCTCTCTCTCTCTCCCCTCTCTCCGTCTCCCTTCCTCTCTGAAATCAATAAAAATATAGTTTTTAAAAAAAGAAGCCAAAATTAACTTTTTTTTCTTTTTCAAGAACTAGCAAAGTGTCAGACACTGCTAAATTTTTGGCATCTCTAGTCCTATTTAATCCTCACTAGAGTACTTACTAGCACAGGAGTGTTATCCTCATTTTACAAGTGATTGAAAAAATAAAATATTTTAAAATGCCAGGTGAAGATACATAACATAGTCAAGGATCTCTGGCTGAGAAGTGGCAGAGTCCAGATTTCACCTTATGTCTTTCTGACTCTGGAGCCTGGTTCTTTCCACACTCCTATTTCTTTAACAATCAAAAAATTAACTCCTATTATAAAATACCAATTTAGAGAAAATTTGATTTCTCTCAAACTCAACCCTTGAGTGTGGCATAATGAATTTTATGTCAGTTCATTAGTTCATAAAATATAAGAAGAAAGTGTTTATAAACCAATTGAAATAAATATTTAATAGCATATATCTTCAAAACATCTATTTTGAATCTTTAAATTTCTTATAAACAACATATTTACTTTTAAAATTTAAAGTAAAATTTTTAAGTAATACAGAAAAAATAACTTCTATAGCTAAAAAAACATTTTCAATATCCCATTCCAATAAAAAGGCAGTTTTTTAAAAATTCTGTATGCTACAATATTGAATTCATAAGAGGGTCTTCAAAATATTTGACCAAAGAAACATCTGCTCTAGAACTTATGCCTTGTCTTTAATTAAATTTGTCAACATTGACCTTAAATTTCCACTATGGACCTAAGTGCTTGCTTGACATGATTTTTCCTATGTGCTAACATGGGATTGATTCATTCATTCATCCACACACTCATTAACTCATTAAAGCAAATATTTATTGAGTTCCTACTATATGCCTATCACTTGTCTAGACATTGACGATGCAGTGATAAATAAGTTACAATCTATGCATCTATGCTTTCTTGAACAGTGTACTCATATGTATTTCCCACGGCCCTTGAAACTGTAAGATGTGGGGGAAGGGTATATATCTAAAGGACAATAAGACCAAAATATATTTTTCAGTTCAATCGGGTTCCTCTTGACTCCCTGAACAAAGCTGATTTGTAGACATGGAATATTCCAGGCACAGGCTTTTTAAATTGTCAACTTAGACTTGACATGCTTCATTTTATTTTTTCTCAGCCAAAAAGTTAGCATATTTTCTTTAAAATTCTCTTCATCTGTTCATTAAAGAAATATGTTACTTTCCCCTGGGTGAAGCTACACTTTGGGGCTCTGAAATCTTAAGCCATGATTAGAGAGAATGTATTAATACAGTAACATCCAATTAGAGACCAAATAGTGGAGAGTGACTCTTGAAGCTGTGGGCAAGACACTTAAGCCCCTCAGATTATCCAATGGCCCTGAATGCAGGAAGTTAAATTTGAGCAAACAAGGTTAGCACTAACTAGAACTATCCATTTTTTTCAATTAGTTTACACTCAATATTAGTTTGAATCGGTTTCAGGTATACAGCATGTACTTTAGACATGTACTATACAGCATGTACTATAGACAATCATGTACTTTACAAAGTGTTCCCCTGATATTTCCAGTACCCACCTGACACAATACATAGTTGCTATCATGTTACCGAGTATATTCTCTTATGCTGGACTTTACATCCTGTGACTATTTTTGTAACTACCAATTTGTACCTCTTAATCCCGTCACCTTTCTCACCCAGTCCCCCAACCCCTCTCCCCTCTGACAACCAACAATCTGTTCTGCTACCTATGAGTCTGTTTCAATTTTGTTTGCTTGTATATTTTGTAGAATTATCGATTTAAATGAGAGAAGTATAAGATATATATATACACATATATATACATTTTGCACGTGTCTATGTTATATTATTTGACGTGGAACTTTTGTGTCAAAGGACATACACTTTTTAAAAATATTGTCAACATGCTAATAAGAAAGTTAATTCAATGTAAACTTCAAACAATAGTATACAAAGGGGGTAGTTTCTATAAACCTCTTATGCTAACTATCTTTATTTTCTCTTTACCTTTAACAAGATACCAAGTGCTGTTATACTATCTCATTTGAGCTTTATTTAAATGATTTGAGCAGTCTATAGCCCTTCTATTCATTTACAGTGTGTGTATGTGTGTATGTGTATAAATTGGTGAGAGGTCTCTATATGTTAAGCTAGCAGCTGTTCATCTTATAAATACTTTCTAAAATTTTCCATTTGCCTTTGAAATTTCTTTATATTGTCATACCAGAGATATACAATAACAGAGTCAAGTCTATCCATTTAAAAATAATATTTAAATTATTATGTTTTTGAAAGTATATTATATTTTATGATTTTAAATTCAAAAGTTGATCCATCAGTATATCAGAAACATATACTTGAGTTTTCATCTAGATTTTAATAACTTTTTACATTCAATACCTTGGTATGCATGGAATTCATTTTAATATATAGATATGTTAGTTTTTCAAATTGTTATTCAATTGTCCTTAAAATGCAGGTTGAATCCCTCTACCTCCCAGTTACAATGTATTACTTAGTAAAGTCAAATATATGCACATAAGGGTACCTTTGAAGGTTACTTTATTGTTCCATTCATTTCTAAATCCTTATGTTAATATCACATTGTTTTGTTAAATATCTGGTGTCTCAAAAAGTTCCACATTTAAATCCATTTACAAAATTTTTATTAGCTATCTTATTTGCTTATTCTTCAAATGAACTTCAAAATTTTATTAGCTATTCTTATTTATTCTTCAAGAGAACTTTAAGATGTAATATCAAATCCCAAAAAAATATTCTAATGGGATATTTTAAGCATAGCATTATAAATAAATTTATAAATGTATTTTAAAATAATATTTAGTCTTTCTATTCAGTTATGTGGATGCAGCATAGTTTAGTCATTTCTAATCTTTATGACTCATATATTCTTTCAAATAAATCTTGCTAGCATAATATTAAGGAATATAATCTAGAAAGCCAATGTACAAGAGTGAAAAGGTGTGCATAAACACACACACACACACACACACACACACAACACAACATATACATACCTACATCATAATAAAGATATGCTCCTGTATGTTAGATGTTTTTCTGTATTACTAGCTGGTCATTTCTAGTATATTGGAAAACTATTGGTATATGTATAGTCATTTATAACCAGGTTCAATAGTTGGAATCATGGCAGAAAGACAACACATTCAAATGGAAAACTGGTAAGAATTTCACGAAGTCTATCAACAGAGGCATGAGCATAGTTAGGAACCCATCAAGGAGTTATGAAGCGCCAAGGACTGGCAATGACGGAAAGCCATCACCTTGCCCAGCCTGCAGGGACAAGGGGAGGGGGTTGTGCTGTGTTTCTAGAACCCAGTGAGAGCTGCAGCTCTGGGAGTAGACCACCTGAACAAATCCGTGGCCTAACAGGAAGTAAACAGTAAATCAATGCCATGATTTCCTTCTCCTCCCTAGCTGGTGCCTTCTATCTGCTGAATCCAACCAAAAGGCATAGAGCAGAGGAACCCTGGTGATACATTTAGAACTCAATTTCCCTACTAGGAAGGAAAATTGTAGGAAAGGACAAAGAAGGGCTCTCAGGATTCAAATAGAGAAAGGGAATAGACAAAGCATGACTTTTTAATAGAACTGAAACCTATGCATCTGTAAAAAAGAAAGATTTACACGTTGACAAAGATAAATACTGAAAATATTGAGTGACTAAAAACAGGTTAAAAAATACAAGTCAGGATGATTCAAGTCATATATATTTATTGGAAACACAGAAAAAATATGTTTTTATGTACATAAACCTTATTTAAAATAATGAAAAAAATAAATAAATAAAAATTAAAAAAATAATAATAATGCCTAAGAGTAAAAACATGGAAAGGAAAAATATATACTAATTTCAGCATTACCTCTGAGGAAGGAGAGAGTAAAATCCATGGAAATGAGAAGACTTCCACCTCTGTCTTATTTTTATTAAATTAAAAAAGAGATTTGATATTTTCTAAAATATACACCATGGATACATAATCTTCTGTTATACCTTTTCTTTGCTTTTCTGTATATTTAAAATATTTTATAATGAACTATAAAATTAAAAATCAGGGGCTTCTGGTAAAGATGGCAGAGTAAATAAACACTGTACTCGCATCCTCCCACAACCACATCAAAATTACAGCTAAACTACAGAACAACCATCATTGAGAACCACCTGAAGTCTAGCTGAACAGAAGTCCCATAACAAAGGATACGCAGAAGAAAACACATTAAGACTGGTAGGAGGGCTGGAGATGCAGAACATGTGGAAGTTAAAAAATGGGAGGGATGTCTCAGCTCAGAGGTCCCCCATGAGGAACAAGGGGTCCCAGCCCCACACCAGGCTCCCAGCCCAGGGTTCCAGTGCTGGGAAGTGAAGTCCCAGCTTCTCTTCTGGCTGTGAAAAACCAGAGGGGATTGTGGCTGAGGGAAACAAAGGGCTATTAGAGTTCCAAGCCTTCCTCTTAAAGGGCCCTCATAGGAACTTACTTGGACTCACTCACTCTGAACTCCAGCCCTGGGGCAGCAGCTCAAAAGGCACCAGGGACATCCAGGAGGACCTGAATTGTCTGGCTTTCAGTGGAAGAGCTGAAGGGAAAGCTTTCTTCCAGATAGAAAGGTCATTGTTCCTTTGTTGAGCCTTCCCCGCAATCTCCCACACACAGCCAGCAGGCAGGAGCCATATCTGAGTCTCCATCCACCTGGCTCACAGGGTTTGCCCCGCCCTGGTGATTCCCTGGGACTCCACCTCACCCAACTTGTGAGCCCATCAAAGATACTTCCATACAAATGCCCTGTCTTGGCTTATGCCTCAGACTTTCCTAAAATCTTTCAAACAAAGCAGCATCTGGCCTCAGCCTACCCTGTACCTCTTGCTAAGTAGCCCCCAAGCCTGGCACTAGTGGCAGCAACCTTAGTTGTGGCTTAGCCTCTCCCAGACACCAACAATCCCAACACAAGTGGCAACCATCTGAAAATCACTTTGTAGTTCATACCACGTGGTTCCAGGCAGAGCAAAGGCAGTGGCTGACCTTGGCCTGCATCTCTCTAGAGCAGTGGTTCTCAACCTTTCTAATGCTGTGACCCTTTAATACAGTTCCTCATGTTGTGGTGACCCCCAACCATAAAATTATTTTTGTTGCTACTTCATAACTGTAATTTTGCTACTGTTATGAACCGTAATGTAAATATCTGTGTTTTCTGATGGTCTTAGGCTCTATAGCAGCAGTTCTCAACCTGCGGGTCGTAACAGCTTGAGTACTGCTAGCAGAGTCGCCTAAGACCATCGGAAAACACAGATATTTACATTACGGTTCATAACAGTAGCAAAATTACAGTAATGAAGTAGGAACAAAAATAATTTTATGGTTGGAGGTCACCACAACATGAGGAACTGTATTAAAGGGTCGCGGCATTAGAAAGGTTGAGAACCACTGCTCTAAAGGCCACCTTCAGACAACAGCAGAGCCTTACCCAAACATTTCCACAAGCTACGTACTCAAAAGGCAGACTCAACGGACACCAGAGCACAGAGAGTCCAATTAAGATGAATCCAAAGAGGCCTACACCAAGACACATCATAAAATGCAAAAGTTTAAAGACAAAGAGAAAATCTTAAATGTAGTAAGAGAAAAGCAGTTAGTTACCTACAAAAGAGCTCCCATAAGACTGTCTACTGGTTTCTCAACAGGAACTTTGCAGGCCAGAGGGATTGGCATGAAATATTCAAAGTGATGAAAGTAAGAACTGACAACCAAGATTATTCTGTTACAGAAGACCAGAGAAGAACCAAGCAACACTTAGAGAGATGGAGTTACACTTTATTATTATTATGCGTGGGCCGAGAGAAAACTGTATTGCAAATTCTGGGTCCCAAAATGGAGGAACTTTCCCTATTTATATGTTTTTACCTTCTTTGTCTCCCAAATATGGGGTGTTTCCAGTCCCCTTTGCAAGTTCTTAAAGAGCCCTATGTGCTGGGGCTTTGAGACCTCGACAAAAGGCTTGGTCTGGTGCCAGCACTGATAACTTCATCTGGGGAAGGTTTATGGCCTCTCTGGGGTAGTCTTATTTTCCTTATTATTTAAGCAAGCAAGCATTTACAGAAGCCAAAATAGCAGGGTTAAAATTTCAAACAGTAGTTTTTATATAAGATAGATGCTTCAACTCTACCCAGCAAATCTATCATTTAGAATTGAAGGACAGATAAAGAGCTTCCCAGATAAGAAAAAGCTAAAGGAGTTCATCACCACCAAACCAGTATTACAAGAAATTTTAAAAGTTCTTCTTAAATAAGAAGAAAGTAGCATAGTCATAAAAAATAAAATGGCAATAACTACCATCTCCTGACAATTACTTTAAATGTAAATGGATTAAATGCTCCAAACAAAATACATAGGGTGACAAAATGGATAAGAAAACAGGACCCTTACAAATGCTGTCTACAAGAGACTCACTTCAGATCAAAAGACATACACAGGCTGACATTACATATTCCTGCAATGATGCATACATCTTTTGAGACATGCAACATCACCTAAGTAGTATTTTGCTAAAAATGCATTTAAAAGTAAGGAAGTCATCGGACAAATCCAGACGGAGATATATTTTATAAGACAAATCACCTGGACTCTTCAAAAAACGCCAATGTCATGAAGAACAAAAAAAAATGTCTGAGAGGGGAGCCACTCCTAGATTAAAGGAGACTGAGGACATGACAACCAAATGCTGCATGGAATGCGTTGACTGAATCCCGAGTAAGGGGAAAACTAGCTAGAAAGAGCCTTTATCTAGGCAAAGGTTATACAGGTGCTTGTTGCATTATTTTATCAAGTTTTCTGTTTGTTTGAAATTTAGCTAAATTTGATCGCTTGGTTAAAGTTGAATTACCAAATCACTTCTGGAAAGATATTGGTTTCTCTTTGTAATTAAAAAATTATCTGTGGGGTGATGTTGAGACTGAATATCCTATTATTCCAATGAATTTAGTGTCCAATGATGAATCTTGCTTCAGTCATTACACAGGTTTTACAAAGTAATGATTTTCTATCACTCAGCACACATTAGCTGACATCCTTTTGTAAAGAAGAGTTTTCCCTCCACACATACCTTTATTTTATCACATATTCTCATAGATTCTATATCTGTCTTTAATGTGTTACAATCCGTTACCATTACTATCACTCTGATGCTCAAATTATTCTTCACTGGCTTCTGAATCATTTTTGTGCACCCCCTCCAAAGTTAAGCAATCGCAATACCCGCCACTGATGGATTCTGAAAGACAAACATTTTTCTAGAGAAGCAAAGACCATTTATGGGAAAGTTTGCATTGCTGTTCAGTAAACACAGACACTGGGAAGAGTCAGCTATGAACTGAAAAGCTTGAGTCGCAGGGAGTGGGCAGAGAAGGACAGCAAGTAGAGCAGCAGAAGGTTTCTATGACCTGAGGGTAGACAGTTTACACATATTGTCTCTATCATCATAAATATTTCTACAACCTATTGAGGCTATCTCATTTCTGACTATGAACACTGACTTGTAGATATTTAACAACTCAGTTTGTAATAGCTATAATTGTGCACTTAATTTATGGTGTTTCCTCTTATCATCATTTAAAGATTATTTACTAAATTAAAAATTATATTCATTGGGTGTAGCAAATACGTTTGCCGGCCTGCCTTTCATCCCCACAGCACACCTCTGCTTCCAGCCTCAGTTGGGATGGACTGGTCTGTGCAAGCTGCCAACATCCCATCTTAAGCATGTGCATTTCTCATCAAGGTCTTTTCTAAGCCAATAGGCTTATTTAGCCCTGCAAATGCACAGCCCAGGGATATGGGGGAGCTGGCAGGGAAGTGCCCTGGCCTCTTGTCCTTTAGATCAACACTTCTAAGAGGCATCCTGATGTTTCTCAGAGGTTCTTGCAAAATTTTTCCAGCCTCAACTTCAATGATACATCATAACATAGGCTCCTCTTTTCCTCCTCATTCTCTGTGCTCTTTCGTTACGCCTTTCTGTGCTTCCTGCCCAGTTGGAGTACCTGCTCCCAACTTCTAATCTGAGGCTCTTCTTTTAGTAAAACCCAAATAAAGATATCAAATACCTTAAGATCTAGAGCAATCTAGGCAGTGGAAATTTATCCAGCAGTCACAGCAACTCAGGAAAAATATCATCTAATCATTAAACAAATATCTACTTAGCACTTACAAAGTATCAAGCACTGTTCCAGGCACAGAGGACACTGTTGGAGGAACTGGCTATTAAAAATATAAATTTATGGAGCCAATATTTGCAAACACTTAAGGCAGTGCCTAATATATATTAAGTGGCATGTGTCTATTAAACAAATAGAAAATAAATTTCTTAAATCCTAAGTATCTACTGATTATATCTCAATGTTGAAACCATCTCTCAGCTTTGCTATAAACGCTAATAGTTTTTTATTTATTTATTTATTTATTTATTTATTTCCTCCTTTGAACTTTATTTTTATTGTTGACATGATTATATATGTCCCCACCCCCTCTTAATTAAATGTTTTATTTTGAGATAATTATAGACTCAATGTAGTTGTAAGAAATAATAACAGAAAGATCCATGTACCTTTTATCTGAGTATCTTAATTTTAATTCTAGTGCTAATTAAAATAACACAAATCAATTTCTATGTTTTTTTGGCCTGGAGAACAGTTTCCAGTGAAGTAAAATCTTTATTACATAAAATGAAGCTTTTTAGAGTTTATGATGGCCTTTAGTACATTCATAATATTGTGCAATTACCACCCATATCAAGTTCCAAAGCATTTCATTAACACAAAAGAAAACCTCATACCCAATAAGGAGGCACTCCTCATTCTTACCTTATCCCAGCCCCCGCAGCAACCACCAATTTGCTTTCTGTCTCTATGGATTTACCTATTTCAGACATTCCATATTAATGGAATCATACATTATATTACACTAGAAGCCCAATGCACGAAATTTGTGCAAAAGTAAGCCTTCCTTCCCCTGGCTGCTGGCACCGGCTTCCCTCTGGCACCCAGGACCGGGGCTTTCCTCGCAGCCCCAGGTTCGTCCATCCGGAAGGAGGTCTGGTCTAATTAGAATATTATTCTTTTATTATTATAGATTGTGTGTCTGGCTTCTTTCACTTAGCACAATGTTTTGAGATTCATTCACATTATAGCAGATATAGATACTTCATTCCTTTTTATTGCTGGGCTTTTTATCCTATTTTATTGATTTTTATGCCTATTTTTATGTCAGTACTATATTGTTTTGGTTACTGCAGCTTTTTAGTAAATTTTAAAATTAGGAAGTAGGAGTCCTCCAACTTCATTCTTTTTCAAATTGTTTTGGCTCCTTCAAATGATATGCATTTGAGGATTGGCTTTCCTATTTCTGAAAAACAAAAACAGGGGCATTGAATTTTAATCAGGATTACATTGAATCTGTAGATTACTTTGGGTACTATTGCTATCTTAGCAATAGTAAGTCTTCTAATCCATTAGTATAGGATGTCTTTAATATGGTCTTCTTTAATTTCTTTTAGCAATAATTTATAGTTTTCAGTGTACTAGTCTTTCATCTCTTTGGTTAAATTTATTCATATGTATTTCATTCTTTCACATGCTATTTTTAAAAAAGTAGTTTTCTTAATTTTATTTTTGGATATTGTATAGAAATAAAACAGATGTTTGTGTTTTGATATTGTATCCTGTAATTTTACTAAATTCATTTATTGGTTCTAATTGGGTTTTTGTGGATTATTTCAGATTTTCTATATATAATAGCCTATCATCTGTGGATAAAGTCAGATTTACTTCTTCCTTTTCAATTTGAATGCCTTTGCTTCTTTTTCTTGCCTAATTATGCTGCTTGTAATTTAAAGTGTAATATTGAACAAAAGAGGCAAAGGTGGGCGTCCTTGTCTTGTCCCTGATTTTATGGGGAAGGCTTTCAGTCTCTAACCATTGAATCTGAATATGTTAGCTGTGTGTTTTTCATAAATGCCCTTTGTAAAGTTGAGGAATTTCTTCCTCCCAGTATGTTAAAGTATATTTTAATCATGAAATGTGTTAAATTTTGTCAGATATTTTTCTACCTCAATTGAGATGACTTTTTCCCCCTTTGTTGTATTAATATGATATGTTACATTGATTTTCACATATTGAGCCACACTTGAGTTCTGAGAATAAATCCCATTTGTTAAGGGTGTGAAATCCTTTTAGTTTAATTTTAATACACTACTTTATTTGATAACATTAAGGATTTTTGCATCTCTATCAATAAAGGGTGTAGGTCTCTAAATTTCTTATGATGTCGTTGGCTTTGTTAACAAAGTAATTTTATATCTAAAGTGAGGCTCTTTTAGACAGAATATAGTTGGATAATTTTTTGTTCATTTTGCCAATATTTACCTTTTAGTTGGAGAGTTCATCTATTTATATTTACGTTAATTACTGATCAAGAAGGACTTACTTCTGCCATTTTGCTATTTGTTTTCTATGCCATACCTTTTTTGTTCTTCAATTCCTGCATTATTGCCTTTTGTTGTGTTTAATTGATTTTTATAGTGTATCATCTTGATTCCTTTCTCATTTTATTTTCTGTATATTTTTTTGGTTACTTGCCTATTGTTTATCCTCTTTTTAAATAACTATGCTCCAATATAGCTCCATCTCTCCCCAATTATCACATTGTTATCACAAATTACATCTTTATATGTTGTGTACCCATTAACATAGATTTAAAACTTATATTATATTCATTTTTCTTTTAAGTTACATAGGAAAAAGAGTTACAAACCAAATATACAATAAAATAATTATATTATCTCTTAAATTTACATATATAATTAACTTTACCAGTGTTCCTTTTTTCTCTGTATGGCTTCAAGTTACTGTCAAGTGTTATTTCATTTCCTCCTTTAGCATTTCTGCAGGTCAGTCCTAGTAGTGATGAACTATCTCAGCTTTTGTTTATCTGGAAATGTCTTAGTTTCTCCTCTGTTTATGAAATATAGTTTTGCCAGATATACAACACTTGGTTGGTAATATTTCTTTCAACACTTTAAATATGTCATTCCATGGTCTTCTGGATTCCATGGTCTCTGCTGAGAAATTAGATGTTAATTTTATTGAGCATCCTTTACAAAATAAGTTGCTTATCTCACTTCTTTCAAGATTCTTTGTTTTTGGCTTTCAACATTTTTTATTATACTGTATCTCCGTATAGTTCTTTTTGTGTTTATCCTCCTTGGAGTTTCTTGAGCTTCTTAGATTTATAGATTTATGTATTTAATCAAATTGGAGAAGTTTTTGGTCATTATTACTTTGAATAATCTTTCTGCCCCTTTCTCTATGTCACCTCTCCTTTTAGGACTCCCATGATGGGTATGTGCATTTTAGTAACCTTTATGGTGTCAGGTGTTTTTCTTCATTCTTTTTCCTTTCTATTCCTCAACCTGTATAATTTCAATTTATATATCTTTAAGTTTGCTGATTTTTCTCTTCTGTCTGGTCAAATATGCTATTGAAGCCTACTACTGAATTTTTCATTTCTGCTACTGTACTTTACAGCTCCAGAATTTCTGTTGAGTTCCTATATATAATTTCTGTATCTTTATTGATATTTTCTGCTTACTGAGACATCATTTTACTGGTTTCCTCTATCTTTGTTCATGATTTTCTTTAACTCTTTCTTTAGGAGATTTTATTTTAAATCTTTGTTGTGTAAGTTCAATGTCTGTGCTTCCTAGAAGACAGTTTCTATTAATTTGTTCCATGAATAGGCCATACATTCTTTTTTTTTTTTTGCATATTTCATAATATTTGTTGAAAATTGGACATGCTGAATATAACTCTAAAATTAGACTTTTCCCCATTCTCGTGTACTTTTACTTTACTTTTGCTTGCTATTGGTTTGTTTCTTTTGTTACTTTTCTAAACTAATTTTGTAAAGTTTTATTATTTTGGGGGTAGAGTCTCTGAAGTCTCTATCCCTTTGGCTTGTAGTCAGCTAGTGTTGACAGAGGTTGCCATGAATGACTGTATAAAGGAGGAGAAAGGAAAGGAGAAAAAAACTGCCCTAGTGTTTGCAATTGGATCTTTGTGCTTTTACTGAGCCTAAAGAATGGCCAGAGGTGAAAGTGCTGGTCTTTCTGAGCATACATCCTGTCCTGGTTATGCATGTGGCTTTCTAGATTTCCTGGTACAGTGGAACTTCAGTTCTCGAACTTGATTCATTCCAGAAGGCTATTCCAAAAGTGATTTGTTTGAAAACCAAATATTTTTTTTTGAATTAGAAATAATTGGAAATGTAAATGCAAATGTAACAAAAAGGACGTAAAATGTACAATAAAAATGAAAATGTATGTACACACTAGAACTTACCTTTAAATTGAGAGCTTTGATGACTGAATATGGAGAGGAGGAATAGAGGGATATTATTGTTTGGAAGGGGGATTCCCTTCCATAAGAAGAGTCAGGTAACTGTCCCTCTGGGGTTCTTTCTCTCTTTTGTCTCTTTGCTCCACTAGAACTTGCTTCATGATCACTATGCCTCTGTCTCACTAAAAACCTATCCAATGATATTTGTTTTTGCCTTTGTTTAAACACTTCCCTGAAATGAAACACTGCATTATCCTTGAACAAGTTTATTACATGGTTTACTACTTCTTTGTCATGATGGTATTTCTCTATAAATATTCACAGCACAATTTCCTGATATGTTAACAGCATGAAGTTTAGCAATAAACTGACTCATACTCCTCATGTTCATGCATTCTCTCCTTTATTTGTCACCTAAGAGACCCATGACTCATCATACAATATCAGCATGAAAGGGTTGCTGAATCAAGAACCAAAGTTTTGCTTAACTACCGAGACATCCTTTTCATGAACAACTTGATCGAGAACCAAATTGTTCTACAGGGGAGACGTTCAAGAACTGAGGTTAGACTCTATATGCAGGTTCTATCAATGTCCAAATTGACCAAAGAAACACTCTCCTCCATCTTAGCATCCGAGACTGTTGAAGTGTCATTTTGCTAAACTGTAATTTTTTGCCCCAGGTGGTTCATTTGCCTCATAATATTTTCAAAGAATGCCCTCTGCATAGCCACTTCCCACCTTGAGAGAGTCCCAGGTTAGGTGAAACAAAAGCAAGCACCCTACACCAATCCTTTTGGTAGCCCCTGATGGGTCAAAATAGATGAAACACAATTCTCTGAGGGTCTCACACTGGAAACACAGGCTGTAATCTTTAATAACACCTTCATTCTGGGCAGGGGAGTAAGGCAAGAGCAAACAAAATGCCACAAAGCTTTCTCGTTATTTTTAAGTTGCCCTTTTTAAAACCAGCATTTATCTGTTTTCTGTAAATTTTCGCTATTTTCCAGGGTTCTGACAAAATTGCTTCTGATAATTTTTGCCTTTTTTTCCCTAGTGTTTCTATGGAGGATGGGCCTTTAGATCTACCCACTCTACCTTGTTTGCTAGAATCACTTTTTTCTGATAAATTTTTAAATTTAATTTTCAACATAGGAATTTTCAAAGGGGAGAAAACTGATAATATAATTACTAGTCATTAGATAATAACTTTTTTGAGGACTTCTTGATCATATTTATGTATATAAAATAGGTTTAAATACACACACATATGTACACTGAGTGGCCAGATTATTATGATCTCTGAACGCATAATAATCTGGCCACTCAGTATACATATATATATTAGAGGCCTGGTGCATGAATTCGTGCATAGGTGGGGTCCAGCCAGCCTGGCCAGGAGGAGGGGACATGGGTGGTTGGCCGGCCTGCCTGCTGGTCGAACTCCTGGTTGAGGGGACAATTTGTATATTAGCCTTTTATTATATAGGATTATTATATAGGATATACATTGAGTGGCCAGATTATTATGCATTCAGAGATCATAATAATCTGGCTACTCAGTGTATATACAACTGTTTGTAACAGACATCAGCATCACTTGTAAAAATGGTACACACCTGAGAGCAAAGCAATTTTAATACAATGAGTTTCCACTTCTTTTGCACTATCTCTATATATGGGTTGGCATCAATTCCAGGGTCAAAATCCCACCACATTCTTAGAACAAACACCCCCAATCAGGATTTAGGATGGTGGTGGAAAGATACTTTCCCCACTTTAATCTGACAGGACTTTTACCAGCTGCCTATCTTTGATAGCCATGAGTCAAAGATGAGTCATGAGTCAGCAGCTCCTGTGCTTTAAATTCCATGTGCCCACCTCTCCTCTCACCAACTAAATCCTCCTATCTACCCTTCTTGAATCTAGATCTAAATCAAGATCAGCCATCTTAATGAAGTATGAGAAACACTCCCATGTCCATTGATCTCTCTCCTCTCAACTTCTAGAGTACTTATCTTTAACATTTATTTTTTTATTGTAACAAAATAACATTAATACCTAACACTTTTAAGTGATAGTTGTATAATACACTTTAAAGATCAAAATTCATTGAAGGCAAAGGAAGAAACTATTTAAACATTTTATTTTTGTGTCTATCTCAATGTTAGCTATTTGGGATACATTCCAAAAAACGTACTGACATTATCTTCCTTGTCAGTGAGGCCCTCAGAGCACTACCTCAGGCATGAATCAACATAGTCTTAATATTTTCCAACTCCCACTATTTTCTAAAAATAAATAACAAAATAATGAGTATTTAACCCAAGCAAAAAAGTATCAATCTCATAAAAAGGCAAGTACATTCTACCTATCTTTTTTTCATCCATTTTAGCCAGTTAAAAATCCCAAGCATCTTAGACTCATATACCTAGATTTGAGAAAACAACATGTTTTCCAATCTTCTTCAAATAGCTAGAATATTTCCAAAATATGTAACAAAACAAACAAACAGAAAAATGTATGTACCAAGAAAATTTTATTCAGGGAAAAGTGTCAAGTATCACAAACTTCTTTTGGTTTTTGCTTTGTTCTTAAGTCATGCACAGTTAATAGTCTGTCAAATTGTCCTTTTTTGTCTGAGTAACATGTTGGGTGTAATAGCAGTATGAAGGTAGGAAAGTTCACTAGTATGCAGGAGGTGTTGGCCAGGGGAACACATCT
This sequence comes from Eptesicus fuscus, assembly GCF_027574615.1. Taxonomy (NCBI): domain Eukaryota; kingdom Metazoa; phylum Chordata; class Mammalia; order Chiroptera; family Vespertilionidae; genus Eptesicus; species Eptesicus fuscus. The sequence continues at coordinate 17,158,149 of NC_072485.1, read as the reverse complement.
GTTCAATCCACATAATAATAAAATATAGGATACTAGAGGCCCAGTGCATGAAATTTGTGCACTGGATGGGGGGGTGGTTTCCCTTAGCCCAGCCTGCACTCTCTCCAATCTCGGACCCCTCAGGGGACATCCCTTTCACAATCTGGGACTGCTGGCTCCCAACCACTTGCTTGCCTGTCAGCCAGATCACCCCCTAACCACTCCCCTGCCAGCCTGATCAATGCCTAACTGCTCCCCTGCCAGCCCAATTGCCCCTAACTTCCCTCCCCTGATGACCTGGTCACTCCTAACTGCCCTCCCCTTCTGGCCTGATTGCCCACAACTACCCTCCCCTGCCAGCCATCTTGTGGAGGCCATTTTTGACCACATGGGGAAGCCATCTTTGACCACATAGGGGTGGCCATCTTGTGTGAGGGTGTGAGGGTCAATTTGCATATTACTCTTTATTATACAAGATAGTTAAAATGAATAAAATTTGTTCACTTTCAAAAGCCTCCTTGGTTTCCATTTTTTAACAAGGGGAGTATAAGAAGCAAGAGTCAAGGAGGTAATGGAATGCTAAATTTGAGATTCTTAGCTAGATATAAAAGTAAAGTATGTCATCATTCATCCTTTAATTTGTGGTTTTAAATCACATACATTTTTATGAGAATCAGACAGGTGTTCAGTGACACTGGTTCCACCTGTTTTCCTGGATTGTCAACTTCTCCCATTTTGTTGGTTATTTCCTCTAAATATAGAAAGATCAAGAATCTGACATCTTGAAACCCCTATATAACAAGCACATGCCCACACATGCACACACACCACAGAAACAGTAACTGACTTGTTCAAGAATACTGGGAAGAAAGTTCTCTTTTTCTACCAATTTACACTTGGGAGAAATAGGTCTAGGCTACTGGTAGCTATTTTATAAACTTCTTTATATACTGTGTAACAGAGAATAAAGCCAATAAATTAGGAAGCAGAAATGACAGATGGAGAAAATCAAATTTTCAAGGACAAAATTTGAGCCTTTGAATTATGCTGCACCTGGAATTTGCAGTTGAGTGAACCCTGTGTTTTCTTAATTTTTATTGTGGTTTTGTTTTTTGCAGTTGAGTGAGCCCATAATTTTCTTAATTTTTATTGTGGTTTTGTTTTTGTTTCAGCTTTAGCCAGTGCGTATTGGGGTTTCTGTAAATAAAAGTTGTAAATAGAAGTAAGCTAACTGACACGTTAAATAGATACGTTCATAAGTGGCTCTACTTTTAGGGTGCTATTAAAATGAAGAAAAAACTTTCTATCTCTCTGTATTCTGCACCCATCAACTTGTTTTGAACTTGGGGCCAATTTTACTGTCCACTGCTAAATTAATAGCAACTCTCTGCTGTTTACATAACCATGGTTAGAGAACACTCAGTGAAAGCGGATTGATATATAAGAATTTGTATTTACAAGTTTATATGGGAAGTTGAGATTGATAGTGAAATTGGATTCCTAAGTACCATTAATAGAAATGTCTTTTGCAAACTTAACTTCATGTTTATCTTTTTCCTTCAAAAGTCTGTAAAGAAGATATTTAACACATAGAAGGTCTTCATTTGAATCAGAAGTCTTTTAAATAAGCCATTAAAATATTTCAAAGAGTTTTTTAAAAGTTTATATTTTCAAACACCACTGTTCATAATTATTAAAATGATATATGAGCTAAGGCACAGTATGATAAGAAAACTTGTATGGCAGGGAACTAGCCAACGTATGATTAAATGTAAATAATTAGGAATAATATCACCATAACCAAACATCTACACGTGGTTATTAGGATATAGGCATTATGCTAAGCACTTTACAGGCATTATTTTGTTTGATTCTCCTAACCTGTAAGATAGGTACCAAAAATGATCTTGCTGAGCCTCAGTTCCTTCATCTGTAGAATACAGATAAGCAATTTTTCAAGATCACATAACCAATAAATGTTGAAATCCAAACACGTTGACCTCAAAAGCCATGCTCTTCATCTAAAGCTATTGCCAATAAATCTATAAAATGTAGGCAATCATTCTGAATGGCAAATTTTTCAAATAAAAATATTTTATTTTTTATTTATCTTAGTTCTCTTCTTTTGTTCAAAGACATTCAACTTCTCTCAGTGGTATTCAAGAGCGTATATAATGGATTTTCATCCCATAAATATTTTCATGCTCTCTTCAAATTTTTGGCATCATTCTAAGGTGCCATAGTGAATACTAGAAGATGATGTCTAAAAGTACTAAAGTGTACACTCTAGGTCAAAATAATATGTCAAGAGGCCATGGGAAAAGAATGTTACTAATGAGTCACCCAACTTTTGAAAAACTATTTTAGACTGCTTATTAAAGCAGGGATATATTTATATATAGATTTTCCAGTAATGATGACAATTTTGCTTAATTTTAATCTATCTTCTCTTTAAGAAAAGTCAACCATAATATCAGCTTGAAAGTGATAGTAATGTGAGAGAGGAGACGTGTATGCAGATGTGAGGAATTAGTAAGAGTAGACATGGGCATCAAACCAAATCACAATTTTTATTATAGAAAAATAAAAGTTTATTTTTAAAAATCAATGATTTCTGGCCTGGCCTGTGCATCTCATGGTTGAGCATCATCCAATGAACCAGGAGGTCATGGCTCGATTCCTAGTAGCAGGCATGTAGGAGGCAGCTGATTGATAATTCTCTCTCATCATTTATGTTTCTATTTCTCCTTCTCCCTTCCTCTCTCTGAAATAAATTTAAAAAAAAACATATTTTTTTTAAAAATCAATGACTGCCATTCTTGTCCTAAACATCAGGATGTTTCATATTGGGATGATGTAGAAACTTCATGCTTCCCTCCATAAGTGCTTCTGTCAGTGTGCACCATTCCTCAATCCCAGGGGCACAGCTGCTGCCATTAGTGAGTTATCTACTGATACCAGTGCCTTCAAAAGCTGTTCTTGATGATAGATAATTTGGCAGGTGTGAAGTGATATCTCATTGTAGTTTTAATATGCATTTCTCTGATGATTATGGATATTGGGGAAAAGAAACCCTCCTGCTCTGTTGGTGGGAATGCAAATTGATACAGTCACTGTGGAAAACAGTATGGAAGTTCAACAAATTAAAAATGGAACTGCCTTATGACCCAGAGACTTCACTTCTGGGCATATATCCAAAGAAGCCCAAAACACTATTTGAAAAGATATGTTCACCCCTATATTTATTGCAGCATTATTTACAATAACCAAGATATGGAAGCAATCCAAGTGCCCATCAATAGATGGGTGGATAAAAAAGTTGTGGTATATATATATACCACAACTAATATTCTATTATATATATATATATATATATATATATATATATATATAATAGAATATTAGAATATTAGTCCACCATAAATAAAAATGAAATCTTAATTTGGTAATAACATGGATAGAACTAGAGTGTATTAAGCTAAGTAAAATAAGTGAGACAGAGAAATACAAATAGATATGATTTCACTTATATATGGAATCTAAAGAACAAAGTAAATAAATAAATGAAATAGAAACAAACTCATAGATGCAGAGAATAAATTGATGGTTACCAGAGGGGAGAGGAGTTGGGAGAATGGGTAAAAAAGGTAAAGGGATTAAGAAGTACAAATTGGTAGTTACAAAATAGTCATGGGGATGTAAATTTTAACATAGGGAGTATAGTCAATAATTTTGTAATAACTCTGTATAGTGCCAGATGGGTATTTGATTTATTGAGGAGATCACTTTGTAAGTTATATAATTGTCTAACCACTATGATATACACCTGAAACTAAAATAAAATATTGAATGTCAAAAAAGATAGCTATTCTTGAGGAGTTTTATCCATTATGACAGAAATTTCATCTCTCCTTTCCTCACCTGAATTCTTATGTCTAAACAATGGCTGGCATAGAGCAGGCATTCAATAAATTTAATTTTTAAATAAATTAAATAATGAGTTAGATCTTAGCAACCCATTATGACTATTTGGCAACAATGACTAATGAAAATTGCCTTCAGCCAGCACACTCAAGTTTTAGTTATTTCTTGCCTCTGGAACAGCTCTTAGATTTCCAGTAGTTGTATAGCTCAAGGGTCATTTCTGAGCACTACTTCTGTTGAGCAATTCAAGAAATAGTTTCTATTGAGCCCTGGAGATAAAATCCTACACAGCTCTTTTAAACAGCCATCATAAGGAATGGATCCAAAGCTCTGTAGAATTGTAATCTGAGCACAAATCCAATGGACAAGGGTCACAAAGTCACACAGCTAGCTGTCAGTTTTTTCTTCCTGTGTGACAACTCACAGCACAATTCCCTTGACTCTAAGGAAATCCTTTCAACAATTGACGTTATCAATAATTCAGTTAATCAGAGACTGTATGTGCGTATATGCATAATCTATGGACACAGACAATAGTGCAGTGAAGGCCTGGGAACAGGGGGTGGCAGCAGGGTGGAGGGAGTCAATGGGGGCTAAAAGGGGACATCTATAATACTTTCAACAATAAAGATAAGTTTAAAAATATATGTACTGAGTACCTATTATAAGGCAGGCATTCTTCCAGATATTTAACAAATGGCTCATAAATTTCTCCTAGGAACTTCAAACTCAGTTACATGTGGAATTAGCAAAAGGTCCAATTCCCCGGCACATATGGTTCTGCTTTCACATATGTAGATAGCACTTTGTAGTTCAAACAACACCTTTACATACATTTCCTAACTTCAAGTTTCTCATCACTTTGTAAGGTAGACATAAAATATTTCCATTTTAGAGATGAAAATATTCAGGCTTAGAGAGAAAGAGCATGTGGCCTAAGGCCATACCAACTCCTACACTCTTTGATATCCAGAAAATTTTAAAGATTGTTCTTTTACCCAAGTCAGGGACTCTTTCTACTGGATCTTTCTGACTACTTTCAGAAAGCTGTTATTATTCAAGGAAACTATTTATTGATTTATTTATGTATCATATTTTTAAGCACATCATCTTTTCAAGATACTAGAAATACAGTGTATAGAGCACATTTTCCTCAAGGCTGCTTTGCATTCCCTGGGAGAAATAAAACACATACAGATATCTATAAGCTAAAACAGGAAGTAAATCATGCCATAAAATAGATCAAAGAATGAAAATATGTGAGTGATCACTTCCAGCTAGGAAAGAGCAAGTTAGGTTTTCTGGAAACATAGGAATATATGATTAAAATATTTAAAAATTCAATTTAAAGTCCTTTGCAAAACATCAAATTATTTTGGTAAATTACAAGCTAGGGAAAAGATGAAAGATAACCAAGACCCATTTAAAGTTCATGACATTATTCTTGCATCACAAAAGTTGAACGTGAAATCCATATGCACGAATCCCCATGCTGGCAAGGTGTGGATGTTGTTAATAGAGGAACTCCACCCACCCACCCCAACACACTCCCACTGAAAAATATTTAGTCTAAATTGATAGAAAATTATAACTGATTGAAAACCCATCAGAGATAAATCTTAGTACTGACAGAATCGTATTTCTTCTGGTTAAATTGTGTTAAGTGGATTTGATATTTTGTTCATTCTAATTATACATAACACAAAAAAGTGGCACAATCATGTGCAATCCAAATTTGAATGGACAATAAGCCTATCCTTAGTGCAATTATGGTAATTAGGGTTGGCTTGCACAACAGGTGGAAACTCATCAGTCAATGCTGCCCTCTTACAGCTAATGCGTTCACAAACAAGGTACTGGCGTCAACTAGTCTGCTTGCTTGTTATGTTCATTTTTCTCCCCATTTTAAAGTATTATACTGGAACCAAGAAAAGACATGGTTTTGTTTTCAAGAGGCAATAGTTATAACTAATAGGTATGGTTTTGGTTGTTTTTTGTTTTTGCTTTAGTAATATGTCCCTAAGAACAATTAGTATTTATTTTTCTTTCAATGTGCCATTAAGATAGCAGGGCAAATCATTTATTTGAAAAATCTTGAAAACGAGATTAAAAGCCCCAAAACTATTGCCAGTAGAGAAATAGAGACAATCATAGACTGGAAACAGGATCCAGGTTGAGTGAAGTTACATCAGCCCAGTTAAATTATATAATGTATATAAAATATATAAACTCATTTTGAGATAGTAACCAAAATTTAGATTATTGAGCTTCTAAGGGAGATCATAAATAAAACAGTTTAGCTACTATTTGTAGGCTTTTTGCATTCTGGAAAATTTTGCAATTCATAATTTTGGATGTTTTATATGTGTTCTTTATATTTGAAGCAGATATTTTCATTTTCCAGTTGTAGAGGGGTAGGTGTTGACCAGTCATATGATGAATTGGTGCAGGAGCCAAGATGTGAATCTCCAACTTCTGATTTCCAGTCCCAGTGTCTTTATACCATGTAAGGGCTCACAAATTCCAAAAATGATAGTAGACCTGGCCTCTTTACCAAGGTAAGCAGTAGAAAAAAAGGATACCTTTCACTGAGCAAGTGAATTAGAAACTGCTGGAAGCAAATGTTCATGTTAGTTGGATTTTTTTAAATGATCAATTCAAGTTCCTCAAAGAAAAAAAATTTAAATTAAAAAAAATGGTTGGAACAGTTTGGGATCACTGTATGACGAACAGAAAGTTAAACCTGGTTTAGGGACATTTTATGACCAAATTAAACAATAAAATAAGATTTTTTTTAAATAGCTAATAGTAATGAGGGTTTATTATTTACAAGGCACTGTACTAAGTACTTTAAGCACAACACAACATTGAATCTTCACAACTTATGAAGCAGGCACTATTATGGTCTTCATCTTACAGGTGAGGAAATAAAGAAGCAGAGAAGTTGGAGAATTTTTCTCAAAGTCATAAAGCTGAGACAGGATGTGAATGCAGAAAATCAGAGTCCTGAGACTAAAGTCTTAACCACCATACCGCTTCTACTAGCTACTAGTTATTAAACCCAAACTAGGTTAAGATGCTAAGTCATTTTGTTACACACAATTCTTATTATGCCTAAGATTACTAGAATAGATATATTATACACTTTATACACGGGAAAACCAAATTTTAAAGATTAAGTGGCAAACAAAAATGCCTATGAAGGAACTTTTGTCAAAGACAAAAGAGGAACAGGAGAAAACCGTCTCACAGGAGCCAAAAAAAAAAAAAAAAAAGGAGCCTCTAATGAGAGGAAGAGAACATTGGCATGAAAATAAACCACTCATCAAATAAAATAAAATATTTAAATAAGGCAAAATAAGGTATTCATTTAGCAGTTCATCGATGACTTGGCAAGAGTCCTTTCAGTTAAGTCATTTCAGGGAGGGGAGAGAAAGATTGCAGTGGGTTAGTGACTGAATGTGAGGTGAGGAAGTGTTAAGTATAGTGCAAATGAAAGATAAGAGGACAGTAGCTATTGGGAAACATAAGTTGAGATTATTTCTAACATAGAGACAGTTGAGCATGTTTCAATGGAGAAGGCAGAGTTTCTATGCAGAGATGGATTTAAGATACAAGAAGAGGATGAGGTAATCAAAGAAACTAGATACCTGAAAGGGGGAAAGATGGAATTCACAGGACCCGGGTGGGGATTTGCCTTCCATAGGAAGAGGCCAGCCATTTCAAAACATCTGTTATGTCAAGAGGGGGATTGAGGGAGTGGAATGAAATGCAAAATGCCAAAATATTGGTTTATTTTGATAGGTGAAGAGGAGGGACGATGAGCGTAGAGAGTCCTCTGAGCATGCAGGGTCATGGGAAGACTGAAGTTCAGAGGATGAGAAAATCTCAACAAAAAGCAGATCAAAGCTTAACTTTGAGAACACTGGGCATATGTCATAGGATCCGTAATAGCTTTTCATTTGGGGAAGTACAACATGTAAACATTGCCCTGTCCCACAGAACACTCATGTATTTTGGGAAATAAATGTATTAATCCCCACTATGTTATTTTAGGAAAAAAATTATTGTGAGTCATTGGCTATGTGGAACTGCTCCCAACATGAAATTTTAATATTTTTCCCCAAATTAACTTTTCTTCAAATATGCCTGCCGGCCTCTGTGCCTATGCTTGCTGCCAGTCCCACTCCACCTTCCAGGTGTCCAGAAAGTCCTGCTGGTCTACTCAGAGGCGGCCCCAAGTGGACCCACCTGAACTTTGTACCAGGACTGATTTCTCTCCTCAGTCCTCTCTGGCTGTGCCCCCTCACTACTCAAAGGCTAGTCTGCAAACCGGAAGCCTAGGCAATACCTGGAGAGTCTCAGGCCTCCTAGACTTAACTAGTCAGAATCTGCATGGTATCAAGATCCCCAGGCCAACTGTGGACACATTAGAGTTTGAGAAGCAACGGTTAGACTTCCCTTCACAATTGTCTTAACTTGAAGATTGCTTGTTTTTGTCCCTTTCGCTTTCCGTTTTAAACTGCTAAAAGAAAGCAGATAATTTCTCATTCATGTTTTCTACAGCACATTTACCTCAGAATATAGTTCCAAACTCCCTTCACTCAGTGTAGGCAATTTTTGAATTCACTTTCAGGTTCATCTTCTACTATTAACAACCCTCTCAACCCAAAGTACTTGGTACTATACACACTCAAATACCTGCCTCCCCCCAAATCCCTGCAGAGTAAGCCACATGCTGTCATGCTAGTATGATTTTTGTCATACTGTCCCTTTAATTTTTCCCAATCCCTTTTCTCTTGATGAATCATCATAAAAGTCAATTGTCACCTGACCTAGAAAGCCTTATTCAACTGTGTCAGATATAAGCACCATAATATATATTTCTTTATCTACTTCACCAAATAAAATATTAACTTCATAAGAGCAGAAACTGTATTTTATTCATCTTACATCCCTAGCACAATTTCTAGCACCTAGTCAAGATGTGGTTATAATTGAAAGATATAGGTATGAATATGGAAATAGATATTGATATAGTTTATTTTTATATTGTTTATTTCATTTATTTACCTATATTAGAGTTTACATGTGTAATTCTAAATATTTAATGTATATGTAGTGCATATGTAATTTATGTATTTAGAATATGTACTTAATTTATATATCTAGTTTATATATATAACTCATAAATATATTTGATTTATACATGTGTGTTTGTTTATGTGTGTCTTTACAGTATGTGGATTAGCAATTTTCTCAGTAAAAAATATGAATAGAAGATCATGAGAATATATTAAAGATGGGGGTTTGGGGAAACATTTTATTCCCACAGCCCCAAAAATGACTAATATAACTGCAAAAATCCCACGGGCTTATGGAGTTTGTTTTTGGCCAAAGCCTCAGATGCTAGTTACCCAAATATCTAAACCATTTAAGTTGCCAAAACTAGACTTGCAATCATTTTACTTTAAGTTCTGCATGATTTTAGGTTCTTAAAATCCAAACTCTTTAATAGTTTCACGATCAATAATAAGTCTTCATAGAATCTCCAAAATGTGCAAGAGCAAATTCAAAGAAGGAGTGGTATTTGCCCTCAAGGAAAATGAAGGAGAGATGTGAAAAGAATTTATTGAGCCCTTATTGCATGACAGACATTATGCTAGACATTTTACATGCCTTCTCACTTTTATCCTCATGACAACTCTAAAAGTAACTGTTGTGTTATTATCCCCAAGGATATTTTTGAGTCTATATATTCAGAAATTATTATTTAATAGAATGGGGTTGCATCTCAAAATTCACTGAGAACAAAATGCTCATCTTAATACTCAGATTTCAGAAGAAATAACAATTCCCAACTTACTTTACAGAGTCAAAAATTTTAATACATCCTACAAGGCAACTTCCAATACCACCAATACACAGTGACATAATACTGGCTTAAGAGCTAAATGTGGTAGAAAAACTTGGGAAGCTTTTTTCTTTTAAATAGATATTCATTTTCTTTCCCTTTACTCCTGGTCAACTAAATCTCAATAGATAATTACCCAAATCAATCACAGAGTTTTATATAACTACTGTTATTCAGAAAGAATAATATAAAAGGACCAAGTTTTATTTGCATTTTTCACCCTAAAAATATAAAAGTAAGTAGTTCTTCAGCAAATAGAAACTCTTTAATCAAATAACTAGGAATTTCTAATTTAACACCATTGAGTCAGTCCTCGCATGTGGTTTTCTATTCTCTTAAATGTAATCCTTAATGTACCCTTTTCATTATCTAATTATTTCTGTGAGATTCTATCAATGACTTTCCACAATGCAGATCATGCTTACAGTGAAATTCAGTGGTCAAGTCAAGTACTGTTATACAGACCAGCTGTTCTTCCTGACCTAACTTTACTCAGGACCCTTACAGTTAGTGGTTGACTACAGTGTGAGTGATTTATATCACTAGTTTTCAGTCCTTTCCTGGCTGGTAAAATTGACTCCAAGTTTGGGATTCATACTTTTAAAAAAGCAGTTTATCTTTCTCTATTTTCTCTAAAACAACTAAATATTGTAAAGGACCCTTAGTTTTAAATTCACATCTTTTTCTCTGCGTGTCCACGCTTGCTACATTCTTGTTGAATGCATGATTTTGCTCTGTGATCTGATGATAAAAATCAGCCCTAATAATAGAATCCATGCTTGGCTGTGATAAGGAGCAGCAGCCACATACATTTTATGTCTCACAATTTTTACCTTTACAATCTAAGCTACATAGATTGTAACTTCACTTTTCCATGAGGTTTTTAAAGATTTACAATCTTTTTTAACCCAAGCAAAGATTCTCTTAAAAATAAAAAAAAAATCATTCCATTGTCTTAATTGGATAATGCTCATGACAGTGTATGTTTTTGCAAGTGAAATCACTTGAACGAATGATGATGTCAAAACTTTTACTCATAGCAAACAGAAATCTGATGGGGAGATTACATCTAACCCCTGGGGAAAATAAGGCCAACTAACAGGAAACATCCTTCCAGCTGTACTCAGCTAAATGAGGAATACCACATCAAAATGTTCCTAAGAAACAGGACTTTCCAGACTCAGTAATTTTAGAAGTAACATATTTTCCATTATTTTCCAGGGAGAATGGGTTGATCCTATATGTACTTTAAAGTTATGTTTATTTTTATTTTTCACAGAGAAAGAGAGAGGGAGAGATAGAAACATCAATGATGATGTTCCTCTTGCACACCCCATACTGAGGATTGAGCCCGCAACCCAGGCATGTGCCCTGACCGTGAATGGAACCGTGACTTCCTCATTCATAGATCAATGCACAACCACTGAGCCATGCTAGCTGAGTTATCTTTTTAAGTTTGTATACCACAGCTAATTCAAATACTTGGACAGATGAGGAAAGAAGTCTTTCCTACTATTATATTACATTCTTCCAAAATATTTCCTGACTTAACAAAGGCTCCTGAAAACTTCAGAATATTGTCTTAGATGAGTGGTTCTCCATCTTTAGCATGCCTCAAAATCACCAGGAGAGCTGAGGATTTACATTCCTAACAAGTGCCCAAGTGATGCAGCTGCTGCTGATTCAGGGATCACACTTTGAGATTACAGAAGGCTTAAGTAATAGGCTACTACATTTACATTGTCACTCTCTAAAAGTGATAATTTTTTGTGATAAAAAGTTAACAGTTAAATGGAGAAGAGAAATAGCTCCTGTTAAGTCCTGAGATGGTAAGAAAAAAAATTACATTAGGTGATTTAGAAATTAGCGCTTTCAAAATACAAGGTGATGTCAGAATTCCTATACCTGACCAGCTAATGGGATAGTGTGATGATGAAATCCATCATGCTGTCCCAAGTTACCTGGTGAGCATTCACTGTCCCTGGCCAATGACCTGAACTAGGGCACGCGCTTCACAGTGGAAAAATCCTCAGAGGCTAACCAGCTAAATGTCACTGATGGCATTTACCGAGGAAAAAATATCTGAATAGGAATGACTGGGAAAAAAATTTGAAGAAAAGTGGGGAATGAAGGAGGCTTATGAGAGAATGAGGCTTTGAAAAGGCAAAGCTAAGTCTGTTATTATGACAATTTGCCTGGTCTGCTAAGGAATGTCTGTTTCAAACTTCAAGAGTCGATATTGGTTTGATATTGAAAATGACCTTTCCAGTCTTTGTCCTGTGACCATTGTCTTGTTCCTTCCTTTCTTTCCACTTCCTAACAGTGGAAACTTAAGACTGGCATTTGTAATTAAATAAGGCCACCATCCAGGCCACATAAAAGTGATATCTTTCATATGGTTTTATTTAAAGAGAATTCATGTTACAACATTTCTGGAGGGTGATTTGACTGTATAAACCAAAAGCTTCCTACAAAGTATATTCTTTTTGACCCAGCAATCCATTTCTTAGATTTTATCCTGAGGGAAATCAACATGAATGTATCTTAAGACATTTAGTTAACATGAACATGCATCAAATCAGTGTTTATTTTTAAAATACTGAAAAAACAAAATGTCTATTAATGTAATCTTTTTAAATCTATAGTACATTAATATAAGGCACTTAAATATTATAGAAAAAAATAATTGACATAGAAAGATATTCAAGGTATTGTATTACATTTTATAAAAGCCCAAACAGAATGTTTTAAATTATTATTTTGGAAAAATGTGTATAAGGACATGTAAAAGGCCAGAAGTAAGCACCAAAATATTAGACTATAATTTTACTATCTAGGAACTAATAATTATTTTTACCAGGTTTTTTATAATAATTTTTATAAATTTTATAATAATATCAACAAAATTTAAATAATTTTAATATTTTAAAATAGTTATAAAGATAATGTTTATCCCATAGAAGATAATGAAGACATTTGATAATTTAATGAGTTAATTTTATTGCTACATATAAATCAATTGATAAGGTCAGGTAAACTCAGGATGGTAAAATCTCAGTCCACAAACAATAAAAAAAAAATTATCTGTCTGTGAAACTCTTTATCTGACCTTCACTTCTAAATGAGAGCTTTGCTGAGTAGAGTAATTTTGGTTGTAGGTCCTTGCTATTCATCACTTTGAATATTTCTTGCCACTCCCTTCTGGCCTGCATAGTTTCTATTGAGAAATCAGCTGACACTTGTATGGGTGCTCCCTTGTAAGGAACTAACTGCTTTTCTCTTGCTGCTTTTAAGATTCTCTCTTTGCCTTTAACCCTTGGCATTTTAATTATGCTATGTCTTGGTGTGGGCCTCTTTGGGTTTCTCTTGTTTGGGACTCTCTGTGCTTCCTGGACTAGTAAGTCTATTTCTTTCACCAGGTAGGGGAAGGTTTCTTCAAATAAGTTTTCAATATCTTGCTCACTCTCTCTTCTCCTTCTGGTGCGAATGTTGGTACATTTGAACTTGTCCCAGAGATTTCTTACACTATCTTCATATTATTTTTATTCTTTTTCTTTTTGCTCTTCTGATTGGGTGTGTTTTTTCTGCCTCATATTCCAAATCATTGATTTGAGTCTCAGAATCCTATACTCTACTGTTGAATCCCTGTAAATTATTTTTTATTTTAGTTAGTGTATGCTTGATTTCTGACTTAATTACATGAAATGTTGAAGAGTATTCTTTAAGAAGAGGAAGATAAAAAATATGAACAATAAAATGGCAATAAATACATATCTATCAACATTTGAATCTAAAAATCAAAATAAACGAATAAGAAATCTAATGAACAAAAAATTAACTGGTGAATAAAATAGAATGTGAGGCATGGAAACATGGAACAGACTGATGAATTTCAGAGGGAAGGTGGGAACTGGGGGTTGTGGGGGGCGGGGAGAGATTAACCAAAGATCTTACCTATGGACACAGACCAGTAGGGTGGTGAAGGAGGCCTGGGGTGGAGTGGGAACTGGGGCGGGGGAGGAAAAAGGGGGGAGGAAGGGAGGACATCTATAATACTCTCAACAATAAAGACTTTTTTTTAATTATCTAAATTGATCAGTGGAAATATTCAAAAAATAATGTAACTCTATTTTTTTCCATTAAAATAACTTATGGTGAATAGGAACTGACCAGTTTGTAAAGAGAGTCACATTATTTTATTAAGAGAAATTCTGTGGCTATTAAGGGTTCTACTAGCTATAACACTTGCTTACGAAAAATAAGTTAACAAAATATGTGTGAGATTTTGTTTGCTTTTATTTGGTGTCTAGTAGACAATGCTTCTGTTCATGAAAAAGCCAATGTTCCAATATCCACTCATTAAAGAATATAAATTTAATGTCCTTTAATTACTGAGTCCTAAAATGTTATCCATCAAAGTATGGCTCATACAATTGTTTGTAGCATGGAAACTACAACCTTCTCAGGAACATGGAGATATTTCTGAATGGTAGGCTTTTCTTTTCTCCCTGCTAAAAGATCAGTGATTAGCCTACTACACTAACCAGTTCATATGCCAACTTCTGATAGTGCTCAAAATAATAATGGTAGATTTTTCTTGATTTAAAGACTTCCTCAGAACTGGATCCCACTAGAGAGTTCTGGTTCCAAATTTTTTACTAACTGCGGTTATGTGGTTATGGTTTTAATTAGTCAAACAATCCTAGATTCTAAGATACCTCAGCTATTATTTGGAAAAGAAGATTCATAAAGAAGTTTGAAAAAGATGATCTCTAAAGCATAAGATTATTTCTGGTTCCACCATTTTTATTCTAGGCATTCCTTCTTGCTCATTAAATATCCTTCACTTTGCACAAACTCCAAAGACATGAAATAATTATACAAATAAGTCCCATTATTCCAGTGGACCCTTTTTAAAAATATAAACTGGAAGCAATTATGAAGCTATTTATAAAGACTCACAATTAGAAATGGAATTTTCTGTTTGCTCTGAAGTAAGCAATGAAAGACTACTTCCTTTTGAGAAATCAAAAACTAAATAAACTATTAGAGAAATGCCCAAAAACATAAATAAGAACTCTTCTATTTTAAAATTAAAGTTCATTAATGACTTGTTTAAATATTTTATTATGGCCCGGCTTGTGTTGTTCACTGGTTGACCCTGTACTTATGAACTGGTAGGGACATGTGCTCAGGTTGTAGGCTCGATCCCCAGTGAGGGTAGTGCAGGAGGCAGATGCTCGATGATTCTCTGTTGTCATTGATGTTTCTAGCTCTCTCTATATTTAAATATTTGATTATAGATTGTATTTAAATTTTATGTTTGTATGTAACTGAATTTAATCTTCACTTTTGAGCACTCAAATTAACTTATATCCTTGACTTGATTTTATAAGGGAGGATGGGAATACCACTTCTGAATGTTTCTGGGTCCTACTTTTTTTAGCTAATATCTTGAGTGGTTGATATCAGTACCAAGCAAATATTTGTGAAGCTCTTTTAAGTTTCACAATCCATTCACATAATTTATTATTATGAGAAAAAAACACAGATAATGTTACACAGACAAAATATAACTATTCTCATTTTTGAAGTAGAGGTATGGATAAAGAAATTAATATTATAGTTTAGTATCTATTAGCCAGTCACTGTGAATGAAATATATAAATATTCTCTAGATGAGGAAACAGAAGCTCAAGAATTTTTAAAAGTTGTTCAAGACTGAATAATAAATAATAGTGGGTTTGGGGTAATAATTGGTTAATATATAAAATGTCTATAATTTATGACTGTACATTTATTTAGGTATTTTTAAATTTCAAGGTAAAAGGCATTATAACTCTTATTTTAGACATATGGAAATTTCCACTTAATATTCTGAAAATAAACATCTTCATAAGGTAATTCATGTATATCTTTGTACTTTGCAAACTAAGGAGTCTTAAATAATTTATTTTAGTACTCTTTTAGCCAACATGAAAAACTTCACTATGCAAAACATCACATATATGCATATGTATTATTTAAATAAGGTTCTTTAAAAGTTAATTTTGCTAAGCAAATTAATTTTTCTTTCTCACTTTTCATATTCTTTATTTATTTACACATTCATCCATCCCTACCTGCCAACTACAGGCTTTGACCAAACCAAGGGCTGAGATAACTAAGACACTCCCTGCTCCCTAGGGGCTGATGCACAGGTAGAGGAGACTCAGAGAAAATTAACATAATTTGAAAAAATATTATAGAATATTAACAAAGAGCTTAGAGACTACAGTAAGAAGAGACTATAAATAATTATTTCTATTTTTATGTACTTTTAAGAGTCCTTTTTTATTTTCAAATTTTACATTTGAAGTAATGTTTAAAATTCAGGACAAAGCACCAATATTTCCATTGTGTATTTCAGATAAACAATGCAGTGATTTTTAGTGTTTTTCCATAAGTGGACTTTATGTAATGTTATAAAAATGTTCAATATGAAACCATAAAAAATTGAATTAATATTAAAAATGACAGCCCAGCCTGCATGGCTCAGTGGTTGAGCATTGACCTATGAACCAGGAAGCCACAGTTCAATTCCTGGTCAGGGCATATGCTTGGGTTGCAGGCTCGGTCCCCAATGTGAGTCATGCAGAAGGCAATCAATCAATGATTCTTTCTCATCATTGATGTATCTATTTCTCTCTCCCTCTCCGTTTCTTTCTGAAGTTAATAGAAATATATATATTTTTTTCTTTTTTAAAAAAAGTTAGCATAGTATCATGGTGAAGAGCACAGACACTGAAGCCAAGCTACCCAAGTTCACATCCAGCTCTACTATATATGTTACATGAGCTTAGAACAAGACTTAATCTACCTTTATGAGGAAACTCATATACTCACGCAATTTAACAAATCAGTACTTTCCACAGTGTTTCATGTGTTAATTTTGTCCTCTTAGCTCAATGATAGATTTTTGTATCTGACAAAATTCTGGAGTAGATAATTAATATTGTTGAATGTTATTGAAAAATCCATATGTAAATTAATATTTGAGGTTTTGAAGATATTCCTATGTAACAGCATAAAGTCACCAGTTCTGAGCACTTGAACTTGATTTCCAACCTGTATGCTAGCTCCACGAGCCTTTCAGTTTATTGACAAGAAATCAAAGCTCAGAAGTGGTGATACGATCAAAACAAACAACTAATTATATGCAGGACCAATTCATCCTGACTTTTATTCTTATATTCTTTTTCTTGTATCATGTTGGTAAAAAAGGTTAAAATGGCTCAAGGACAGCCCTAGCCAGTTTGGCTCAGTGGTCTGAAGTGTCCCTGGTTTGAGTGCCCAGTTGCGGCCTCGATCCCCAGTAAGGGGCGTGCAGGAGGCAGCCAGTCAATGATTCTTTCACATCATTGATGTTTCTATCTCTCTCACTCTCTCCGTTCCTCTCTGAAACCAATAAATACATATTTTTTAAAATAAAATAAATAAAATAAAATAGCTCAAGAACAGGCCTACCTTTGTTTTAATTAATTGCTTCTTAAAAGTCTCTCAAGTACCATTTTCCAAAATCAAAAATATATCAGATATTCTTAGAAGTCAAAGAGGGAGACCTGTGAATAAAGTTAAGCTATCTGTAAGGTGACTAAAATAAATAAATACACATATACACACAAACACACACAGTAAAAATGTGTATCTCCTGGAGAATAGAGTCCAAAATTTTAAGATACACATACTAACCCAGAATCCTAAAAAAAGAATAAGAACCATTGATATACACGATCTATTGAGCCTCTTCCATTCTAAAATTCTAGGACTCTATCATTAAATCTGCTAATTATAAATAGCTAAATTTTTGTGGTCAAATATTTCATAATTAACATGGATTGGAATGTAATACATACTATTTTAAACTTCAAAAGAAGAATGAAATTAACCACTATTTTTAAGACAATGTTAAAATAAATATTTTCTCATCTCTTCTGGCTTTGGGTCACTGCATTTTGGAACTCAGAGAATGAATGAACTTTTTATGACAACAGAGGGCAGTGCAGCACAAACTGCAGATGTGCTTGCATCCAGGAAGGCCAAGCATCCCTTCATCACAGTAAAACACTGCTTTCCAATCATGGATAGTCTATAAATGATCCAGTTGGTACTAGGTCATTCCCATTTTTAAAAGCAAAAACAATTCAAACCCAAATAGAATAAATTCGGTTTAGGAACAAGACACAAATCATGAGAGATCAAGAGATATCTCTATCTTCTTTGGCAAATTGCTTAACCTTGTCCATGTCTCACTTTCCTCTGTTATAAAAGTAAGAAAGTAAGAAATCAAATCTCCTTTACTTTTCCCCATCTGCCAAAACCTTAGACTAGAGATGGATTAAAGACAGTCCCAGATATAAGCAGGATCAGAGAAAAAGAAATAAAAGGTATCTAAATTGGAAAGGAAAAAGTAAAACTGTCTCTCTTTGCAGATGGCATGTATTATATACAGACTTCATTAAAAAAAACTATCAGAACTATTAAGTAAATTTAATAGTTTCAGGATACAACATCAATACACAAAAAAAATCTGTTGTGTTGCTAAAAATAATAACAAGCTATCAGAAAGAGAAATTAAGAAAAAAATCCCATTAATAATTGCATCAAAAAAATAAAATACCTCAAAATAAATTTAACTAAGAAGGTAAAAAGCCTATACTCTGAAAACTATAAGACATTGATGAAAGAAATTGAAGAAAACACAAGTAAATGAAAAGATATTTTGTGCTCATGGATTAGAACAATTAATATAGTTAAAATGTTTATACTACCCGAGCCGATCTACAGGTTCAATACAATCCTTAAAATTCCAATGCCATTTTTCTTAATCCTCACCCAAGGATATTTTTTTCCATTGATTTTTAGAGAGAATGTCAAGGAAGGAGGGAGCGGGAAGAGAGAGAAAGAGAGACAGAGAGAAACATTGATATGCGATACATAGATTGGTTGCCTCCCACACCCCGATAGGGGCTGGAGATCAAGCCTGCAACCCATGTATGTGCCCTTGACCGGGAATTGAACCCATGGGCCCCTTCGGTGAGTGGACCAACAGTCTAATCACTGAGCAACACTGGCCAGGGCTCCAATGCCATTTTTCACAGAAATAGAACAAATAATTCTAAAACATGTATGGTACCACAAAGACTCCCGAAGAGTCAAAGCAATCTTGAGAAATAAGAACAAAAGCTAGAGACATCACACTTTCTGATTTTAAACCATATTACAAAACTATCGTAATCAAAACAGTATGATATAGGCATAAACAGGCAAGTAGATCAGAATAGAGAGCCCAGAAATAAATGTACACATATATGGACAATTAAGACAAAGGAGCCAAAAATATACAATAGGGAAAGAACAGTCTCTTCAATAAACTGTGCTGGAAAAACTGGACAGCCACATGCCACAGAATGAAATTAAGCCCCTATCTTACACCATACACAAAAATTAACTCAAACTAGATTTGAGAGTACCTAGTTTAAGACCTGAATCCATAAAACTCCTAAAAGGAAACAGGCAGTATGCTCCTTGACATCCATCTTCGTGGTGATTTTTTTGGATTTGACACAAAAATGAAAGGCAGCAAAAGCAAATATAAACACTGGGCTACATCAAACTAAAAAGCTTCTGCACAACAAAGGAAACCATCAACAAAATAAAAATGCAACCTACTGAATCGGAGAACATATTTGCAAATTATATGTCTGATAAGTGCTTACTTTTCAAAATATATAAAGAATTCATGTAACTCAATAACCAACAAAAAAAATAACTTAAAAATGGGCAAAGGATCTTAATAGACATTTTCCAAATAGCACATACAGATAGATGGCCAAAAGGTACATTAAAAGATGGCCAACATCACTAATCATCAGGAAAATACAAACAAGCCATAGTAAGATATCCCTTCACACATGCTAGAATGTGTATCAGCATGAGGACAAAAGATAACAAGTGTTTGCAAAGATATGGAGAAAAAGGAACCTTTGTGCACTGTTGGTGGGAGTGTAAATTGGTACCACTACTATGGAAAGAAATATGGAGTTTCCTCAAAAAATTAAAAATAGCCCTGGCTGGTTTGGGTCAGTGGATGGAGCGTCGGCCTGCTGACTGAAAGGTCCTGAGTTCAGTTCTGGTCAAGAGCACATGCCCGGGTTGTGGGCTCAATCCCCAGTAGGAGGGCATGCAGGAGGCAGCCAATCAATGATTCTCTCTCATCATTGATGTTTCTCTCTCTTTCTCCCTCTCCCTTCCTCTCTGAAATAAAATATATATTTTTGAAAAATTAAAAATAGAACTACCATATGACCCAGCAATTCCACTTATGGGCATATCCAAAGAAAACAAAAACACTATCTCAAAAAGATACATGGAGCCCACGGTTCATGGCAGCCGACATGGGAACAAATTTGAATTTCTAAAGATGGTAACTCTAATGTCTGTGAGGGAAAACACACTGAATGGGATTAATACTATATTAGACATTGAAGAAAAAAGATTAATGAGTTTGGTGACATAGCCCTGAATGCTAACTAACATGAAACAGAAAAAATAACAACAAAAAATAAAACTAATTGAAAGTGAACAGAGCATCACAGAGTTCTGGAGACTTAGAGTAGACTTACATAGGCCAGTGTAATTAGAGTTTCCAAAGTGGGGACGGGTAAAAAATGTTGAAGAAATATGACCAGCCCTAACTGGTTTGGCTCAGTGGATAGAGCATCAGCCTGTAGACTGAAGAATCCTGGGTTCGATTCTGGTCAAGGGCAGGTACCTCAGCTGCAAGCTCCTCCCCAGTCCAGGCCCTGGTCAGGGCTCATGCAGGAGGCAATCAATCAATGTGTTACTCTCACATCGATATTTCTCTCTATTTTTCCCCCTCTCTTCCACTCTCTCTGAAACTCAATGGGAAAAAATATCCTCAGGTGAGGATTAAAGGGGGAAAAAAGGAAGAAAAGAAATATGACCAAAAGTTTCCAAATTTGATGAAAACTATAAATCCATAAATATAGGAGGTTTAACAAATCTCAAGAAAAGAAATGTGAAGAAAATTAAACCAAGTTACACCATAATTCTGAGAGGGAAATTTATAGCTTTAAATTTATAGCTTTAAAAGTTTATAGAGAAGACAAAGCAACACTCGGCTTCCCCCAAGTGGGACACATGCCACGCCACCATCCCAGAGCAACAGCCCACCAAATCACAGCCAATGCTGTCATGGCACAAAATGCAGCCCACAGCCCAGTCCAGCCCAGAAATGGTGGCTGTGGGCGCCAGGTAATGACGTCATGTAGCAACGCTTGGCTTCCTTTCCCTAGAGACTAGCCTCCTTGGAGTTTCTTCAGCCAAGGAACACAACTTGCTTTATAGCCAGGTGGAAACATTTACACTTTAACCAAATGTCTGTGAAGCATATTCCTGTGTCTCATCTCATTTGATCCTCACAGAAGTCCTGCAGTAGGTAGATAGGAGACTCGGTGGAATCCTATTTTCTTTTCATTAGCTAGAAAATGGAGATTTAGAAAGCTTAGAAACTTGACCCGACTGAAAAGAAGTAAGAAATGGTGGACCTTGAAAATGACTTCAGGTTTTCTCACTGCGCAGAATATAGTCAAACACTGCTGCAGTTAAATATTTTACCCTTTATTCTCCCTGCGTGATCTACAATAATAATATACTTTGTGTTGATATTTACTGCTGTGTTGCTGACAATTACGTACAAGAGAAGTTGGGGTTCTTCACTGGGCTGGAAAAAGTTTAGCTACATCAGAAAACAGGTCTAATTAAGCAAGTTTACCTATATATATATAAAGCTCTCGCTGGCGCCAATCGCACCTTTGTGTTTCAATCTGTCATTGTCGATCATGAATTTGGTTTACACTTCTATTATAGAGAAAGGGCAAATAGTGATATTAAAATATTTCTTCTAATTAATTTCCTTTCAATGTGCACAAATCCATGTGCTGGGCCACTAGTAATTTATAATTATGACATAATTTCAGTAAAATAATTTCTAATTCTAGTTCTACATTAACACTTCTAAGTATTTATTTAGCCAATAGTTGCATGCCAATTATTTTGTTCACTCATTCATTCAACAAATAATTTATTGAATATCTACTATGCCAGGCATATGTATATATAACCAAAGATTAATAAATGCACTCAAACTACATTGAGGCTGCATTTCAAGTTTCCACAGCATATTCTGTAATTCCTGGATATTTTTACCATTTGACACATCTGTCTGTGCTACCTAAATGCATCATAGAATGGAGACACATTTAACTAGTAGAAATGTGTATCATAATTAACTCCTTTGTGGAATTGTTATTCGAAATCTTATTGTTGACAATATTCTGTGAAGATTTCTGTAAGTACTCAAAAGTACATTTCAGATTTAGGGTAATATAAGTATTATGTAATAAAACACTTAATGCAAAGAGGCAAGCAACAGGAAACAGAATTATTTAAACATGAACTCTGAAAGTTCAAGTTGTGTTCATTATTATAATAATTAGAGGCCCAGTGCACGAAATTTGTGCAAGGGCAGGGGTCCTTCAGCCCAGCCTGCACCCTCTCGCAATCCGGGACCACTCAAGGGATGTCCCTGCAGGATCGGGTCTAAACCAGCAGTCAGACATCCCTCTCATAATCTGGGACCACTGGCTTCTAACTGCTTGCCTTCCTGCCTGCCTGATCACCCCTAACCACTCTGCCTGCCTGCTTCATTGCCCCTAACCACTTGCCTGCCTGCCTCATCACCCCTAACCACTCTGCCTGCCTGCCTCATTGCCCCTAACCACTTGCCTGCCTGCCTCATCCCCCCTAACTGCCTCTGCCTGCCTGCCTCATCACCCCTAACCACTCTGCCTGCCTGATGACCCTAACTGCTCGCCTGCCTGCCTGATCGCCCCTAACCATTCTGCCTGCCTGCCTGATTGCCCCTAACTGCTCACCTGCCTGCCTGATCGCCCCTAACCACTCTGCCTGCCTGCCTGATAGCCCCTAACTGCTCACCTGCCTGCCTGATCGCCCCTAACTGCCTCTGCCTCGGCCCTCATAGCTGCAGCTTCGCCTGGAAGGACATCCAGAATGACATCTGGAAGGTCGTTCAGCTGTCCGGTCTAATTAGCATATTATGCTTTTATTATTATAGATGAGCAACTGAAAGCCCCAGCATCTGTTGGGTCCTCTATGAAGCAGATGCCCAGGAGCAGGCAGAAGAGCAAGAGACTTACTAGAAGCAGTGTCTATTAAAATAAAGGGGGACGGGAGCTGGAGTAAGCAAGGGAAGTCGCCACACTGATGGTGTTATAGGAAGAAGGAAGAAACATTGAGTAGGAAAAGTCTCAGACTGAGGTGTAGCTCTGTAAGAGTCTCACTTTACCCACTAGGAGCCCTAGAGCAAAGACCGCTGGTAGAAGAGACTCATCATGTCGGGCAGCAACGGTCAAGCCCTGGCCACCTCTTTCGTCAACAGATTCTGGGTCTGAGAAATGAAGTAGGGCCAGTTGCTGAGTAAGATATGTAATTGGGGAGGAGGGGGTGACTGACCTCAGTCTCCTGCCCATGTATTCTTGCCTTCCTCTGCTTGTAATATGTAGGGCAAAACTTGTTTTACCCCTGGAGATACCATGTTCTTTAACCATCTCCACAATTCCCTCAAGATTAAGCCACTTTGATGATTGCCTTTCCAACCTATCTGACCCTGGCCACCTGGCTCCTGGAAGTTAAACACCACCAACTTCTATTGCTGTGTGGCCCTATCACCACCACTGCAATTAACAAGCCAGCTATATGACCACTTTTCCTACTGTCAACCTTGGCCTGCAAAGAGAGTCATCACAACATTTGCAGAGGATGCTGGTTTTCTGTTCACAGTGCGTTCTTCATGGTGGAACGCATCCCTTGGGCCCTCCCGTGAAATAATAGAATTCCCTATTGGGTCTTCTGGCTTCACAAAATGCATCCATTTCAGTATACCTCCTTCCCTGCATCCTTTAATACTTTCCTACAGATTGTCAATTACTAAATTTAATATTATGCACTCTATTACAAAACTGGGTAAGCAGGTGCATATACTTGCACTCCAAAGCTACTTAGAGTGTGTTACCGGCAATGAAAATATAGGAGACTTTTTTCTTTATGCATTTAAATATTTTCTAAGCTCTTTTTTCATAATAATTTTAAAAAATAAAAGTGATGACAAATAACCACATTGGAAATAATACACAAGCAGCATGAAGCATTTCTTCCTATAGTTAGTTTTGTTATGGCTGTATAAAACTTCAGATACCAGATAGAAGTACTATACTAAAACAGTTTGATGGCCATGGTACAATAGATGTAAAAAAAAAAAAAACACACACAAAAAACTAGAAGACCATTTGTAGCCCTGTTGTATAGGAGCTAAAAATATAAAAGCCCACATAATTAAAGTAGTATTTCTTAAATTAGAGCCAGACTATAATTCTCAGAAAATTCAATCTGTTTTCATTCTTATCAGGAATTATAGAATGCCTTCTCCCACTTGAACAGGACTAAATTGATTTGGATTGTGCAAGTAGAAAGTAGGTAGAGCTTTTATCAATTTTATGCAGTATGAACAAATTCCCTGCTATTGATTGATCTTTCGAACTGCAGCCCTAATTTCATGATTTGAAACGTACTAGTAGGCACAAGTATTGACAATGTGTGTTTTTTTAAAACATTGCATTTAATGAAGGTGTCACGAGAGATGACCTCTGCACCCGCCTACTACAGCAAGTATCAGCAGAAGCTCTTTTTTCCAGCCACTCGCCTTTATTTTATATGTCCAAGCTACCAGAAAATTGCACTGAGAAAACTAGAAAAAGAACAAAAGGACCTGGCCTAGAATCATAGATAATCACTAAATTCTCCGTGTTTCTCCTCTAGCAGTTTATAACCAAGATCTCGAGCAGCCAAACTGTATAAATGGCATTTGTTGTCACAGCTGACACCAAAGGGCAAATAATTATGTGATGCTACACAATATTATTTCTTCCTGTCTCATCCTGGTTTTTAGAAGCTTAAATTAGTAATCCCAGGGAGCCAATTCTCCCCAAAATAAGTGTCTCCATACCTGCCTTCTTTGTCCCATCCCCATTATTAATATCACTGCAGTGTAAGATTTTGGAGTTAGTCTTGGGTTTGGGTTCTAGTTCTCATGCGTGACTTTTGACAAGTTATTTCACCATTTTGAGCCTAGGTTTCATCATACATAAAATGACAATATCTACTAACAAAAAAACTAAGCACATTATTTCCCTGTTGAAATATTTAATCACAATGCTTTCAAGATCACCTCTCAAATCCTATCTCATTATAAAATGCCTGTACGATTCCACACTCATTTCTTTCCACTCCTCTCATTCATTGAGCCAAAGGCAACATTTGAATATCCACCACTTGCCAGGTTTAGTAGAGGGGGTGGTAAGCAAGACTCCCATCACCCATATTCATGAAGCATATGTAACAAGCTGCAGTCACTATCAAGCATTAACGCTTTCCTGGACAGAATGCTTATTCACCCCATTTCTTTACCTTACTTATGGAAGCATAAATATTCATACCTTCAAGGAGGTGCTACAATAGAGACAAGGATGAAGAGAGGGATCAAATTATTTAGGAGCTTTCGAAGGAAAGGAAGACAATGTTAAATTGGTGAATTCTACCTCTGGTTTTAGTTTCAACACTAGCAAGGGAGGAAACGTGCTACGGGAGCCACTGGAAGTATATACAGCTAGAGCAGAGCTCAAATTCTTTAGAGGTGACCATCAGCAAGACTTCCAAGACAAATTGGCATTGTGCGGGGCCTTAAAGGTGGGTAGAATTTCTACAACTAGAAGAGTAGGACACTCCAACCAGTGGGAAGAGTATCAAGCCAGGCCAATCACCTTCCTGGCCAAGTTTAAAGTGACTATCAGAGAAACAAATTATTTGCTCAAATGGTAATCTTCAGGATTACTCAGCTATAGGAATTCTAGTTGTCTTAAAATAACCATTCTCAAATGTCGGTGTGAGTCAGTATTATCTGGAGAACTTATAATGTATACTATGTCCCAGGCATATTAATGTGTACTAACTATTTTTACCAAATTTCCCAGGTAATTCTAATACACACAAAATATTGAGAACCACTGTCTTAAAAGAGCTAAGCCTATTGTTTTCAAAGTGTGGTCCTTAACCACTAGCATCGTCACTGGTTATAAATGCAGCAAATCAAAACCCACACCAGATTTATTGAATGAAAATCTGTGTATTAATAAGATCCCCATGTGATTTATATGCACATTTAATTTTAAGAAAAACTGATCCAAACCAGTGACTCTTTATCCTACTTTCACAATGGAATCATACTAGGAACTTTAAATATCACTTATATCTGGATCTCAGCCTCAGATTCTTATTTAATTGTATGGTGTGGCCTTGATGTGGGAGTTTGAAAAGCATCCTAGGTGATTATAATAGACAGTAAAGTTTTCTAAGCAAATTCCAGGTGTTCTTGATATACCAAGATAATATGGACTCCTTGATCACTTTAAACTAGACTCAAATTTTTTAAAATGTAACGGAAGAAATTTGAGTTAAATTATAAAAAATGTCCATAAAGTAATATTTTCCCTAACTTACCTCATTTTACATACATGTGCACATCTTAGTTTATAATATATATTGTAGAAGGAAGCAATAGAACTTAACAATGTATCATATATGCAAGCTCTTCAAGTTATAGAAGTGTCCAGATTCCCAATTTAGCAGCTGGTTACAAAAGTTCCTGTTGTTTAATTTGTTGGGAAACGTACTTGATTTTAGAAGGATTCTCCCTAACCAGTAAAGTCCTGACATTTAAAACAGGGTATTTGGACCTCATAAATCAATGCCTGCATACAGACCATGTCTGAATTGTCTTCATTTCAGAGCTAGCATGTATAATTTAGTTTGGTTTTGTAGTCTAATGATGTATTCTAATGACACTATATATTTTTAAAATCTTTAAATTCATTATTTTTATAGCTTTTAAATAGGCATTATAAGAAAAGACATAAAAAAGTCTTGGTTCAGGAAAATTATCTGGGTGAAATTGAGTTGAATCAATCAGTTTAATATGCTATTTCCATCTTCTGTAAATTATTTCCTACTACTAGTAATATTTAAGATTGTGTTGCCACCTGCTGGTCGATATGATATAATGATGTGGTGCTTATT
This sequence comes from Eptesicus fuscus, assembly GCF_027574615.1. Lineage (NCBI taxonomy): Eukaryota > Metazoa > Chordata > Mammalia > Chiroptera > Vespertilionidae > Eptesicus > Eptesicus fuscus. The sequence continues at coordinate 17,131,061 of NC_072485.1, read as the reverse complement.
TTTGTTTTAAATTAAACTTTACTTTTTGTTATTGTTTTCAATGAATATATGTTTCATATTAAAATTTAAAAATTAATAAGAGAAAAACATTGCACCATCATATAAATCAGGAACACAGTTAAGGCATATTATAAACTATTCTTTGGGAAAATACACAAACTGAGGATTTGTATGGAGTATTCATTTACATGCAGCGTTTGGCCCATTGTCATCCTCAGTTCTAAGGCTACAGGATACTTAGCCAGATCACTAAAGCTAGGGATGTCAGCTACCACAGATAGAGATGTATTCTTTGGCAAAGGTATTGACGCAGAGAAAGCAGACAAGTCAGGATTTGTGGGAATCATAAAAGAGCAAAGCTCGCATAAAAACAACTAGTGGCAGAACAGAAAGCAAAGCAGAGAGAAACAGAAAGTTATATATATACACACATGCACACGTGTATATAAGATATCCCCAAAAGATGTGTACACACACTTTGAATAATTATAAAGGCAGTGTTTATTAAAATACATTTCATTTTCAAAATTGAGCTATCAGCTGTTAAAGTGTGCATACATTTTGGGGATACCCTGTATATATGTGTACGTTCATATATTCTCTATATGACTATATATATGATTTCTGTTTCTCTCTTCTTTTCGTCCTGTTCATATAAAAATGTAAATATGTGGACTTGTACAGAAAAAGGTAGACCATCATAGCCCTCTGGATGTGTTCGACTTCTGTTCCTAAGGAAATAATTAGGTGGAACCCATAGAAGGGGCTGACATGTGTCCCATTTTTCACAAAGTGGGACTACTCTCTTAGAATTCTGACAATGCACTTACAGCATTGCTACTGATACAGAGACCCTTACACAGACTATATCACATATTGAATGCTACGAGTATAACTTTATGAATCATTTATTTTCCTTAGAAATGAAACATGGGCAGTTACCATTCTTTATGCCCAGTTTTTAGGTATATGTTCAATGACAAAATTCACAAATATTGATTGATACAAATAGGGATACCTAATATTTATAAACGTTCATGTAAGTTAGATAAAGACAAAGCCTAAATAAACTTTGAGCTGAGAATACTATCTCATAAACCATGAATTAGGTTTTATTTTTATGTTCAGATTAACCATTGTTATCCCAAGGAGGGAACCTACGTGTGTGATCAAACTGCAATGACCAAGCCTTTATACCCTGCCCTATTCAGTCAATGGGAGTGAATTTCCCCAACAAAGGATTGACCTTGAGTGAGAAATGACCCAAGCGGTGACTGGGGGACCCTGAAGGAGCTGGCGAAGCTTTCTGTGTGCAGCACTCTGCACAACCGGCCTGTAAATCCTTACCTGAAGAGGGAGGGGAGGGGGGCACATCTCTATGTCTACCACATGGTGGCAGTAGAGGAAGAACTGGACTGGGATTATGAAAGGATATTTCTACGTGAAGTTGGCAAAATATGGGAAACCTGTATGAGATTGGGTTGAAAAATGTAAAGCTAGTAGACCAAGCACGCACTAATTTTTATCTCAGGTTTTATGTAGAGATATGGGTATAATTACTAGATTATGGATTCAACTATAAAAGCCAAAGCAGCTAGGCATTGCATTCTTTTTTTCTAAGCTAATTGATAGAAATTTGAACTCCAAGTTCTGGCCCCTTCTACGTTCTGGCTTATATACGGTAAACAAGAATTTTTTTCAATTAAGGACTTCACAAGAAAAAAATTCTGAGTGGATCTATAACATAGAAATCAGGTGATTACTTCCTGTGCTCAATTATATTCTATTAAAGGATGCAGAAGTCACACTCCCTCCATCAGAACACAGGGGAGGAATGTGCCAACATTTTTAAAGCACTAGAGTCACGATTCGTTGTAGATCAGTTATGCTGGTGGAAGATGGTTAAAATTAAATGGCCTCTAAATACCATGATTGAATAGGAGTTTCTTACCCAGGCCTCTTTCCCTGCCCATAGCTTCAGAAACTGCCTCTCTATAGAGTTTCTGGCCTGGGGAGAATCAGAGCAACAGGGCATCTGGCAGCTCACTAAAAACCATAATTGACCACTGATCCACCCACTCGGGATAAACCATTTCCTTAGAACAAAAGGCAAATATGACACAGGGTCATAAAGGAATTCTCCCTCCAGCCTGAAGGGGAATGACCACCCAGGAGAAGAGTGCTCAGACCGAACCACTGTAATGGGAACCCAGGAAGAAGAATGAAGACGGGACCGCAAGGAAGAGGAACCTGGGGAGACATAAGAATAACTGGGGATCAGAACCCTTTCCCCCATCCCCATATTTCTTCAATACAGTGAGGTAGAGGCTTCAGAGCTCACAAGTGTTTAGTGCTTTGTTCTCTTAAAAAAATCTAATTGAGGAAATGAGACATGTGCCAACCATTGGGGAGAAATAGGATTCTAATTGCAAAGACACCATGCAGAAACAAAAACTAGACATGCCCAATTTTGCAGTTAGGAAGCCTTTTAAACTTGAATAGGATTTTAACATTCAGGAAAAGATGATCATTACTTAAAGATAAAGCCCATTGAGATCTCACGTCAGTATAACCTTTAATATGAAGCATAGCATATGTCTATGCTGACAAGATTAGTTATCTAGAATTATAATAAGACTTGGCTCTTGATTTATTTTCCAAACCATGGCAATATTCAGTACTAGAGGCCTGGTGCACAAAATTCATGCATGGATAGGGTCCCTAGGCCTGGCCGGCAATCAGAGCCGATCAGGGCCTTCTGGCTGCCGGCCGGGGCCTCCCTTCCCCAGCTGCTGGCTGCCAGTTGGGGCCTTCTTTTGTTCCACACCACCCCCTGGTGGTCAGCACACGTCATAGCAAGCAATCGGTCTCCTGGTAGAACTCCCGTGGGGACAATTTGCATATTAGGCTTGTATATATATACTAGAGGCCCAATGCACAAAATTCGTGCAAGCGTAGGCCTTCCTTCCCCCAGCTGCAGGCACCAGCTTCCTTCTGGCACTGGGGACCTGGGCTTCCCTTTGGCCTTTGGCCTTTGGCAGGCACCCGGGACCCAGGCTTCCCTCACAGCCTCAGCTTCATCCAGAAGGTCATCTGGAAGGACGTTTGGTCTAATTAGCATATTACACTTTTATTATTATAGATAGATAAGGGCAAGGGCCACTTTTAGTAAGAAAATACTAGTGTGATTATAATTATTATGAATTAATTCTGTACTGATTTTATTCTAACTCATAATTAAACACTATTTGGTTGTAATTAGCAATATTAATTTGATTTTTAATAAAGCCTATGATACTACTACTGTCAATAGTAAAATGTACTGAGAGTTTCAGTTAAAGACATCTATAATGTATTCTTCCATTTGAACCTGATTTTTCCAAATCAGATAGGTTCCTTTCTATAATCCTCAAAAATTCCATGAAAACAATGAGAACACTGGGGTTTTTTTAAATATATTTTTATTGATTTCAGAGAGGAAGGGAGAAGGGAGAGAGATAGAAACATCAATGATGAGAGAGAATCATTGATCAGTGCCTCCTGCACACCCCCTACTGGGGATCGAGCCTGCAACCCATGCATGTGTCCTGGACCGGAATCGAACCCAGGACCCTTCAGTCAGCAGGCCGATGCTCTATCCACTGAGCCAAACCAGCTAGGGCTGGATTTTTTTTTTTAATTGTCATAATCAACTGTTGCAGAACTCTAGAAATTCATCAAAGGCTTACAACAACTTGGAATAATTCACTTAAGAAAAACTGCTGAATCTTTGTAAAAAACAATGAGCCTGTGGCTCTATAATTTCATTTACTCCTGCCTTTCCTCCCCAGATCATCAATAGCTTTGAAAACAATAACCTTCAATCACAGTGAAAAACCAACATTCTGGAACATTCGGGACAGGGTAGAATGTGCCCAGCTATCCACCATGATCTTGCTGACGTCCTGAGATTTGGGGGCATCCAACTCTGCATTCAACCTGGAGTTTATAATCTGGTTTTATAGACCATTTGCTTCCTCCTCATGGTTCTTCATGAAGAGCAGCTCCTCCTTGAGAGCCTCCATCTTTGTCTCTGGCTGCAGCTGAGTGACATAGTTGTCACCAGTTACCTTTCAGAGCCCACTGCTGTCACTGTCCACAGACTAAGGCATGGCCAGCTTTATCTCAGACTTGACTCTGAAATCATCAGCAATAAGACAGGCATTATCAATCTGCAGAACAGTGTGGCCATTGTCAAGAGAACTTACAAAGATCTGAGCCCTCAGGTTCTCATTGGTCTTGAAGTAATGTCCCCAGTCTCTCAACTGGGGTCCTTTCTTCTCCAGGTGTTTCCAGATTTTGCTCTCAGCCTTCAGGCTCCTCATCCCCTCCAGATAAGAAGCCAGGCAGTCATCTAGACATTGCATAGTCTCCTTCTTGCTCTGAATGTGCCCTATACCTACCAGACGCCCAGCCATCCCTCCAGCCAGGACCCCAGACCCTCAGCCACTCTGCACACTGTGGAGTGGGACACAGAGATCCCAGAGCCTGAGCCTCCAGTTCCTGCATAGACTCTGGCTAGTGGTTATTGGAGAAGCTAGAACGGGTGCTGAAGCTCATGCTGTTAAGGGAGAAATGCAACAGGCCAAGAGTTAGTTTCAAGTGGCCAAAATTTTTATTTAAGAACCCCAACAGCAGACTTGAGGAGGCAGAAGAAAGAAATCAGCAAACTTGATTATGGGATATTTGAAATTACCCAGTCTGTGAATAGAAAGAAAAAAAGAATAAAGAAAAATGAATAGAGTCTCAGAGTCCTGTGGGACTCTAGCAACTGTACCAACACATGCATAATGGGAGTCCAAGAAGGAGTGGAGAAGGAGACAGAAGCATTAAAAAATCTGAAGAAATAATGACCAAAAACTTCCCAAATTTAATGGAAATTATTAATCTACACATCTAAGAAGCTCAATAAACCAAATAAGATGTACTCAAAGACAGAATAAAAATATTCTAAAATTTATTGTAGTAAGGGTTGCAGAACTCTGAACATACTAAGTACCATTGACTTGTACAACTAAAAAAGTGTGAATTGTGTAATATGTGAATTATAAAGTTGTTTTTTAAAAATAAGGGAATGAAATACTGATACATGCCACAATGTGGAAGAAACTTGAAGGCATTATGCTAAGTGCAAGAAGCCAGTCACACACAAAAATAACATCTATATATACAAAAGCCTAAGCCAGTGGTCGGTAAACTGCGGCTCATGAGCCACATGCGGCTCGTGAGCCGCAGTTTGCCGCTCTGTTGACTAATGAGTTTGCCGACCACTGACCTAGACTCTCGATTCCAATAATTACAGGCTGTCATTGTTCCTTGTGATTAAGCCCCTATCCCAGTGGTCGGCAAACTCATTAGTCAACAGAGCAGCAAACGGCAGCTCGCCAACTTTAGTTTGCCGACCACTGGCCTAAGCGACAGGCCAACTAGCAGGTAGCTATGACGCACACTGACCACCAGGGGGGGCAGATGCTCAACACAGGAGCTGCTGAGCTGCAGTGACTTGGCAGCTGCGGTTCTCAGGTGAAGCACCTGGGAACAGAGAGGAGGGAGCCCGATTCTGAGGTGTAGCACCCAAGAACCGCCCTCTCGCAATCCAGGACCCTTGGGAGATGTTGGAGAGCCAATTTCAGCCAATCCTTGCAGGCCAGGCTGAGGGACCCCATAGGTGCATGAATCCATGCACCAGGCCTCTAGTATTGTATGAGTTTGTTCATAAAAGGCAGTTCTATAGAGACAGAAAGTAGTGATTGCAGGAGCCAGAGGGAAAGGCTGCGAATGGGTATGGGATTTCTTTTGGTGATAATGAAAATTTCCTGCAATTACATAGTGATAATGATTATACAATCTTGTGAATATACTAAAAATTACTGAGCTGTATACTTTTAAAGGGTGACTTTCATGGTTTGTAAGTTATATCTCAATTAGTTTTAAAAAGCAACCTCCCTCTCCCCCCTTCCCCACCACCACCAAATTTTCAATGGTGGAAGGAGATAAAACTATTGTTAATCTTGTATATGATTAAGAGCATTCTTGTGCTGGAAATTTAGTAAATTAAAATATTTAAAACAATGCCTATTTAAAACAGTACTCACTGGAAGATAGTTATTACTTTTTAAAAAAGGTTCTCTTTCTTTATCTGTTTTATAACTAACCAAAATTTCAGGGAAGAGAATAATATGCAATATATAATTTAAAAGATATGACCAAGTGTCAGAGGGAGATGGTATAGGATAGTTATCTTACAGCTGGACCAGGACAACTCTATGCTTATCTCTGAGAATGCCTGGGATTTGGGCACTGGCTCTTAGCCAAGATAAGGGCAGTGAGCTCATGATTTATGAGATGTGGTTTCAAGTTCAAGCTCGCCTGGTGTCAGCCAGGACCAGATTGTTTATTGATGACTCACACCCAGTGTAACCAGTGGGACAGCCTGGCTTGGCTATGTGACCAAGAGGGATGTACGGTAAAAGACCCCAATGGAAACTTTTAAGTGCCTCTCCCAAGAAAAAGATCGATCATCACACAGTTCTTGGCAATTCAATCCGGATACAAAGTACATCCTTACACAAATAAGAAAGACACTGGGGAACTACATTGCACAGTTTCTTGTCCTGCTGTGCTATGTCCTTTTCCTTTATTGATCAGGCTCGTTGAGGCCTCGTAAGTCTTTTAATTATCCAACCTAATGCACCCTTTGTCCTAGTAATACTTCCCATACTGCAAACCTTTTTGTTTTTATAAAAAGTAAAGGAGGCGCAGCCTCAGAATTATATCCCAGCAAGGCTCCCAAAACCCTGTGATCAAATATAAGCAGAGGGTAGCCCTATCTCTGGGGCAGTGCCAATGTATCCAGCAGTTATTCATGAAAAAGATGCCAAAGAGAATGCTGTCTACCCCAAATCTGGAAACTCAAAGCTGGTTGACCAAATAAAACCACCAAAGTTGGGGCATTTCAAAGACAAGGGTATAAGAGTTAGAGTTGAGGAAGAGAAACTTACAGTGACCAAGAATTTTCTCTGTGAGTCCAAGAAGTAAGGGTCAGGCATCCAACTCTTGAATCTAAGAATCTACACTTATGTACCAGCTCATCCCACATCATCTATCATCTAGACCACCGGTCTAAATCAGAGATTTGCACAACCTTCTATATAGCACTTTAACAAATTTATCACAAACATCCTCTGATCATTTTGGGGTAGAAAAAGGCTTTGTTTGGGTTGAAATTCATCAGAAAAATTCTGGAGCCTGAACATCTAGATCAGAAGGACAAGATCCTTCAAAATCCCCTACTCCCACAACTCATATTCAGGTCCGCTAGAGCCACCAGAGCCTTCCCCATATATAATCCTATCTCTCTGGCACAAGCATTCCACTTTCTCCCAATTCCACCTCTGATAAGTACCAGGGGCACATGGATCCACAGCCTCACTGCTTTAGGTCTTCAATGCTTTTGTCTGTGTTCCTGAGCTCACGCTATCAAGGAAGTACCCAAAGAAAGGCACAACTCCCTGAATCTAATTACCAACCCCCCCCCCTTCTGATTGCTATTCAATCACTGTCATTCATTCTATCATGATCACCTGGATGTCATCCTTTCCACCCAAAGTGTAACGTGTAGACAGCCTGGCTTGCCCCCACCCTAGAAGATTTTAACAATATCCTGGTTCTCAGTATACTGGCTTGTATTTGTCACTCACTCTATGGCCATATCATAGGCCTCGCCACCTGGAACCATATGGCTTTAAAATCCTAAAATCCATGCATTAAGACAGCACCCTGGCCCCTGCAGTCCATTCTTCATATTTGTGTAAGTGATAGAGGGGACTACCATGATCTGCTGGAGCCCTAGCACAAGGATTCCTTCCAGGAAATACTCAGAGCCAGTGCAAACTCCATCTGAGCCAAGGATTTGCTTTTCCTGTTTAAAATACCTCTGGGAGGCCTGGATGGCATGGCTCAGTAGTTGAGCGTCAACTTATAAACCAGTGAGTTCCTGGTCAGGGCACATGCTCGGGTTTTGGGCTCGATCCCCAGTGGGGGGCATGCAGGAGGCAGCTGATCAATGATTCTCTTTCATCATTGATATTTCTATCTCTCTCTCCCTCTCCCTTCTGCTTTGAAATCAATTTTAAAAAAATTTAAATAAATACATACATACATACATACCTCTGGATGTTTCTCTGAAAGCTGATAGCACAAGGGAAGAAATAGATTCTCTAAACTTTTGGTTTTGTTTGTTAATTTTGGGGTGGAAGGGAGTGTAGTTGATTCTCCCTCAGGACCACCCATTTCCTAGGGGAGGGAGTGAAAGCTGAAGAACAATTCTCCAAAGACTCTCTCTTCCAGGAAAAGGCTCTGGTCTTAGTCCTAGTCCCCAGGAGGATGACTCGACCTACCTCAGCAAATGAAAGTTAAACACATACAGACACGTACTCACACATAATAAATATAGGTGACTTTATTCTTCCTCACACCTTAGTTTAGGGCAGACATAAATCCTTTTTCTTCCCAAACTTCTTTCGTTTTAAGCTCAGTGTTGGCTCTGTCAGGCTAGTGCATCTCCACCTGAGCACCTAAGAGGAACAATGTCACCTAAACCATGAGGTGTCATCTGTCTACTCTTGCAGATGTCTGCCCCCAGTGCCCAGAAGTCTTGTCAACACCCAGGGGATACAGACACCTCGATGACTGGATTGAAACCATTTAAACTAAGACAACACAATGGTTGGCATACACAACAATTGCATTACAAGGTAATCCTATATAATAAAGAGCTAATATGCAAATGGTCGTCACGCCCTCACACTGCAAAGCTCAGACACTCAACACTGGGGAGAGAGGAATGGGGACCAGCCAGGCAAAAATGAGCTCCCAAGAGAGGAATGGAGACCAGCCAGGCACAAATGAGCTCATGAGAGAGGAATGGGGACCAGCCAGGCTGCAGCCTGGGAGAGGGACAAGCCACCCGCCCCACAGTCCTGGGCACCAGTGGCTGTGCCTGTGCCTGCAGCCCAGGAGAGGGACAAGCCATCCACCCTGCAGTTGTGGCCCAGATGAAGCCACTGGCCCACAGTCCCCTGTGGCTGTGGCCGGCCGGAGGGAGGGAAGCCTGGGTTCCAGGTTCAGGTTGAGGCAGAGGTGATTAGGGGCGATCAGGCCAGCAGGGGAGCAGTTAGGGGTGATTAGGCTGGTAGAGGAGCAGTTAGGGGCAATCAGGCAGGCAGGCAGTCAAGCAGTTAGGAGCCAGCGGTCCCAGATTGGGAGAGGCAGTTGGACATCCCCTGAGGGGTCCCGGATTGGAGAGGGTGCAGGCTGGGCTGGGGGACCCCCCCTCTCTGTGCATGAATTTCATGCACGGGGCCTCTAATATATATATATATATATTCATTTATATGCATATTCATTTAGAATTAAAAGTTTAATTCAAGCACAGTTGTTTAGTTGGTAGAAGACTGAATAAAGCACTTAATTTTCAGATTATCAGCTGCTTTGATATTTTTGATATATGATACTAAGTCTGTTCATTTCCTATATATTTGGCAGGTTTTAAGAATCTTATTTTGAGATCATTTATAGAGTTTTACCCAAAACTTACATTTAAGTGTGAAATTACAGTATTGTTAAAGATGTAAATTACATGTTTTTAAATGCATTTCTTAAAAATGTGTATAACTTACAGGAAATAAAAGTTTTCATTATATCATTTGTTTCAGTTTCAGAAGACTAGTACTGCTAAAATAAAAAATGCTCCAGGCATTAGTGGAAAATGAAATACCTCAAGTCTTATTCCCAGCTGTTTAATGCATTAAATTGCTAAGTGCCATGTAACAAGTATTTGACTTCTTAAAGTCTGCTTTTATAGAAAAAAAAAGCATGAATATATTAAAGGTATAATACTAGGGACCATGAAATGAAAATAGCCTTTTACATGCTTTAATATTACCCATTTTTCTCATTTCTAGTTCTCAAAGTGTTTCTAGTTATGCTTGTTTACTTGAACTGAAAGCACAGGTCCTCTGATACTCTTACATCATCCCTTGGATAGTAGTAAGCAGCCACTAAGAGGCTGGTGGTAATCTTGCTTTGGGCCAATTTCCATAGACAATAAAGTTTTGCTTTTGTTTTCTCCTACTTACCTTGTTATCTCCTATTAGATCCACATAAGGCTTTCCAAACTCATTTTTAATAACATCACTGAAAACCTATTTCAAACTAGCAGAATTGACTTGTCTTGGCTGATGCCATTTTGGTCTCAGCCCTTCTGCTAGTAGATGTAATAATAAATTTATAATTCTTTACCACCCCTCCCCCGCCCAAAAAAAGAATTGACTTGTCTTTATAAGAACACTAGAGACCCAGTGCATGAAATTCATACAGGGGTAGGGTCCCTAGGCCTGGCTGGCAATCAGGGCCGATCGGGGCCTCCCTTCCCTGGCTGCAGGCTGCCCAGATGAGAGCTCAGCCTGGATGACTTTTTTTATTTAGTTAAGTATCGTTGTTATACAATATTATATTCGTTACATTAGCTTCAGGTGTACAATAGCGATTCGACATTTTCATACCTTGATTTCAGCGTCATAATACCTTGAGCAGAAAGCCCACCCACACCTTGTCAAACATCTGACATACAGAACTGTGAGCTAATAAATGAGTGTCTCTTAAAGTCACTAAATTTATGGTTATTTGTTACACCGTAATTTTAAAAACGCATATATTTATAATATACCTTCATAATCAACTCATCATACTTCTGGAAGCACTTCAAATTTCTGCAAAATTCAAAAAAACAAAACCCTATTGATCTTTTATGGTGTCCTTATTTTAAATTTATGGACTACTTTGGAGATGGATCTGAATAGCCTAGGGGCTCATTGTCTCCCTTCTTTAGTAGCTTATCAAAGAGCAGGCTCAGTGGATCTGTGGTGGCTCAATGGAAAGAGCAGGTACCAGCCACGGAGCTTCAGTGGACTCTGCCTTTCAAGCAAGATCACTTTCTCAACCCTGAAGCTTCTCCTGTTACAAAACTGGCCTCCCAGAGCACACTGCTCATTAAGATAAGCAGGCTCTCCCATCTACCAGCCTATACATTTCTCAGTAAAACCTATGTCATATCTGCCAATGAGGCAATTTGTGTCAGTGACCTCTTGATACAACCTAAATCCTCCTCACACATTGTTCCTGCAACTCCAAGCTGTTCTTGGTTCTCACACCCCATTACTCTACTTCATACATCTTGACGTAAGTCTTCTAATCAAAGATCATGCTTGTGTTGCTATTTAAAGTTGTTTATGTTTCTTAGTAATGCTTTAGAGTTCTTTTTTAAATAGATTATTACTTGCTTTTGGACTACTTCTAAGATCTATAGCTCTCAAAGCTATTATGTTGACCTTTTTCTATTTGTAACTAATCTATGATGGTTTAGAGAGAAACTTTCAGATCTGTATCTCTTTCTTTTGATTTTTAACTGGACACAGTTTCATGTTTACTGGTGATTACAATGATGAAAGAATAAAGTAGTTATGTTCTTAAATGGAACCATTTACCTAGGAAAGTCCTCAGATCCTGAAAGAATGGATCTATATTGATGTCATTCAGACCACATGTGACTGAGACCTTTAATGCCTCCAACATGTGCGTGCATGCTGTTGAAGTAGCAGATAGCAAAAAGGGACCAGTTGTCCTGATCTCTTAACTTCTGAGGGTCAGGTCACTTCATTTTGGGGAGTGTGAAACTCAAGATTATTACCCAAAGTATACCTTCTCCTTTGCAATGGTACTTTTACAGCTTCTCACAAGGCATCCTGGAGGTTATCGTCCCTTAGCCATTCAAAATCATATATAGCTTCCCACTCCCAAGCCTAAAGAAAGTAAAATTTCTTGCTGCTCTCTGCATCTGTCTTTTCCGTATCATCCCAGCATTTATTTCCATTCTGCTTTTACCTCCAACATTTCCATTAGCACCAAAGTCTTTATGGTGGGATTAAAAATATGAAGCCCCTGTACTTTGCAGGGCAATAAAGGAGATTGGCCCTGTGCAAGCTCAGCAAGAATTTCAAGATCCAGATCCACACATTAGATGTGGTTTACTAAGTAGCAGCATAACGCCCTTAATTCGTAGATAGAGTTTTCTGGTGTTCAAATCACTGTATGTATAAAAGGCAGTGCACCCACACTTCTGTACTTCTCCAACCCGCACCTCAGCTGTGCCTCTGGGGCACAGGAGGCCATGTTCGTGCTCCTGCAACCTTATCTCGTGTAAATGCTGTCAGATGATTTATTCCCTGCTTGGAGAGTAGATCAAAGTGAAAGCAATTTTGAATGGTGACCTTGTCATTTTGCCCATCCCTAAACTCAGATCAGATCCTATGTTCTGAGCTAGGTTAGCTCTATTCTGGGCTCAGGTCTCACCCTGATATCTATATCCTCATATGTATTTTTAATTCAGTCCTCTTCCCACCTCATTTTAATTCAGTCCTCTTCCCACCTCATTCAGTCCTCTTCCCACCTCTACCCTCCTTTGTACATGGTATAATCCTAACTCTGGACAAAGTACTTTTCTAATTCTTAATTCTTTCCCTCAACTTTTTTATCAATGACTGTCACTTGGCACAGCATGTTTCCACCTGTAGATCACTGATTCATCACTTTTTTCCATTGTCCTTCACTTAAAGTTCATACCATTCCTATTGGCTTAAAAAGAGAAAGGTGTAAATGTGTTTAGAATGCAACTGATCAGGATATACATAATAAATTTATTAGAAATAAAAATAAATTATTAATCACAATAAAATGGGAAAACAAGAAGGACTTTATTTTTATAGAAAATTCTTATTACCTATAAAATGTTGTGGAATCACCTGGATATAGTAAGGTTTTTTTAACCATATGAAGTTCATATATTAATCAGCACAAAGTTTTTTCTTAGAATTGTCTTCAATAGAAATTATCTGTAGATTACATAGGTACCATTTAGAATAAATATAGAAATAAGTATAATGTTCTCTTCAATTTTTCTAACAAACTATGATGGTTTGATGCTTTTTTAAAGGGGGAGAGCACCCCTATGTTCATAGCAACACAATTTATAATAGATAAGACTTGGAAACAGCCTAAGTGCCCATCAGCAGACGAGTGGATTAAAAAAAAAAAAAACACTGTGGTACATTTACACTATGGAATACTACATGGCAATAAAAAAGAAAGAACTCTTACCATTTGCAACAACATATTATGCTGAGCAAAATAAGCCAGTCAGAGAAAGATAAATATCACATGATCTCACTCACATATGGAATTTAATGAACCAAATAAACTGATGATCAAAAATAGACCCAGAGACATAGAAGCATGAACAGACTATTGAACCTCAGAGGGAAGGCAGGGGAGGGTGGGTGGAAGAGAGCAACCAATGAACTTGTATGCATATAGGCATAACCCATGGACACAGACAATGGGGTGGTGAGGCCCTGGGGGTGGGGGGGAGCAGGCTGGAAGAGATTAATGGGGGATAAAGGAGGACCTATGTAACTTTCAACAATAAAGATTTTTAAAAAGGGAGGAGGGGATCCTTTAAAAGGACAACAGACTCCAGAAGACATCATAATTTACTTAAAATAAATTTTATTATTTATTATATAGGTAGTAATGAAAAGCATACATAGAGCCATGCTTTCTTTCATTAAAACGCTACAAAATTAAAGTTTTCTAATTACACTCTCAACCCCTAGATGTCATCCATAGTTAAATTTTGGCTAAAATGTTTGAAACACTCAGTAAAAAGAGATACTATGTAAAGTCTTTTATGTTTTATAAAAAAAATAATAATTATGGAACATGAATTACAATTTAAAATGAAATTACTTAAAATATGGATTGTAAGTTCTTCTGATTTTCATTGAAACAGATTTAATCTTGACAGGTGAGTTGTTTTTGGTCCATGTGCCCCATTGAATTCCAGTTGCAAGCAATTTTCCAGGGAAGCGATGAATGCCGTTCAGATTTGCTAGTCCACATTGGTTGAACCACCAGCCAGTGTTGTTATTGAGGTGACTGCAGCTCTTCACAGACTGACCAACGACCAGGCATGCGGGACGACATCCATCATTATCAACATCTGCTGTGCTGAAAGGCATTGCATTTTGATTATCTTCTTTTCTGAAGCCCCGGAAAGCATCACCTGGGTAAAATAGATCTTGTAAATGACTAAATTTAAAGGCACTTTTTGTCATTTTTAATTGACCTTTACCAGCCTATTATGCAAAAGCATTGCATCTAAAAGTGAGATTTAAATTATTTTCTACAAGATGTCATATGACAAACTCTCCTCCAGATTGCAATATGGCAAAACATGTTGATAAATTCCTTAGCGTAATAGGGATCTTTAAGTGGACATTTGATATAAAATTACAATTTAAAAAAATCACAATCCAAAACGGAAGTTTGGCTGTGTTGATTTATTCAGCTAATTTAGGACAAAGATGATGGTGTATAGACCTGTCATTCTTCAGGGAAGAGTAATGTGATCATTGTTAATTTAGAAAAAGAAAATAATTTATGTATAAGAGGTTTTCATACCACTACCATTTTACAACATGTAAGATAGATAAGTATGAATGAATGTGAAACTTCTACATTTAAAAAACTTAGATTTGTTACCGCAAAAGTTGTTTGGTTTTATTTATAGGCTACTAAGTTTATATAAAACTAGAGGCCCAATGCACGAAATTCCTATACTTGCAGGGGGTCCCTCAGCCCAACCTGTGCCCTCTCACAGTCTGGGAGCCCTTGGAGGATGTCCGACTGACAGCTTAGGCCTGCTCCCCCCGTCAGTCAGACATCCTTAGCGCTGCCACAGAGGCAGGAGAGGCTCCCACCACCGCCACTGTGCTTGCCAGCTGTGAGCCCAGCTTCTGGCTGAGTGGTGCTCCCCCAGTGGAAGTGTGCTGACCACCAGGGGGCAGCTCCTGTGTTGAGCATCTGCCCCCGCTCCTACCGCCAGCCAATCGGCCACCCTGAGTCCCGCCCCCGCGCCTCCAGCCGGCCCAATCGTGGGCGTAGCGGAGTGATGGTAATTAGCATATTACCATTTTATTAGGTATGATGATTGGAATCATTTTCTTCCTCCTTTACTTTTTCATGAGTGACATGTTTATTTTCATCTGCTGATCTCTATGACAACTGAATTGGTATACATTTTGATTTATCTGTTTTTCTCACCTAAATGTCTATAAAATCTAATCGTCTTTAAATTGGACTTATATCTATCTTGAGATTAGTGTATTATAGCTAAATAAATAACATTTATCCTTTAATTACACGTAACTTGACATTTTCTTTAACCAAGTAGAGGAATAATGAACCTGAAAATCAGACAGCATTGTGGAAAACATATTATTATTTCAAAAAAAGTCTTTCCATTCACAGCATATGGCATAGTTAATGCTTCCAATTGATTTCTATTTTATTCCAACAAAATTAATTTTCAATAATACATTTTATATAATATTTCAGTAGAGCAGAGAGTTGCTTTAAATATAGTCTGATTGACTTGTTTTCTCTTTCATTGGGTAGTAGTAAAACAAAATAATAAATTTTTCCTTCCTTTTAACCTCCAAAGCTTTATTGAAAAGGAAAATGGAGGGTGGGGAGCTTGCAACCTAGTTCAGTATCTGGTTAAAACTGTAGTCTTACTTCCCCACTCTGACTGACTTGGGCAGAGCTGCGGGGACCCTCGGGGGCCCGCCACAAGAGGAGATATATATATCCTCCCCACGAGTTCAGTGCAGGCTTTGGATCCAGCATTCCCCTGGACTAGCAGATCTGTGAAATAAAGGTTAAACTTTCCTCCCTCAGAGGGCTGGCTGATCGTTCTCCCGTGCATTCTGCCACAACATTATCAGTATTCTGTTTTCAGTTTTATTTATCTACCCCTCTATATTATGATCACTTAAAAACTTGGGAATATATATATCATTTCCTTTTGGATTTCTATCACTAAAAATACATAATGAATGAGTACCATGATGAGCAACAAGAGAGTTGAATTTCATATTTCTTAACTCAAATTTAAAATTTTAACATAAATTCATAAAAATATAAATTTAACAGCAAGTACTATGAATTTCTAACAAATTAAGTTTATTTGTAAATGAGTAGGTGTGCCAACATATAGTGAAAAAACACTAAACTAATTATTCTATCAACCTGATTTCTTGCCCTTGCTCAGATGTGATGAGCTGGGACTCTTGGGCAAGACACTTAATCTTTTCGTTTTTTTCACCTGTAGAGTGAGAAGAGTGAAGATCAGCTCTAACATTTATGACTTCTAAATGCCAGCCTCTCTGGACATAAAAATGTAAATAATATTTTCCAAGCCTAACCCACAGGCTCTCTAGCTAAAGAATCAACGGAGATTACATGTGGCAAATAGTTCAAAGAGTATAAAGCACTGCACAATCACAGGTGGTGCAATAATCATAACAGTTTCAAAACTCAAGACCTGGCCAGTTTTTCTCATTCCTAATCTTTTCTCTTATCAGTCATGTGTCATATACCAAGAGAAATGCATTACTTTTATCTTTACCTAATTCTGAGTCAGTTATATTTAAATCCTCTGGATAATTTTAGGAATAAAAAACTTACCAGCATTTCCTGAATACTGTCCTACATGCATTTTAAAAAATCTTGTTTCATCCTCTAGCCAAAAATTATCATACGAAGCATAAGCCAATGTATCATCTTCAGATTCCAATGCCACATGCAGCATAAAACTGGTATTTTTCTGATTTACTATGTAAAAAATCTTTTTTAGACCTAGCCAAAATTCACCTGTAAAATAAAAACATGGCTTTTTAAAACATATTTTAACACAAATTAGAATAACCCCTTATCATTGAGTGTTTGGTGTTATTTAATAACATAAATCATTGGAGGGACTGGATGGATCTCGTTCAAATTATCAGTGATTGCCTAATTTGGAGGGGAATAAAACTTCCCACTTCTACTTCACTAGACTGTGGATAACTGGACTCAGTTTTATTTCCCCAAATTAAATTCAAAAATTCATTTAAAGGTTAATTAAGTAAAAAGTCAAGTTTTACCTTAAAGCATGTCAATAAAAAGCCAGTTGAAATATTATAGCAAGTAACAAAATGATGTGTCCTGGTAAATATAAGAGGTCTAACCTCCAAATCAGCACCTTTTAATGTGACGTCCCCTGATAATGCTCAGTTGAAATAATTTTTTTTCTGTCTTTGAGACTAATGCTTTGTGAACAAATATTTCTTTGTTATAATGCAGCTTGTGAATTACCTACAAATGGAAGCATAATGTAATAACATTGGAGTATCCCCAGATTTAGGGTCAATATTTCCAAGACAATTATAGATCTACTGAAGGAAGTAAGGGTCTAGTCAAAATAAACTTCAGAGAGTTGGGGGACAGTGTGACAGCATTCAAACTCTTAAAACTATAGCTAAGATACTAAGTCCCTCTCCAGGGCTTACCTAAAATCCCAAGGTATTTTAGCTACACACCCACTTGGAATTGAAAATTATCCTGAAGAAGTAAGGGAAGAAGGGGTGTATAGGAAGTAATAAATAAATACAGGAAGTAAAATGGGTCCTCAAGGGTCTGTGTAGTGTCTCAAATCTATGACTGTCCATTTTAAATGTCCCTGCCATCTCTCCCCTCTACCATCACCCCAAATTTAAGACTTAAGATAGTTAACTTAATTACAAGTTGTTTAAAATATATATGAAGTACAAAGCAGTCTGTTTGTGTGAAAGAAATCAGCCTGAAGACCATTTTGTCAAAACTCATATAATTTCCCCATAGAAACAAGCATAATGTATGGTAAGGAAGATGAAAATTCAAAGGCTGAATTCAGGAAGAAACACTCACTGGAAATTTATAGGTTAATGCTGAGAAAATACCAGTATGTTAACTTACACTCCATAACATGACAGATATTTGGCCTTATACATAACATTTTATTACATTTCATGGCCCTTCTAAAATCACTGGCATTCAGTGCTAAATCCTTAGATGACATTATTATGGGATGCTAAAGATTTAAATTATAACAACAGTAACTTAAACTAGCATAAAAATGATCGAAATCACCTGCAAATATTCCAACAATGTAAAATCTATAGTATTCAGAAATACTGATATTTCTATTCACCAGCAAAAGTTATGCTGTTGTGTGGCAATAATGTAAACAGATTTTACAATCAACCTGAGGTTTACATTTTTCAGATTTTGAATATAGTGATTTTAATTAATATTTTTATAAAACACTACTCCCAGTTCACATAACTCGAATTTGTACAGCCACATACCTAAATTCTCCATTTAATTTACTTGTGTAGACACAACACACATCTGAAGAATTTCAAGATGACAACCATGCCCATACAGTTTTCATTCTACAAATATTTCTTGAGCACCTGGCCAGAACTCTTCTGGGTACATAGCAGATACTTAATAAATACCCAATTTAGAATTTTCACACAAATCATATTTCAACAGGTATCTAAAAATAAAGATTTTCAAATTCCAACTAAAGACCTACTTATCTATATATACTAGAGGCCCAGTGCATGATTGAATCATGCATGTGTAGGGTCCCCTACACGCTTTCGCTTTTGATCACAGGGGAGCTGGGTGCCTGTCCGCTGGTGCACCAGGCCTTTCAGAAGCCTCCGGCGCGGCGGAGGCTTCTGAAAGGCCTGCTGCCTAAGTGGACAGGCACCCAGCTCCCACGCTTTTGCTTTTGATCGCTGGTGCACAAGGCCTTTCAGAAGCCTCTAGCACAGCAGAGGCTTCTGAAAGGCCTGGTGCCTGAGCGGACAGGCACCCAGCTCCCCCGCTTTTGATGGTCCGAGGTGGGACGTGAGCTCGCTGCCCCAGAGGCCCCTTCTGTGCCAAAGCACAGCCATGGCGCAGATGCTGAGCTCGAGCCGCTGCTGGCGATGCAAGCTCAGCGTCCCGCCAGCCCAATTGGCCACCCCGGCCACCCCGAGTCCGGCCCCCCCGCGCCTCCTGGCCAATCGCGGGCATAGCAAAGGTATGGTCAATTTGCATACTTGTCTATTATTAGGTAGGATAAAACCCTAAGTGACCAGCCAACCAGCCAACTATTTGACCAGCCAACCTGTAGCTATGACATGCACTGACCACCAGGGGGCAGACACTCAACGCAGGAGCTGCTGAGCTTCAGTGACTTGGCAGCTGCAGTTCTCAGGTGACGCACCCAGAACCAGAGAGGAGGGAGCCCGATTCTGGGGGTACGTCACCCAAGAATCACCCTCTTGCAATCCAGGACCCCTCAGGGGATGTCAGAGAGCTGGTGTTGGCCTGATCCTTGCAGGCCTGGCCAACGGACCCCACTGGTGCACGTATCCATGCACCAGGCCTCTAGCCCATTGGCTCCCCACTTTGGGTCTGGCTCCCCACCTGGACTCTAGCCCACTGCAGAGGTCATGGGTCTGGCCCTTAGAGAAACTTTCCGACTCAACTAGCTAAATAATGAGATGTGAGGCTGCAGCCCTAAAAACTAACGTCTGTGCTGGCCAACCTGCTTAATATTGATTTCCTGTGGAGGCCGCACATTTTCCCACCCCCACTCTCGGCTGGGAAACTGGCCACAGCTTACCTCCTTCCGGGCAGACAGTAGCACCAGCAGGCAACCTCTGGGAAGGGAAGGAGGTGAAGGAGCAGCTCAGGTGGGAAGAAGGAGGTTTCCGCCGCCACAGGACTCCACCTGGGCAGAAGGGCCTGGGTGGGAGCCTGACAATGAGCAGGGTCCTGCCCTAGGCCGACTAGATTCCAGGCTAAGTAAATCCCGTTTGCTAAATAATTGCATTTTGCAGCTAAATGCCCACAAGTTGTCAGTTACCACCAAACTTAGGGTAAAGTGAGATGAAAGAAGTGAGACATAATATTGGGAGAATGGAGGAGGGAGCCCGATTCCTGGGTGTGTCACCCCAGTACCACTCTCTTACAATCCGGGACCCCTCAGAAGATTTCAGAGAGCCAGTTTTGGCCCACTCCCTGCAGGCCAGGCGGAGGGACCCCCCCATCCCCGGTACATGAATCCATGCACTGGGCCTCTAGTTTTAAATAAGTTGTCATATTAAGAGAGAATGATTTAGTCATATTTTTATATTCACAAGTATTTACTATTTTCTTACTAACAATTTGACCAAGAGACAGTCTATAGGTGTAATACCAAAAAGAAGAAAAAAAGATAAAGGAAAAATAAATATAATTTGACCTAAAAGGTCTCCAAATCCATCCAGATAATCACACCACAACCTTTGGAAATCAATTATCCCATCAAGCCTTTTCTGTATCACAGTCCATCCACCTCCTCTGTAATCCATGTCACACATTACCTAAAATAGACCCAGAAAAGACAAAGATAACATACTATGACTTTCATTCTTTTATATAAAACTCATGCTTCACTCTTAAGCCTAGAGAAAGGAAGATGCTTTCACTGAAAGTTTCAATGCAATTGTATAATATTAATATATTCAATTGACTGATGCAGAGACTATACTTCTGTTAACTGTAAGTTTGTTTTATGATAAACTAAATTCTTTGTAGAAATTTAAATGTCATTTCTATGGGTTCCTGTATCCATCTTTTTTTTTTAACATATAAGTGTTTGTAGCATTTTAAGGTTATTCTCTTATCCCTTAACTCTAAATATTTTTCAGTTGAGTAATAAGAGTACCAATAAAATGTGGCAGAGTGATGTATTTCTTTACAAATTAACTTTTCCTTTGAATGAAAATGTTGATTTTTTTTTTTAAATACAGTGTTAAATATTCCCGTGTACCTGTCTGTGATTGTTCTTTTCTCCGAAAGCCTGCGAGGACTGTGTGTAGACTGCAATTTTCAGGCACAGAGGTATGATCTGTGTCCCATCTCAGCAGGCACTCATAGGTGAGGTGTATCTGTCGGTACTGTGTAAGATGCCCCTAAGAGGACAATTGTAGGGAACCCATAGAAGTGACATAGGGGGGAATCAGAGCAGTCCTCTCCATTAGAAAGGTCCTGCTGCACAGAGAAAGGCAGTATGGAGGAAGCTAGGGAACAAACACTTTCCCACAAAAGAGGTAATTATGTGTCCTGCTCTTCAAAAATTAGAAGCCTCCCCTTTCCACATCTGTTCTGGCCCATTTTTTAATTAAATAATTTAAAATTATTTCCTGCCTAATTCCTAATTTTTTGACATCTTGTGAATAGGTGTCAAAGAATAATGATAGCAATTCTAAGAAAAGAAATTGCTAGTATCTAGTTAGAAAAAAAATTATTTTATTTGTGTAATAAATACTATCAACAAGGTGTGATGCCAGTGTAATAAACTTTCTTATGCATAAAGAAGTATCAGAAAAATTATATATATAATATATATAAATATACAGAATTTCTAGTAGAAATTTCTTCTAGAAATCCCAGTATAGAACTACTGAGAATAGACATCAATGATTTATTTCATTCAATTTATGAATGAATCAGCTTTTCAATGTCTCACTTTAATGTCTTTTAATTATTAACTTGTACAATCACATAAAGCCACTTGTCATACAAAAAATTATAACTATATATAGGAAAGTAAATCAAAAGTATTTTTAGTGAGCTCTAAGGCAAAGCACACCATTATTTTCTAATATTTATAAGCTAATTAAAACAAGTAAGTATTTATATTGCACAATTCTGCCTACTGTAAAGATAATATAAGATCCTACACCAGCCCAGCTGGCATGGCTCAGTGGTTGAGTGTCAACCTATGAGTCAGGTGATCACAGTTCAATTCCTGGTCAGGGCACATGCCCGGGTTGCAGGCTCAATCCCAGTGTGGGCATGCAGGGGGCAGCCAACCAATGATACTCTCTCATCATTGATGTTTCTATCTCTCTCTCTCCATCCCTTCCTCTCTAAAATCAACAAAAATATATTTTTAAATATATTTTATTGATTTTTTACAGGGAGGAAGGGAGGGATAGAGAGTTAGAAACATTGATCAGCTGCCTCCTGCACACCCACTACTGGAGATGTGCCCGCAACCAAGGTACACGTCCTTGACCAGAATCGAACCTGGGACCCTTCAATCCGCAGGCCGAAGCTCTATCCACTGAGCCAAACCGGCTAGGGCAATAAAAATATATATATATTTTAGAAAGATCCTAAACCAAAAGGATTTACTTTGAAAAGTATAACCATGAAAACTCAGATAGAAAAGTGAAAGACTCTGTAGTCTCTTTACACATTTGTGGTTTGGACAAAGAACTTTAAAAAACCAAAATTCGAAACTAGAACTTATACTAACTTATTTAAAATTTTTCAAGAGATATGTTAAGTATTAAAGCAATTAAATTTTAACATTAATTAATTTTGGTTGGATATTTATCCTATTTCATATAATAAGGGAAAACTTTACCTCAAATGGGTAGCTAGATCCTTCCGGATAGATTATATATAAACCACTTGGTGTTTTGGTGACAGAGCCAACAGTATCTTTAATATCAGTACAATCTAAACCTAGAAAAGTAAAATTAGTTATTTAGGATATTTTCAAGTGTACATTTAAGATAATAACTTTACTGTAGAGAATTAACAGTGTTCTTTGAGATTATTACAAATTCCATTAATGATATGATGATTTTAACTCATGGAAATGAAAAATGATCTCAGTTTTGGAAATAAGGAGAAAATACATGGAAAAACTGGGATTAAAGAATGTATGCTATAACAAACATAACATCACTGTTAGTTATTAATATTCAATACTGTTTAAAAGTTTCATTTGAGATCAACATTTATTTAATTTATAACTATACATCTCATGCCCAATAAATAATGCCTTTTCAGGAATGTAGGCTTATCTATAGGGAGGAGAAAACCCAAAGGAATTATATAGACTAACTACTATTAACATACATTTGACTACTATATTCAAAACTTCAGAAACTTTGATGTATTGGGGACCACTATTACAAGCAGCAAAGGGAGAGGAGGGGAAAATCACCTTCTTCACCAAGAAGAAGTTATGCTTGAAGCCTGCTCTGTTGACAATTGAATTGTAGCACCCTATAGCCACCCTCCCCAAAGCTTTCTACAATTGCCAGGGAATTGTAAACATACTGTATTTGTGTGGATATGGATATTACATTTTACTCTACAATGCTTTATTCTGTATTACCTTTTATAAATCTAATAAAATAAATTCAACCCTCACAAGTGTCAATGACCCAGAAAAACAAACACATGAAAGCTTAGGACTCCAGAGCCAACAGCCTGGGTTAGAGTCCTAGTTCCTCTCCTTACTAATCGAGAACATTCGGTAAGTTACTTAACCTCTTTGCTTCATGTGCAGTATAATAATAAATAATGATAATGATAATAATATCTACTTTGTAGTGTTAGCCTGATGATTTACATCATAAGGCTTTATGTAAAGCACTTAGCACAGAGCCTAGTACACAGTAAATGCTCAAAAGATGTCATCTACAAAAAATTAGCCATAAAATTGTTTGCTTTTCCCTTCATTTCCAGGAGATATTGATTTGTTGCCTTTGTTCTGAATTACTGAGACATTCTTATAATAAATTTATGCTCAGAGATATGATAGAAGTTTCCAGTGAAAGACTGATCTGGATTGGAATCTCTTCTTTGACATCACCATCCATATAAGTGTGAACAGATTACTTAGATTTTTCTGAGCTGCATAATCCTCATCTGATGATAATCACTATCACAGCAAACCCTTATACTGTCTTACTACATGTCAGGCAATATTTTAAGAGCTTTTCATGTATTTACTCACTTAATCCTCACAACAACCACATGAGATAGGTATTGTCAATTTACAGATTAGGATACTGATATTAAGGAAACAGTGGGTGAGATCTGAAGAAGGTAGTCAGACATTACACTCCATGCTCCTCACCACCATGTAACACTATCTATCTTGGATGGTTATGGGAAATAAATGAGATACAACAAAGTGAAAAAAAATAACAAAATAACATGAGAAAATGCCTATGTTAATCCCTGACACATAGGAAATTCTCAGTAGCTGTTTATTCTCTTCCCTTTGTAAGGGAAAAAAGAGAGATCATACACTACTAGGCCCTCAATAATATTCATCTACTTGGAATTTTTTATATTAATTCATAGATGTAAGATTTATAGGCATTTTTCTTAGAAACCCAAGCCTCCAGGAATTATTATACTGTATTTTAGTATTTAAAAAAATGCTAAATCCTGGTTTATTTCTGTCTTGTTCTTTTCAAATTTTAAGTCCCAATTTGAAATGTTTCAAAAATGTCAAAAATATTTTTAGAAGTGGGGGGAACTCTGAAACTTTCTTTTCTTCTAACTGAAGATTAATTATAATAAAATGGAAAGGGGAGCCCAGAATTCAATTACATAAATCTACACTATTTTCAACAGATTCATAATATCTGTATACAGCCATGGCTTTCAAAAGATCAGAAAAGTTTCCCAATTTAGGAAAGTACACATAGTGTGGGTTGAAATTTGTTTTATGGCAGATATTACTCCTCCAGTCTGTTAGATAATAGTGAGCTGTATTGTTTAAACAAAACTTCTAAACGCCCCAACCTGTCCAGGAAAATTTTAAGCAATAAAAGAGAAATATGAAAAGGTTGAAATACCAAATTTCTTACCATGTGACTGAACTGGTCTGTGAGGAAAAGGATCCAGCTGTTTCCTAAAAACTTCAGTGGTCAAAAGGAGAACTCGATTCATGAGCTCATTAACCTAAACACACAGGCACACATTTAAGCAAATTTATAACTGAACAAACTTCCTTTAGCTGAATTCTATAACTAATATCTCTAAGCTTCTTATAAATCCAGCTCTGAAAAACATATGATGGCCATATTTCTACACTGAATCCATTTACTGTTTTAACAAAGCAGTTAAAATAGCACCCATTACATTCAGTACTGTTTGCCTCCTGCTCTTGCTTTTATCTGCCTATTTCTGCAGTGGACTGCTCTTGCAAATCTGTTCTTCATATCTTGCTTGAACCACTGTTGTAGTTCCCTATCTGGAGTCTCTCTTCTCTTCCTCTGCTCCTTCTGAAGTCATCCTTCACACCAGCTGCCAATCTAACCATTTAATTACGCTGCTCAGACATGTGGGTGGCTCGTTGGTGTGGCATGATTTAATTCCTATTTCTTTAAGTTAGTGTTTCTTCTACATCCTTAACTCAGCAGCCACTCCACGGCTGCACCAACTTCCAAGTATTTCTGAGAATACCATGCCCTACCCTCTTACCCACCCTTTGTGACCTTTGAAGCATCTATTCATCTGGGAAGGTTCCTCACATCTTGCATCTTGGATACCTTTGTGTCATTCTGACAGCATTCAAAACGTTTTCAATACATTATTCTGCTCTTCTGGACCGTATTGCCCTTAAGTAAAGGTAATTTGTTGTTGTTGTTGCTGTTGTTGTTACTTTCTGTTTGCCTGACGCTTACTATGATGCCTCCAATATAGCAGACACTAAATAGATGTCTGGACATGAATGCATTCAAAAAAATAAATGATTGTACTTCTAGATCAGTGGTCGGCAAACTCATTAGTCAACAGAGCCAAATATCAACAGTACAACGATTGAAATTTCTTTTGAGAGCCGAAAACCGACTTCGGCACATGGGCCACGAAGTTTCAATCGCACTGTATGTGCACGCCCGCACGTGGTATTTTGTTGGAAGAGCCACACTCAAGGGGCCAAAGAGCCGCATGTGGCTCGCAAGTCGCAGTTTGCCGACCACTGGTCTAGATAACTATATCATTCTGCAAATACAATAACAACATGATACCAAAAATTCATACCTGATTAGATAAGTAATCCAAGGAAGCTTGCTGCTCATCCATTATATTTCTTAGTAGTTTTTTGGTACTTCGTGTGTAAGAAATAATAGAATTTTGCAAATTTCCTTAAATCATAATAAAAAGTGTTTTCTAAATATTAGATTGTTATAGAAACTAATTACAATGAAAAATAATGAATTTCACATAATTTTGGACAAATATGTAAACAACGATATCTATAAATACTCAGAATTGCATATTCTAGTTAGTGTATTTTTTGTATAACTCAGGATGAACCAAGAACACAACTTTTTAAACACTTGTTAATGAAGTTATGCTTCCTAATAATTTAGATTACCCCCAAATAATTTAATCTGATATAATTGAGAGACAACATTCTGAATATCAATTTTCACTTTAGAAGATGAGAGGTATAGAAGCGGGAGGTCCAAGACTCATTGATTCTTCCTATATGAGAAAGTAAAAGGCAATAATCCCCTATCATGAAATTTAATATTAAAACTTTTCTTTTAATTTTTTATAATAATGTTACATTTTTATATAAACAAATTGCAAGCACACATACATATACACACATCATAACTCTTAGTCACAAATTTTGGTTGGTTGGTTTCTGACTGAATTTTCACTATATATTTTCCTTTTAAAATGTTTTCATTTTTAAATAAGCTTAGTTGCAAGAAGAATAGTTGCAAGAAGAGTACAAAGAACTTTTTCCTAAATTATTTGCGAGCATCCTGCCATGATATCCCTGGATATTTCGCTGTGAATTTCTTACAAAAAGGTATTCTCTTCAACACAACTATCAAAACCAGGAAATAAACATTGACTGTCATGTATATCTCAGACCTAACGCAAGTTTTCTCCAATTATACTGAAGATGTCCTTTATAACAAAAGGAACCACACATTATTGCATACATTATTTTTAAAATTGTTTTATTTCTATGTTCCTAACTTTCACTCTAGCAGAATAATATTAATAATTCTTGATATTTTAAAATCTACCTCACCCAGCCTTCATTTCTCTTCTTTTTGATGGGATCGGGCCTAAACGGGCAGTCAGACATCCCTCTCACAATCCAGGACTGCTGGCTCCCAACTGCTCACCTGCCTGCCTTCCTGATTGCCCCTAACCGCTTCGGCCTGCCAACCTGATCACACCCTAACCACTCCCCTGCCAGCCTGATTGATGCCTAACTTCTCCCCTGCCAGCCTGATTGCCCCTAACTGCCCTCCCCTGCAGGCCTGGTAACCCCTAACTGCCCTCTCCAGCAGGCCTGGTCACCCCTACCTGCCCTCCCCTGCAGGCCTGGTCCCCCGCAACTGCTCTCCCCTGCAGGCCTGGTCCCCCCCAACTGCCCTTCCCTGCAAGCCCAGTCGCTCCCAACTTCCCTCCTCTGCCGGCCTGGTCACCACTAACTGCCCTCCCCTGCAGGCTTGATCACCCACAAATGCCCTCCCTTGCAGGCCTGGTCCCTCCCAACTGCCTTCCCCTGCTGGCCATCTTGTGTCCACATGGGGGTAGCCATCTTTGACCACATGGGGGCAGCCATCTTGTGTGTTGGAGTGATGGTCAATTTGCATATTACTCTTTTATTAGATAGGATAGAGGCCTGGTGCACAGGTGGGGGCTGGCTGGTTTGCCCTGAAAGGTGTACTGGATCAGGGTGGGGGTTCCCTTGGGGCATGGGGCAGCCAGGGCGAGGGGCCTATGGTGGTTTGCAGGCCGGCCATGCCCCATGGTGACCCAAGCAGAGGCCCTGGTATCTGAGATTTTTTTATCTTCTATAATAGAAACTTTGTAGCCTTAAGCGGAGGCCAGGGCAGGCCAGGGCGGGTGGAAAGCTTGGCTTCCTCCATCGCCAGGGGCAACCCAAGCCTCCATCTGGCTCCAGCTCTGTGGCTGCCGCCATTTTTGTTGGGATTTATTTATCTTCTATAATTGAAACTTTGTAGCCTTGAGCGGAGGCCAGGGCAGGCCAGGGCGGGCAGAAAGCTTGGCTTCCTCCATCACCGGGGGCAACCCAAGCCTCCTGCTCTCTCCAGCTCTGTGGCCGCCGCCATATTTGTTGGGTTAATTTGCATACTCACTCCTGATTGGCTGGTGGGCGTAGGTTGGTATGGTCAATTTGCATGTTCCTCTTTTATTAGATAGGATTAGAGTCTTCCTAATTTTAGACATCTGTCTTTTTTTAGAAAGAACATTTTTAATTGAATGTATTGGGATGATATTGTTTAAAATTATATAGATTTCAGGTGCACAATGTTACGTCATCTGTATAGTGTATTGTGTGTTCATCCAAGTCAAGTCTCCTTCCATCACCATCACCCCCCATACCCTCCTTTACCTCCTCCCACCCCTCTTTCCCTCTGGTAATCATCATACTATTGTCTGAATCTATGAGTTTGGGCGGGGGGGGATTTGAAGGGGTGGGGTTATTTGATGTGTGTGTGTGTGTGTGTGTGTGTGTTTGGTGTTTTGGTGTTGTTGTTTTGGTGGGGTTTATTTGCTTAATCCCTTCACCTTTTTCACCCAACCCACCTCCCCTCTGACAGCTGTCTGTTTGCTCTTTATCTATGAGTCTGCTTCTATTTTGTCTGTTAATTTATTTTGTTCTTAATGGACAGAAAGCTTCACTCCCTGGTTTGAGAAGCCTGAGACACCTGTGTTACACATTGAATTAGGCTCATTAAAGTGAGTTTTTCATACTTTCTAACCAAGGAATTATGGCCCTGTAAGAACTGGACCAAATCATCACCTCTTCCATTTCTGATTCCCCTTCTTCATCCCACCCCTCTGTACGTATAATAGACCATGAAAATTTCTGCATTGTTACTAAATAGTTCTAAACAAAAATTGAGATTTTAAAACTTGTTATGCTTTATTAAATAAGTTGTTGTAAATTTGTATTATACCTTTTGTAGCAGTTATTCAGAATTAATGAATCCCCCCCTTAAAGCTAAGGTGAAATTTCCTACTATCTCAAATGAAATTAACAAACTAGATTATACTATCAGTGCCCTCTGGCTTGCCCCTTCCTTCTGTGGTCTCTTGATGCCAAGGGGCTATATAGAAGAAGAATTTGCTCATTTACCAAATATTTACTAAGCACGTACTATGTGTCAAACACATAAAACTACCAGCCTAGGATAATCAGGATATATATAAAATAACCCAAACAAAAGCTAAGGCATATTTTTCCCATGTCCACCCCAGAAATAATAAAATCATATACCTTTATAATTATGGTTATTTGTAATACTTACTACACATAAAATGTTTTTCTTCTCGTGTAATTTTAGTTTTAATATCACATGATTTCTCACATTCTTCCTTATAAACAGTATCATTAGTTTTACTTTCATCTTTTATATGAGATACATTTTCTACAATGTTAACTACTGGAGAATCCTTTACAATAAGAAAACAGAAATAAGAAAAAATATATGAAGCATGTTATATGGTCTAATTACACAATAAATAAAAAGACTAAAGGGAAAAGATGAGATGTAAGGACATAAAAATGATTATTAGGAAAAAAAACATGTTAATAAATTGGTTAGTTCAAACTTCCATAAATAAACCTTACAGGTAGATTTGGGGTATGAATAATAAGTATATGTTAATTCAATACTTTTGTTATCCTCTTTTCTTCTCAAATTCCAAAAGGACTTACAGTCATCCCTTGGTATCCACAGGGATTGATATCCAAATCTATAGATGCTCAAGTCCCTATGTAAAATGGCATAGTATTTGTATATACTCTATACATATCTTCATGTATACTTTAAATTATATCTAGATTACTTGTAATACCTAATATAATGTAAATGCTGTGTAAATTGTTGTTATGCTGTATTTTTTAGGGAATAATAACAGATGAAACCATCGTAGGCCTAACTACATGGTAAACATTGCAACAATGTAACTTTTCCCCCAAATATTTTCAATCTACAGTTAGTTGAATCTGTGGATGTAGAACCCGTGGATACAGAAAGCCAACTGCACTTAGGGTCTATGGTCTTAACCATGACTGTGTGGCTTTAATGTTTGCACATTTCGGGGGGGTGATACAGGGCTGAGCCATCCCCCTCCTAGAAATCTGCAATTTTAAGTTCCTTGAACATGGACTAAGAGGGTTCCCTACAACATCTATGCCAAATGGACTTTCTGCCACCAATAATTAGGAATCATGTTGAGGGGTAGAGTTTGAGAAATGTAAGAGAATTGTTACGTTTGTATGAGCTAAGCATTTAAAGATTTAAAAGTAAAATACTCAGGTTTGAAAGGTAGCAATAATAACAGAAAAAAAGCATGGAATTTTGCTTTGCAAAATCAACAACAGATGTCATTTTAAAAAGCAAACTGCAGCTGTCATTCCAACAATATCTATTCTGTTAGTACTCTGGTTTCTTCAATGTTAAAATATTATTTGATAGAAGTTATATCGATTTAAATAACTGTTATATTTTTTTAATAACAAGCTTTGTCCTCCTTAGGCCTGGATATTGAGAGAATGATAAACACATTTTGTTACATAGATTTATTTTTAACTTCCTGCTCTTTCTCTTCTACTCCTATAATAACTAACATACCAGATGTTTTCAAAAACCTACATTATAGGTCATTTTTTCAGATTTAAATAAGATACTTAAATAGTTAGTATTTTAGAGAATTAGATTATTAGTATTTCTGTAGCTTCCCTGGAATTTATTCTTCCTTAACCTTGGAACTTCGGAATTTGGTATCTATACAGTGGTAAATACATTTAATAATGTTTAAAAATATATAAAACAATATTTAAATATGTAACATTCAAATCCTCATCTCTTCATAGTATTGTCTACACTATTAAGTTATTATTCTGACATTATTTTGAATGACATTTTCTAACATCCCAGGTAACCACTCACAGACTATATTGGAAATGCAAAAGTTTATAGAATAGTATTTTTATAAGTGAAGTGAATCTTTTTTTTTTTACTTACCAGATAGTTCATTATCAAAGTTAACCAGAAAGTTGCTGGCTAGTTTTTAACCTAGGCCTACAATTTGAATAAAATATTCTCACAAGAAATAGGTTAAGAGTCAATCCTCAGTTTACGGTTTCCTACATTTACAAATAACATCATTTAAGCAAGGTTTCAACATTTCTAAATAAACACTCTAATTTTGCCATAAATTATATTGGGTGGTATAATCAATCTTTTCAAACATCTAATATAAATCTATAAAATCATATAATCATGCTTTCCTAGCTAAAATAATATTGCTGAAATTCTTACCGTAGATTGATATACACAGTTACCTTGTATAGTTTCTCCACAAATAAAAATACATATATTAAAGAACAAGAGTGAGACTTGGGAAAGATACATTTTTCTTGGAGAAATAAAAAACTTCTTCAAATATCAGTCAGCTCTCTGTGGAAAGAACTACAGTGCATAGAGTCTTCAGTCAAAAATTTCTGGAAACTGTACAACAAAAACAGAAGCCAATACTTACTGGTTTCCATGCCCTCATTCAAAACAACGCCCTTCACATGAAAAACAAGGTAGCTTCTAGAGATGTTGTCATTTGAAGTTATAAACCGCCCTCCCCCTTTTTGTTTATTACTACAGGTATTCATTATAAATCCATGCCTTTTTAATATGAGCAATAAATAGCTAGATCATGTATTTATAAAGTCACCTAGTTTTATGAGTCATATTTTTTTGCTTTAGAAAAAAAATGCCTTTGATAAGATATACCTCAATAATTATGAGCCAGTTTAAATAAAAATAATAAGTGGAAATAAGTGATGGTGTAGAAATAGTTTTACATTGAAGCTATTTCAACAAAATGCTAAGTAGAAATTTAATCAATGAGGATATTCAGAGTAGATAGATAATTCAGAGTTAAAATATCTTCTAACTGAATTTAGCTATCAATAATGGTTGTATTAACCTCATAAGTGCCAAATTTCTAGGACTCTAATTGATGTGTATGTTTTACATCCAGATTGTTAAAACTTAAAAATTTTTGAACATAAGGGAACTATTGTTATTGAAAATTACCACTCTCTGAAAGTTGATAGATCAACATCTGTGACAAGTCTTCATTTTCCCATACAATGCCTCCTTCTCTTCATTATGTAAACATAAATATGTCTTCTCTATCTTAAAATTAAAAAGCAAAGCAAAACTTTCCTGAGTCTTGCTTCCTATTTAAGGCATTATTTCCTCCATTTCCTTTCCTAGTCTGAGAACCACAGGGCAGAGACAATCATTTTTATAGTTCTAGCATAGTGATCCTATATAATAACCCTATATAATAAAAGGGTAATATGCAAATCGACCGAATGGCAGAACAACTAAACAAGCAATCAAAGCATAATATGCTAATAATATGGTAAGGCTGCTCAACTGCTCGCTATGACGTGCACTGACCATGAGGGGGCAGATGTTCCAACCAGTAGGTTAACTTGCTGCTGGGGTCCGGCCGGTGGCCCCTGAGTGAGATGGGCTGGACATGCCGTGGAGCCCTCCCGCGGTCCCTCCCTGGCCCGATCACGCACCGGTGGGGTCCCTCAGCCTGTCTTGCACCCTCTCGCAACCCAGGATCCCTCGGGGGATGTCAGAGAGCCAGTTTCAGGCCGATCCCACAGGCCACTCCTTTTGAGAGGGCACCAGGCACAGGGCTCATGGCTGGTGAGCGCTGCTGTGGCAGCATGAGCCACTCCCTATCAGGACTGATTGGGTGCGAGCCCGCGGCAGGCACAGCAGGGCCAGGATGAGTGGGAGCGGCAGGTAGGAGCTGCAGGCAGCGTTGGACTGTGGGTTTTGGCCAGATCCCTGCAGGCCACCCAGAGGGACCCCACCCATGCATGAATTCGTGCACCGGGCCTCTAGTTGGTATATAATAGGCACTCAGATATAAATTAATGAAGCAATATCCTAAATTAATTCTCTATTCTCTGACTTTATTTCCTCAACACCTATTATTTAAACAACTCATCTCTTAACCTAGTGAAAACTTCTCAGAGTTTCTCCAGTGAGGCAGTATGGGGTGGTTAGGAGTGCTGGCTCTGGGACCAGACTGCCTGGGTTTGAATCTTGAGTCCCCCACTCCCTTGCTCTGGAAACTTGGGCAAAATTACTTAATATCATTGTAGATTAATTATTTCCCTTGTAGAATGGGGACGGTTGTGTGGATTCAATGATTTAATATATGTAAGCACTTAGCACAGAACATGGAAAACACAAGCACTCAAATGTTAGGTGGTGTCATTATCATTATTTAACTTGAACTATACTACAATTCTAACATTGCTGACAATATCGGTGACTTTTGAAAACCACATTAGGAGTAGATGAGTATATATCTTAAACCTTAAATGTCTAGTTGAAGTCTTATGAAATTGAAATGAAGATGGTAAAACTTAAGCAATTTTTTTAATCAGCAGACATTAAAATTCTTTTTTCTTTCACAGCTTGCCCAGAGACAAATTCAGAAAATTCTTACTTGAACAAAAAAATACTTCAGCAGAAGATGGAAAAAATAGCTTCATCCAAGATGAAAGTAAAAGCTCAAAAATTGTTCAAAATAGGCTGTCTGACCATATAAGTCACAAAGTTATAGCGCTATTCAAATTAGATAGGTTATGAAACATGCTTTGTAGCCATAAAGTGGTTGTTATTAATTTATGTTATAAATACAACATATTTTTATGAAACCATGTTAATAAACTTGTGTGTCTAATAAGCATCTCACATTTTACATGTTTGAAGCCTAACTCCTATTCCTTCTTCCATACTCAGCCCATCCCACTCTATCTTAGTATACGGCAATTCCCTTTATTCAGTTGCTCCAGTTCCAAATCTGAGTCACATTTAACTTTTTTTTCCCCTACTCATCACAACCACTCATCAACACTTCTTATTGGCTCAAGGTTAAAATTTTGAACATTTCTTGCCACTCCCATAACTACCATTATAGTCCAAGTCTCCATAATCTCTCACTTGACCAACTATAACATTCAAACCAGCCTCATTGTATCTAGTTTTATCAATTACTCTAAATTTCCCCACAACCACTAGTATGATTATTTTTTTAAGTATATTTTATTGGTGTTTTACAGAGAGGAATTGAGAGGGATAGAGAGTTAGAAACATCAATCAGCTGCCTCCTGCACACCTCCCACTGGGGATGTCCCCGCAACCAAGTTATGTGCCCTTGACCGGAATCGAACCTGGGACCTTTCAGTCCGCAGGCCGATGCTCTATCCACTGAGCCAAACCGGTTTTGGCTAGTATGATTATTTTTAAGGTTAAATTCTATCGTATTACCCACCTACTCAAAATTCTCCAATGGCATTCCCTCCATTGGAAGTTGGATTTTATATTTATGTCCTGCATAATGAATCTGCACTTCTTCAGTCTCATATGCTAACACACTTCCCCTACCTCACTCTGTTCTAAATACAGTGTTCTTGTTGCTGTTCTTTGAACACATCAAATAACACTGCCCTCAAAGCCTTTTTCCCTTACAGCATCCTTTGCCTATAATATTCTTCATTCAGATATTTGAATGACAACTTCCTTTCTTCATTCAGACCTCTGCCCTAATTTCCCTTTCTCAGAGGACTTCCCTGAACACTCTACCTAAAATAGAACTGACATCGGTCTTTATTCCCCCTACACCATGCCATTTTTCCTCGTAGCACTTGTCACTACATGATATATTCTGGAGGGAAAGAAAATAAAAACACAAGTGAGCATAGGGACTTGGAAATTTTGTTCACCACCTAATCCTCAACACCTAAAAAGCTTGGCACATGCTCAATATATGTTTCCTTAATTAAAAAATAAATAAATAAATTATTTTAGCCCTAGACAGTTTGGCTCAGTGGATAGAGCATTGGCCTGCGGACCAAAGGGTCCTGGGTTCAATTCTGATAAAGGCGCACGTACCTTGGTTGCAGGCTCCTCCCCGGCCCCGGGCCCTGGTTAGGGAGCATGCAGGAGGCAATTACATGGATGTTTCTCTTCGTCTTTCCCTCTCACCTCCACTCTCCCTAAAAATCAATGGGAAAATATACTCAGGTGAGGATTAACACACAAAAAAAATTATTTTATGGTTTTGGAGTGTGAAAGAATCAAGCATTATATTTAATATGAATATCTCTTCTGACAAAACATACAGATTTTAATGTATTCTTTTTTTTTGCTTCAATCATATTTGCCTTTCTTGTCAAGAGATAAAATTTATAACTAATTAAAATTACCTTTCTATTATCCAAATATCTAATCATAAAGTCCTTTTAAAAGAATTTATGACTATGTAACTAAATAAAATGTGGAAAACTTGTTTAATATTTTGAAGAAATAAATAACTTAGGGCCAAAAAATTAGCTCCTGTGATTTATTTTTAAAAAGCTGGCAATATTGTGTTTACAATTTACTTATTGTTTTGGTTATTGTAAAACAACATATAAATAAACAATGTTTATATGAGCAAGTATTTGTAGGCAACCACATCTGTCATGCTTCTTAATGCTAATATACCATACAACAAAGCAGTAAGGTGTCTAGGAGTTATGAGATACTAAACTTAATAATTAGCAAATGCTAAATTTTCAGGAAGGCTAAAAATGCCTAAATACTCCAAACAGCAACCACAACCTTCTCCCTTTTATTTTCACTGTGTACTATTCTACTTTACTCTCTCTCTCTCTCTCTCTCTCTCTCTCTCTCTCTCTCTCTCTCTCTCTCCCCTGCCCCCCTCTCTCTCATTGCTCTACTTGGCACTAGAGAAACAGACTTGTGATAATGGTGATGGGAATAGAATCAAGGTCAATGGCTATGGCTACACCAGTTAAAAGCTTGCCAAGATGGTTAATCGTCCAAGTGCACACATTTGGTCTTTCTCTGCCAGAATTATCCTATATAATAAAAGCCTAATATGCAAATTGTCCCCTCCACCAGGAGTTCAACCAAAATGTGGGGAGGCCCTGGCCAGCAGCCGGCAGCTGCTAGAGACCCTCCCCGTGCACGAATTTCATGCACCAGGCCTCTAGTATATCATCTTGGCATTGTCCTTAAAGGGGCTTATGTGTTTCATGTTTCAAGTTAAAATTGGATTTGGCCCTGGCCAGTGTGGCTCATTTGGTTGAGTGTGGTCCCGTGCTCCAAAAGGTCGCCGGTTCTATTCCCAGTCAGGCAACAAATTAATGTTTCTCACATTGATTTCACTCTCCATCTTCTTTCCTCTCTCTCTAAAATCAATAAAAAAAATATATATTTTTTTAAAACTGGATTTTTTGTGGCACTTTTAAATCTGTTACCAGAGCACATTTCGAGTCAATGCACCCAACTTTGCAAAAACTTCGTTTTAAATAGTTTCAACTGGAAAAGTTTATTACTTAAACTCTGAAAATGAACAAATAGATTCACAAAGGCAGAAATATTTGAATGATGGATGAGTGATCTTTATTTGGTTTGTACATTCTGCTTCCAATCTGGGAATTTTTCCACCAAAATAAAACCTGGCTGAAATACAGTCCGAAATTTATATGTACTTTTATAATGGGTTCCAACAGAAGAGTTCAGCCTTTTTTCAAATTTTCATTACACTGATGGCTCAAAAACCCATTCAATTTTCCATACCTCCTGGAACAACTTCAGTATCTCTTTTGGCATATCTTCCCAGGAGATTACTAGGCTAAATCTGAACTTCTTTCCAGGCCACAGATGCTATGATGGTCTATTTCCAGAATCTGGCAGCAAGGCGGGCACCCTTCAGAGCCTTTGAAATGTAAGCCTTTTAGGTAGGGAAATAGCCAGGAAAACGACTGCAGATCCCGGCAGAAGTAGCCTGGAGTGGGTGAGAGAACGCAGAGAAAGGAAATTTCCATTTCAGAAGCTTTTTAAAAGAGATGGTGTTGGGGATAATAATGCCCCAGGAAAAAAAAAACAACTCAAAACCCCACAACAGCATCCAGGTAGTTAAACAACAATTATCTCCGAGGAAATCATTTCCGAATCTCCACGGCAGCTGTAGCTGGGGATTTTGCATCTCACGGTCTCTCGTGACTCAATACCCCCACGAAAACACCCTCATAAAAAAAAAAAAAAATAAAAAAAAAAAAAGATGACGGGACTGAGTCAGGTTCAATTGAATTCTCCACTTCAGCAAAGACGCGGGTCCCAGGAGACGCCAGGGCTCGCCCCGGTCGCCAGCAAGGCAATTGGAGCCGGCGGGGCCGCCGGAGCCTCCTATTGGCTGCCTCGGGCGTCGGCCCCGCCCCGCCGCGCCCCGCCGCGCCCCGCCACGCCCTGGTTTCTGTCGCGAAGGACGCCGCGTCGGTTGGTTGTCAAGATGGCGGCGGCCGCGGGGTCGCTGTCACCACCTCTCCGGCTGCCAGGAAAGTTTGCCGCCGCAGCCGCCGTCGCCACCACAGCCACCAGCGCCGCTGAGCGCGAACCAGAGCCGCCACGGGCCACCCTTCCTCGCCCGTGACTCGGGACCCGAGTGGCCGAGTGTGGGGAGGGGCCGAGGAGAAAGAGGTGGAGAGGCCGGAGCGGCCATGAGGGCGGCGCTAGGGGCGAGCCCGAAGGCGGCGCGGAGGTGAAGGATGCTGACCGGGAGGCCGGGAGCCCGGAGCGCGCTCGCGAGCCTGGGCGCCGAATCCTCGGACGCCCGCGACGGAGGTCCCCTCGACCCTCGGTTGGGCGACGGGCGTCGCCGACCTGGCGCTTACCTGTATCCTTCCTTCCCAGCCGCGGCCCCCGGGGGTAGCGTGTTGGAAGCGGGCCCGTCTTTTTTCCCCGTTAGATTCCCGTTACCAGGGACGCTAGGTGGTAGAAACTAGCCGTCACCCCAGTGCGGACATTTGCTTTTAAGCTCCGTTGTTGCTCCCCCTTAGACCTGAAATGATACCGTTTTGTCCTGTGACCGCTTCCCCCGCCCCGTTAGTCCACTTGGGTGTGAAATGGTTGCGAATTTTAAAATACAGACACGGCGTGTGCGGTGGGGATTGTTTTCTTGCCTTCTGGGATTGCCCTGTATGTCCTTTCCTTCATGGTATTCTCCTCCTGATTCATCGTGCTACTTGGAGAGAATTCCACAACTAAGTAAAAATGTCCTGCTATGGTGCATGTTTTAACAGTCACCTAACACGCCGCTAATTCATTCACCAGAGCTGCACCGCGGGGTGCTGTTTTGTTTTGTTTTCCATCCCCTGCCCCGGTCCGTCCGTTGTCAGAGCGACAGCGGGGAGAGCAGGAGAAAGCCCAGGACCTGGTGCTGCCTGCCTGCTGGGTGATCTCTGACCGTCCACCTGCGAGGTGGCTTGTTGGTGGCATTGTAGAAAATCGAAAGTTTTATTTTCAAAATGTGTCAGTCGTGTTTATTCCTCTGGAGAATATTATGATAATTAGCATTTAACTGTTGTGCTCTCCAAGGACTCGGTTGGCAGTGATGGTCGTTGCCTAATCATCTTTCTTTTTTTGTCAGAAAGTGGAGTGTCTTCTCTCTGCAAGGTAACCCCGTATTCCCCACGTTGCCTCCCACTACTTCTGGGATGTTGCAAATTTAGCAGCGAGTTGACACGTTTAGCTTAGTGCCTGCTCTTTGCAGACTCTGTTCTAGGTCCTGGGGATAAAAAAAAATCTAGTGCGGAAGGCATATGTACAGGGCTTCATCTTTATGAAAACACCTCTCCTCTGATCGTGCTTTCCTGGAGCTTCTACCCTTCTGCCCTTTCTTTCTTTGGCTAAGTTCTGAAAATGGTAGCCTGCAGTACCACCTTCTGGTTCCTCTTATCTCCTCACTATTCACCCTACTCATTCTAGCTTTTGCTTTGCTACTCCCCAAAATCAGTCCTCTTAAAGATGTATTCTGGAATAAGCAGTATTGTTTTGGGTAGGGATTTGATTCTGACCCCTTGGCATTCATTGTATTTTCTTGATAATAAACTCCTATTACACTGACCCTAATTTATCTCTAAATCTAGAGAAGCATTGTAAATGACTCATTGACAGAGTGTATAGTTCCATCATTTTCATTAATGAAATGGCCGAAGACTGAATTCTTTTAATTTTATGTAGCATGAATGTTGATACATATATCATAGAAATTCAGCAGTACCTCAAATGAACAAAACCAAAAAGACTTAATTCCAGAATTGTAATGATGGCTTTCTTTAAAGACATCATATTACTAAAAATATACTTAAATACTAAATGTATTTATAACATACGGTTAAAAATTTTAAAGCTGTAAATGATCATTTTAATAGATACCCAAGGGGCTTTGACAAAACCCAATAATGTTTGCTAGTATGTATATATACACACATACATATATAAACATGTACCTACATACATATTTTGCTAGTATATATAAAATACATAGTGTGTATAAATACTTAAATTGGAATAAAGGAATTCTTTTTTAATATAATAAAGACTGACCCTAAATCAAGAATATCATGTTACTAATTAAAGAAACACTTAAGCATCTTTTATAAATATTAATTTGGACTTTCTTAGTGTCTGTAATGCTCACATTTATTTGAATGAATGACTAAAGGAGAAAAATGAAAGACCTGTCATCTTTAAAAAAAATTAACGACCTTGGTAAAATTTCTACATGTGATTTTCAAATATGAAGTCAGTACTGAGAGACATCCAGCTTTCTATTTGTCAAAATTTCTTGACTCTAAATGCATTCTCCTAATTATAATTGGCTGAAGTGAGTTGTCCCCTTCACACTGTGCTTCTTTTTCTCATAAGTATCTCCACTCTCTTTCCCTTCCATTTTTATCCTAGACCCACTTTGTCTCTCTTTCTTCTCTACCCAATTTATACCCTATTCTTGATTCTCTCACTAACATCCTTGGTTCTTTGCACCCTGAAAAGATGAGTTAGCCAAGCATGTGCTAAGAGATAATGGCATGATATATCATGGCATGTTCTGTTCATAAGTATCCTTGAGTGGCTGGACATAGGATTCATGCAGGGAACTATTGAGGAATAATGTTGAAATTATAGAAAGCTTTATATTCCAAGAAATTTGGAATTTGTCATAAAGATGATAGGAACTTTTGGAGAGCAACAAAGAATGAAAAAACTAATCAGATTTGCAATTAGCTAGCTTAATGGAGTTTCAAAGGGAGGGTGACAAGGATAGAAACATGGATGAGAATCATCAATTGACTGCCTCCTGCACACTCCCTACTGGGGATTGAGCCCGAAACCCAG
The DNA here is from genome assembly GCF_027574615.1 of Eptesicus fuscus. Lineage (NCBI taxonomy): Eukaryota > Metazoa > Chordata > Mammalia > Chiroptera > Vespertilionidae > Eptesicus > Eptesicus fuscus. Next base: position 17,090,892 of record NC_072485.1, on the reverse strand, counting down.
GTATGTGCCCTGACCGGGAATCGCACCAGGACCTCCTGATTCATAGGTCAACGCTCAACCACTGAGCCACGCAGGCCGGCAGGATGACAAGTTTAGAAGTAAAGAGATGAGTTAGAAGATTACTGAGTGAGTCCAGGTGAGAGATTTAGAATGTGTGAGCCAAGGCAATGGAAGGGGTTACAGAGAAGAAAAAGTTTTAATCAGAAAAGCTCTAATAAATTTGGCAGTAATATAGGTTGTATGATACATAGTTGTTTTTATGGTAACATATTTAAAATATCCGTAAATGAGCTCCAATTGGAGAAAGACTAAATTGGGAGAGGGAGAGATGAGGCTGAGGTGGAGTAGATTAGACTGTGTTTTTAAATTATTATGTGTTACTTAATTCTACAACCCATATTATTCTTGGTTGGTTTGTTTTTTAATGTTAAGTATACAAAAATTATTTTCCTTTGAACAGGTATTTAACAGTGATGCTTATGGAAATATTTTACCTATATATTACAGCTTATAGGAAAAACAAAAGTTAAACCAACCATCTAATATTTTCTAAACTTGAAGAGCATACTTTGAAAAAATGCAAAGGCAGCAGCATTCTTTATAATTTAGCAGGCAAAATTGTGTACATAATACACTTTTTATATGTATATATAAAAATATTTCTACAGGTATATTTGGAGAGAGTCCTTTGATTAAATTTAACAATATATATAATTTAACAATATATATAATTGTCAGAACCTTAGAAACATTACATTTGTGATTATCTTTAAGTTCTTATGATGAGATCTCAAACTTATTCAACAGAGAACAGAATTGGCTAGCTTCACCCGAGCCAAAGCACCTTCTCCCCCGAGCCCCTTCCTGCTGCTCTGTGTGCCCTAAAGGAGCTAGCACTTTCCTCACTACCTGTGTGACTCTCAGTAGTTAGCTGTCTTGTTGAAGTCTGACTCCTTCTAATAAAATTCTGTATTAGAAAAGAACAAGGTAAGTCTTTAGGTGTTTACGTGCTAGCAAAGAACAAGATGTCCTTCCCTTTTGTTTCATTTTTATAAATCCTCAAGAGAAACTTGAAGTAAATGTGTGTGTGTGTGTGTGTGTGTGTGTGTGTGTGTAGGTATATGTTTGTGTTGAGGTGGTGCAAAATTTTATAGTGAAGAAAAAATAAATTATTTTCAATGGTATAAAGATGGATAAATAGCAATATCATTGAAAATTAATTAGCTCCCATTAGCAAAGTTTCAAACACTCAAAATTTCAAATAAACATGATTGTTTTGAAATATATAATAAAGTTTTTATAATATTAATACTGAAAGTATCCTGAAATCTACTGAAAAGTATAATTCATATACTATCTATGAGTAAAATATACCTTCATTTTCCTACATATATGCCTAGACAGTAATTTGTTCATCCTCACTCAAACAGCTGTGTAATAAATGAAATGATATGCAGTCTCCTTATCTGAGCTCATGATGTCTAAAAGTGATCCCGTACTCCTCTCCCTCAGGGAAAGCGATATCTATCTTCAATTCTAATACCAAGTCAGAATTTTTTTTTACATAAAAAATTTGCCAGTCATATACTAACACTAATGTGTACACATACTAATTGTTCCACAAAAAATCATGATGTCATTAATATGAGGCTGTAATGGTATTTATCATATAGCATTGACGCTCACCCACTAAAAACATAAACCATCTCCTTAACTTTATTTATCATTAGAGATATGAAAATCCATCTAGAGAAAAATTTAGAAGAAGAGCGCCAAATATTACTGCAGCAACAAAAAATATTTCGAAATCGAGCACGTAAATATTTTGTGGAGTCAAACCGGAGAAAAAAGTAAGTAATTGTATTTTATTCAGAGTGTAGAAATTCAAAGTCTTTAAAAAATAATAATTCCTATACTTTGTAGCATTTTATGAGCCTAAGTCATGATAATACTTTATCTGTAAAACATTGATCAAGATTTAGGTGGCTTTGTACATTTCATAATTGTTTTTCTGCCTAAAGCACAAACCTGGTGGTGTAATATCTAGATTGCTGACTCTGACCATAAGCATCTTTTCTTGTCATAGAACTTCTGATTATAGTATCATATGCACTTCTTAAAATGACTATAAAATGTATTCTTTATTTTTATATAAATTCATGATAAATTAAAAGATTACCACTTAGTATTTAGTCTCTAATAGAATATAATTTTATTTTAATTTATTATTCACTTCTATGTACTTTTTCTGTAAGAGCTATTCTCATTCATCCAGTCAGAATATGATAATGGTGAAAATGTGATAAAAGAATTTTATAAATGACTGCCACAAAAGATTTTTCTAGTATAAGCTGGAAAGGAAAGTAAAACCATCCAATCACTGCTTAACATTTTTCAAAATTTGTTTGAATTATTGGATTTTCTTAACATATAGTAAGTAAGCCATTTTTTATTATTTTTTATTATTTTGCTACCTTCTCTATATTCCTACAATGAACAAATGGCAGAAAAGCACTGGAGTTTATTAACTACATCATTAAGTATATGTTGCAAGTCCCATTTCGGAAATACAAAATTATTTGCCTATAATTTGTTTTTCTGGCATATGTTTCTTTGTCTATTAACTCTTTCATTATCTGGTGTACTTAAAGTTATTTAATAAAACTTGTTTTTGTTTTGTATTTGTGTGCTTCTGTTTTTCTCCTTTTAGCTCCTGAAACCTACAAAAGGTGCATGATAAATGTTCAATGAAGATTAATAAAAGGGTCACGGGCTTTGGAGTCAGAGATCTAGGTTAAAGACCTAGCTTCATGAGTTAGAGGAAGTTATTTAATCTCTTTAAGTCTCAGTTTCTCATTTATTATTTGAATTAATACTATCTATTTCAAGGGTTTGTTATGTAGAACAAAAAGGGTAATATTATAGAGGAATAGTTGAGAACACATATACTAGTAAAAGTAATTATCGTGGTGTCTGTCACATAGTGCTTCTTCCCTACTAAGCATATTTATTTTGTTGATTAATAAATTAACACTTGTCCATTGTGTTTTCTAATAGTTTATTTGCTCTGTGAAATAGCAGACTTTATATGTGGATTTGATTTTTTTATTTAAAAATGTTTTTATTGATTTCAGAGAGAGGAAGGGAGAGATAAAAACATCCTATCTAATAATAGAGTAATATGCAAATTAACCCTCACTCCACGACAAAAATGGCAGCGCCCATAGACACAAGATGGCGGCGCCCAGTCTTCTCAGGCCCGCCGGAGACCCCCAGTCCCAGGGAGGGCTGCCAATGAGAGCCGGCAGCGCGGCCCAGGCTGTAGGCCTGGGAGGTGGCTGCGCCCCCCGCATGATCTGCTACTAGCCTCAGCCCGTACATCCCTAGCACGATCTGCTCCCAGCCGCAGCCCTGGCTGTCCACCTGGGAGGCTCCTGCGCCCCCCCCCAACCCTCCTCCCGTGATCGGCTTCCAGCCCCAGCCTGTGGGCCTGCGAGGCAGCCATGCCCTCCAGCGCCATCCGCTCCCAGCAGTGACCCAGGTCGTTGGCCTGTTGGCTGGGAGGTGCCTGCACCCCTCTCAGCACGTTCTTCCGCTCCCAGCCATGGCCAGGGCTATAGGCCTGTCAGCTGGGAGGCGCCCATGCCCTTCTCAGAGCATTTTGCTTCCAGCCGAGGCCAGGGCTGTGGGCCTGGGAGGCAGCCGCACCTCCCGGGCACGATCCACTCCCAGTTGTGGCCAGGGCTGTAGGCCTGTCAGCTGGGAGGCGCCCGTGCCCCTCTCAGCGCGTTTTGCTTCCAGCTTTAGTCAGGACTGTGGGCCTGGGAGGCAGCCGCGCCCCTCTCTGCATGCTCCACTTTCAGCCACCACCAGGGCCGAGGCCTATTGCTTGGGAGGTGCCTGCGCCCCTCTCAGCGTGTTCCGCTTCCAGCTGTGGCCAGGGCTGTGGGCGCGCCTCTCCCGTGCAATCCACTCCCAGCCATGACCCGGGCCGTAGGCTTTTTGGCTGGGAGGCATCTGCGCCCCTCTAGGCACATTCTGCCAGCTTCTTTCCAACCTGCAAAACTCCAGCTTGATTCCCCTATAAAGGGAAGAGAATAGGACAGGACGTTCCCAGGAAATGGTGACAACAGGTTTCATGTGTGGACTGTGCTGGAGCTGTGTCCACGGCACTGTAGGAACACTAAGGAAGGAGCAAGCAGATCTGGCTGCAAGGATGGGGAGAGGGCCACAGAGACTTGGCCAACCCTCAAAGGGCCCAGTAGAACTTTCATAGGTAGAGAGGATTGAGATTATTAAGAGGAGAAAGGCATCTTGGAAGGAGTATTTCTAGCAGAAGGGAAAAAATGGGCCAAAAGTTTGTGGGAAAATGGATAAGTACAGTGTTAGTAGACCTCTATGTGAAAAAGCCTTCCATCTTGACACATTACTTAACAGACTTGGCTCCAATTGACTTTGCCCTTTCAAAATAATTTTTGGAGGGAAAGATGGACAGTTGATTACATGTCTATTGTTTATAAAAGAAAAGGAAACTTTTAGAAAATATGAAAAAGTGTGAAATCACCTATAAACCTTCTACTTATTCAAATATATGCCCAACAACCACATGATATCACCTTTCCAAGGTCTCATGAAATTCCTGTTTAAGGAGTTTATTTTATGACACCTTTAGTTTGGGTTTACATTTTTACTGGTTTGTCAAGACCACAGCAGGTACACTGTCCAATATGTTAAAGAAAAAACCCTATCTAATAAAGAGGGAATATGCAGGGGAGGGCATTTGGGGGTGACAGGGCTGTCAGAGGAGGGCAGTTGGGGATGATCAGGCCAGCAGGGGAACAGTTAGGCTGTCAATCAGGCTGGCAGGGGAGTGGTTAGGGGCAATCAGGCAGTCAGGCAAGCAGTTGGGAGCCAGCAGTCCCAAATTATGAAAGGGATGTCCGACTGCCTGTTTAGGGATCAGGCCTAACCAGGCAGTCGGACATCTCCCGAGGGGTCCCAGATTGGAGAGGGTGCAGGTTGGGCTGAGGGACACACCTCCCCCCCAGTGCACAAATTTCGTGCACCGGGCCTCTAGTCAATAATAAGAGAGGATCATCAATTGGCAGCTCTGCACACCCCCTCCTGGGGATCAAGGCCACAGCTTGGGCATATGCCCTGACGAGGAATCGAACCGTGACTCCCTGGTCCATGGGTTGACAATCAACCACTGAGCCACACCAGCCAGGCTGGATTTGATCTTTAAACTTCCTACCTGTCTTCTCTCATCAAACAATTTATGTAAATATTGATTTAAAATTCTAAAAGACAGAACATTTTCCAGTACAATTTCATTACTTATTTTTCAATTATACTACAATGCTATGTAAAGACATCAAAATTTCTTTTTTAGCCTGGCCAGTGTGGCACAGTGATTGAGTGTGGACCTATGAACCAGGAGGTCACAGTGCGATTCCCCATCAGGGCACATCCCTGGGTTTTGGACTTGATCCCCAGTAGGGGGGGGCATGCAGGAGGCAGCAATCAATGATTCTCTCTCATTATTGATGTTTCTCTCTCCTTTCGTCTCTGAGATCAATAAAAAATTTTTTTTTTAATTTTTAAACAGCCATTTGTCTCTATATTTCACCTTTTATAAAGGGGGTCAAATTACATATACATTAATGAATTTTAAAATATGTATCATTATGGTCTTTTTGGCCTTACTATTATCTAACCATTTATGCTTTACATCATCTAAGTTCATACTCTCCACTCACATTATGGTCACCAATTTGTTGGGGGATTTTTAATGTATTTTTTTCTAGAGACCGTCTACTTTCATTATTTGTCAGATATACTTTGACATTGTCAGTGCTATCCCTAGTAGTATTCAAAGGAAAATGTTCATAGTACCAAGTGCTTTCTTTATTTCCATTAATTGCTAAAAAGAAATCTCATTTGATTTTTTTTTACTCCTTTTTTGCTTTTTTATTTGCCAGTATTTTTCTTGTATGTTTTTACCATATTCTCATGTTTTCCATTCTCGTATTGAGTGTCTATACAATGGAGTCCTTTGTTTCCCTTTAAGACCTCTTCCCTTCATCAATAGGTACTGGTTACCTTTTAGGCATAATGCACAATGGCATCCTGGGACTTCCATTTATTGCTCTTAAGAATTGGAGCCACAGTTTCTTGCCTCCCATAGCATTCCTTTTTTCATTTTGTCCTATATCATTAGTTTGCTGGAGCACATCTTCAAGTAACTTTCTAGACCAGTGGTCGGCAAACTCATTAGTCAACAGAGCCAAATATCAACAGTACAACGATTGAAATTTCTTTTAAGAGCCGAAAACCGACTTCTGCGCATGGGCCACGAAGTTTCAATCGCACTGTACGTGCGCGCCCGCACATGGTATTTTGTGGAAGAGCCACACTCAAGGGGCCAAAGAGTCACATGTGGCTCGCGAACCAAGTTTGCCAACCACTGTTCTAGACCAAGTAACTTTGTAGACCAAGTGATTTAAAGATACACATACACATGAAAGAAATAAACTAATTTATTTCCTACATTGCTTTTAATTTTCCATTTTAGAACTATCTCTTGGTAAATAAATGAGCAGGCATTTCTTAATTCAACAAACATAGTTGATTACCAATGATTAAACATAATATCAGGAGAAAATATTTTATTTTACCGTTAAACTTTAGAAATGGCAATATATTAAATGTGAATTCATAAAAAAAATATTGTAATAAATTTTAAGTAAAAATTCCAAAAGGAGCCTTCATATATTTTTTAAACAATATGATGCAAGCATATACAGATGATCAGAAAAATTTCTGTGTAACTAACTGACAGAATAAGAGAGAAAAGGTCAGAATAGGCAAAATAGCCCCAAAAAAGAGAAGAGGAAACACTACCAAATAACAGATGAGGGACAAGCACTTGGGAAGAATCACTAAAATATATAATAAAAAAGATTCCTTTAAATATCCTAAAGGCATAAAAAACTACCTAGAGAATAATGAAATGAATTATTTTGTGAACATGAAGTAGGGGATAGCTGCATTACCTATTAGTGAGAATGACAGAGTTTGGAGTTGTCCATAAAGCAGAAAAAAATGTACCCTTATAATTAATAGGAAGGAATTTTACTTTAAACAGTAAGTCTTATTTCTCAAACCCCCATAAATGAAGATATGGTATAAGCTAAAAAATATAAATAGGTTTAAATAAATTTAGATAACAGTAGGTTTAAATATCTGTGAGTATATTATTGATAATATATTAAAGAAATTTAGTATATTTGGAAGCTCTCATTGACCATTTAAAATATTTACTTAACTTTTACTGGGTTTAAAATACTGGAGACTAAAAATAAAACGCATGGTAAAGTAATAAAAGATGGCAATGGTATGAAATAAATACTCTGATAGAGTCACTTATAAGGTACTATGGAAGCATATTTTATACACTACAAGACAAGAAATAATAAAGGTTATTAGGTAACCAGGGAAATGAGGAGTAAATATGTTTTAAGCAAAGAGAATAATTGAAAAAACTTAATGTTATGAATATAAGAGAAAAGTTTTGTGTAACTTAGGCACAGAAAAATGTAGAAGAGCATCAGGAGATGAAGCTATAGAGTTGGTAGGAGACATTTCAATTAAAAAAAACTTTTCTGCCCAATTTAAAGAAATTAAGCTCTATCCTTAGGACTCTGAGATGCTGTTGAAATAGTAAAATATAAGTGTCATGATAAGATTTATATTTTAGCTCATTATAGCAACAAGGTGGAGGATGACTTGAAGCATAGGCTATAGGCAAAGAGAAGAGGCAAAAAGCTGTTACAGTGATCTGAGGTAGAGTTGGGTTTGAGTAGTTAGAGTCAAAAGGAGTTAAAGATCAATTATGGGTGGTACATGAACAGCATTATCATAAATGGGATACTTATAAATTATACAAACTTTATTTTAACACTAGGGGCCCGGTGCACAAAATTTGTGCACTGGGGGTGGGGGGTCCCTCAGCCCAACCTGCCCCCTCTCACATACTGGGAGCCCTCAGGGGATGTCCTGCTGATGGGGAGCGGGCCTAAGCCGCAATATGGCCTCCCTTTGTGGGAGGCAACTGGGCTGATAAGGGGAAGGCACCAGCCTTATTACCCCGCTGCTGCAGCCACTGGCAGTCACCACAGCCACCAAGGTGTTTTCATCAACACGGACTCCAGTCCCTACACCAAGAAAAAATGACAACTTTCTTTAGGCATTTTCAAGATGTGTCTTTCATAGGATATGCATTTCTTTCTTTATTATTATTATTTTTAATCCTCTCCTGAGGATATGTTTCCATTGACTTTTAGAGAATGTGGAAGAGAAAGGGAAAGACAGAGAGAAACATTGAAGTGAGAGGAACACTTTGATTGGTTGCCTCCTGGATGAGCCCTGATCTGGGCCCCGGCCAGGGAGGAGCCTGCAACCTAGGTACATGCCCTTGATCAGAATCAACCCAGACTCTGCTGTCAGCAGGCCAAGGCTCTATCCACTGAGTCAAACTGGCTAGGGCAGGATATGACATTTCTTAGCCCTCCAGCAGCAGACCTTCGTTTTTTTCTCCAGAAGTGTGGTAGAAAAACCCTAGATCACCTTTTTGGATTCTTATTATCCAAGTTACTAAAAATATTACCAGTGGCATACAGGAAGCTTAGCCAATGTGCAATCAGAAAAGGTGTTTCCTCTATAGTTCACACCAATGGAGGGCTGGGCCCTGCCCAGGCCTAAAGCCTCTGGCCGAAGCTTTAGGCCTGGGAAGGGGCCCTCCAGCTCCCTCTGATCGCCAGCTCCGCCCCTGCCCAGGTCTGCCCAGACTGAAAGCCTCTGGCAGAGGCTTTCCGCCTTGGGCAGGGGACCCCAGGCTCCCTGTGATCGCAGGCTCCGCCCCTTGGGCAGGGGACCCCCAGCTCCCTGCGATCCATCGCAGGCTCTGCTCCTGCCCACTGCTTTCGGCCTTGGGCAGGAGCAGACCCCCAGCTCCCTACGATCGATCGCAGGCTCGGCTCCTGCCCCCTCATTCTGATTGCAGACTTGGCCCTGCCCTGGAGCCCCCTGGCTCAGGCCCTTCCCAGGCTGCTCTGGGCCCATGCGGCCTTACCTCACAGTGACCTGGGTGCCAGGATGTTCCTGGGACACAGGCACTGGACACCTATGTATGCAAATTAACCGCCATCTTTTTTGGGTTGATTTGCATACTCACTCTGATTGGCTATGGACATAGCGAAGGTATGGTCAATTTACATGTTTGTCTATTATTAGGTAAGATTTTAATATAAATCTAAATTACAGTGTATATTTCTATAATCTTTTATACAGATAATGATAAGTATAGTTTGATCTTTTCTTCATACACTGATACTCATTATTGTGAGAATCAAATATTCTACTCTGCTATATTACTAGTATTGTCTTGCTCTTGAACTGTTAAGCTTTTTTAGTTTACAATAGCAGCCTCTGACAGATATGCTTGGTGAAATCTTCTGACCAAAAATTTTCTCCCTCTGTCCTGGCCAGTTTATTGGGACAGCATCCTGTGCACCGAAAAGGTGGCCAGTTTAATTTCCAGCTTGCAGGTTCAATCCCCAGTCAGGGCATGTGCAGCAGGAGGCAACCAAGTGATGTTTCTCATGTCCAAGTTTCTCTCTCTCTCTCTCTCCTGCCCCCACTCTTCTCTCTCCCTTCCTGTCTCTAATATCAATTTTAAATAATTTAAATTTTTCTCCATTAGCTGTAATTTTTTTAATTAAACTCTTTGTTTTAAGATAATTGTAGATTCACATGCAGTTTTTAAAAATAATATGGTAAGATCCCATAATACCATTTATTCAATGTTTCAGAATGGTAAAATCTTGCAAAACCTATAGCTCAGTCTCACAACCAGATGATGACATTTATACATAGTCAAGATACAGTACATTTCCATCACCAGCATATTGTCTTTTTATAGCCAAACCTACTTCCCTCCCACATCAGTCCCCTGGAAATCACTAATCTGTTCTCATTTCTAGAGTGTTATATAAATGGGATTATACTGTATGTAACCTTTCAGATTGGCTTTCCTCCCTCAACACAATTCCCTGGGATTCATCCAGGTAGTTCTTTCTTTTTTTTCTCTCTCTCTTTCCTTAAATATATTTTTTATTTCAGAGATGAAGGGAGAGGGAGAGAGAGATAGAAGCATCAATGATAAGAGAACCATTGCTTGCCTGCCTTGTGCATGCCCCCTACTGGGGATAGAGCCCACAACCCAGGCATGTGCCCTGACTGGGAATCAAACTGTGACCTTCTGGTTCATAGGTCAGTGCTCAACCACTGAGGCACACCAGCCAGGCAGTAGTTCATTCCTTTTTATTGTTGAATTTTAATCCATGATAGAGATGGACCATAGTTTATTTAACCATTTGCTCATTGAAGGACATCTGGGTAATTTCCAGTTTGGGGTTACTGTGAATAAAGCTGCTATAAAGATTCATGATAGGTTTTTGTGTGAACACAAGGTTTTGTATCTCTGGAATAACCAAGAATACAATGGTGGTATGTTTAGTGTTGTAAGAAAATGCCATACTGTTTTTCAGTGTGGCTGAAATCACCAGCAGTATAAGAGTGATCCAGTTTTCTAATCTTCACTAGCATTAGTATTTATTTTTTATTTTAACCATTCTTATAAGTGTGCAGTAATATCTCATTATGGTTTTAACGTTCATTTCCCCAATAGTTAGTGAACCAGAATATCTTTTCATGTACTTATTTGCCATCTGCCTATTCTCTTTTAATGAAATTTCTCTTAACATCTTTTATCCATTTTCTAGTTAAATTATTTGCTTTTTTCAGTTGAGTTTTGATAGCTCTATATATTCTAGATACTAGTCCTTTGTCAGATAAGTGGTTTGCAAATATTTTCTCTTATGCTAAAGCTTATCTTTTTATATTCTTAACTAGAAGCCTGATGCACGAAGATTCGTGCTGGAATGGGCCTTCCTTTCCCTGGCTGCCGGCACCACCTTTCCACTCCGGCCCAGCCCGAGAGCTGCCTCTTTCCGCTCTAGCCCCGCCTTTCCACGCTGCCCAGAGGCCCTGAGAGAACAGGGATGTGCGTCGTCGCCAAAGTGGCGATGCAAGCATCCCGCCCGCCCCAGGTCGCTTGGCACCTGTGTATGCAAATTAACTGTCATCTTTGTTGGGTTAATTTGCCTATCACTCCTGATTGGCTGGTGGGCGTAGCAGAGTGATGGTTAATTTGCATGTTTCTCTTTTATTAGGTAAGATTTGGTCTTTCTCAGAACAAAAGTTTTTAATTTTTAGAAAGTCCAGTTTATCAATTTTTATTTTTATGGATTATACTTTTGATTTCAAGTCTGAGCTCTTTGCTTGGCCCTGGATCCGGAAGATTTTCTCCTATATTTTTTCCTAAACGTTTATAATTTTATAAACTTTTTATAGCTTATCGGTTAATAAACTATATAAAGTTTATAGTTTAATAGTGATATATTTTAAGTTAACTCTTATATAAGGTATGAGACTTAGGTCAAGGTTTTTGTTTTGTTTTGTCTATGGATATCCAATTAGTCTAGCATCATTTGTTGGAAAACTATCTTTTCTCCATGAATTGTTTTTGCACCTTTTCAACTGAGCATATTTGTGTGTGTTTAGTTCTGGGTTCTCCATTATGTTAATTTTATGTCTATCCCTCTACAAATACTACACAAGTTTGATTTTATATATATATATAGTAAATCTTCAAATATAATAGACTGATTCCTCTCTCTTTATACCTCTTTTTCAAAATTGGTTTAGGTATTCTAATTTGTTTGCCTTTACATATAAAATTTAGAATAATCTTGTCAGTACTTGCAAAAAGTATTGCCTGGATGTTTCTAGAAATTCCATTATTACCTGTATATCTATGTGGTGTAGGGAGGACTGACATCTTTTCTATGTTTTCTGCTAATAAATCTGAGTTTTTCATTTCAGTTGTATTTTTAAGGTTATAAAATTTCCACTTGGGTAGTCTTTATATATTCTATTTATTTTTGAAACCTATTTTTTTATTTACAAACATGTCCATAGTTGTTCATTGAAGCATTTTTGTTATGCTTCAAAGATTTTTATCAAGCATTTAAAATCTTTGTCAGATAATTCTAACATCTCTATCATCTTGATTTTGGCATCTTTGGATTATCTTTTTCATTCAGTTTTTAGATCTTCCTGGTTCTTGGAATGACAAGTGATTTTCTTTTGAAATCTGGATACTTTTGTATTGTGCTATAGATTCTGGGGCTTGTTTAAACCTTCAGCTTTAGCTGGCTGTCTTTGGCACTGTGCCAACATAGAGAGAGGTTAGGAGACACCACCTCTTTGCTAGGTTGGTTGGGATAGGGGCTCTTTATTACTGCTGACCAGTAGTGGGAGTTCTAGCTCTTCACATGGTCTCCATTGACACCCTGGTGGGAATAGCCTCATTTTAAAATGTTATATTTTATTCTTAAAAATATTTTTTCTCCAATTGTATTTTTTAATTCGAAAGATACTTTATCATATTTTAAATTTTCTTTAATTTCTAATTATCTCAAAAAATAATTGAATTTTAAACTTAAATATGATCATATGTCTAGAAAGTTGTAACTACCTAAATCTGAAATGTGGTTTCACTCACAAAGAAAGAAATGCATCACAAAAGGCCAGCTCTCCAGTTCTGCCTGTGTCTCCTGTGACCTTGAGTACTCTTAATACTGCTTGAGTTCTATTGTTAAAGAAAGTTGGGGCCATGATGGTTATTTCTGTGGTAACAGTTGTCACTTCTCCTCTTTCATTTTTTATTTTATTTATTTGGATCCTTTCTCTTTTTTTTCTTTATGAGTCTGGTTAAAGGTTTATCAATCTAGTTTATCTTTTCAAAGAACCAGCTCATAATTTCATTAATCTTTTGTATTATTCTTCTAGACTCTATTGTGTTTATTTTCATTGTGATCTTTATATTTCTTTCCTTTTACTCACTTTGTTTATCTTTTTTTAGTTTCTTTACATGTAAGATTAAATTTTTTATTTGATATTTTTCTTGTTTCTTGAGGTAGGCCTGTATTGCTAAGAATTTTCCTCTTAGGACTGGTTTTACTGTGTCCCATAGATTTTGGGTTGTTGTATTTTAATTTGTCTCAAGGTATCTTTTTTGTTTTGTTTTGTTAATCCCAAGGATATTTTCCCATTGATTTTTAGAGAGAATGGAGGGAAGTGGGAGAGACACAGAGAGAGAAACATCATTGATGTGAGAGGGACACATTGATTGGTTGCCTCCCGCATGTGCCCCAACCAGGGCCAGGGATCGAACCTACAAACAAGGTACGTGCTCTTGACCAGAATCAAACCCAGGACCCTTCAGTCTGCGGGCTAACACTCTATCCACTGAGCAAAACTGGCTAAAGGGGCTCAAAGTATATTTTGATTTCTTTCTTAATCTCATTGTTAACCCATTTATTGCTTAGTAGTATGTTTTTTTAACCTCCATTTGTTTGAGTGCTTTTCCGTTTTATTCTTGTAATTGATTTCTAGTTTCATACCATTGTAGTTGAAAAAGATGTTTGATATTACAGTCTTCTTAAATTTATTGAGACTTGTTTTGTGTCATAACGTGGTTTATCCTGGAAAATTTTCCAGGTGAACTTGAAAATAATGTATATTCTGGGGCTTTAAGTGAAATACTCAAAAGTATCAATTAAATTCATCTAGTATAATGTGTCATTTAAGGCTGCTATTCCCTTGTTGATTTTCTGTTTGAAAGATCTATCCATGATGTCAATGGTATTTTAAAGTCCCATAATATAATTGTATTACTGTCAATCTCATCCTTTATGTCTATCAATATTTGCTTTGTATATTTAGATGCAACTATGTTAGGTGCATAAATGTTTACAACAGTTATATCCTTTTGTTGGAATGATCTCTTTATCATTGGGTATTATCTTTGTCTTTTATTATAACCTTTGTTTTAAAGTCTATTCTGTGTGAATAGAGTTTATAAATAGTGCTACCCAGCTTTTTTGTTTCCAATTGCATAAAATATCTTTTTTTATCCCTTTATTTTTAGGCTGCACGTATCTTTTTATCTGAATTTGGTCTATTGTAGACAGCATCTATATGGATATTGTTTTCTTATTCATGCTGCTACCCTATGTCTTTTGATTGGACATTTAAATCTATTTATATTTAAAGTAATTATTGATGTATACACAGTTATTAACAGCTTATTATTCATATTTATGTTCCTTTTTTTCATCTTCCTCTTCTTTAAAAAGTCCCTTTAATGTTTTTTGTAATAATAGTTTGGTGGTGATAAACTTCTTTAGCTTTTTTTGGTCTGGGAAGTTCAATTTAAATGATAGCCTTGCTGGGTAGAGTAGTGCTGGTTGCAGGTCTTTGCATTTCATCACTTTGAATATTTCATGCCAATCCTTTTTGGCCTGCAAAAGTTCTGTTAAGAAATCAGCTGACAGTCCTATGAGAGGTCCCTTGTAGTTAACTGTCTTTCTCTTGGTGCTTCTAAGATTCTCTTTTTGTCTTTAACCTTTCCCATTTTAATATGACGTGTCTTAGTGTTGGTCTTTTGGGGTTCATCTTGTTTTGGACTCTTTGCTTCCTGAACTTGTATGTCTTCTTCCTTCACTGGGTTAAATAAGTTTTTCAGTACTTCTTCAAATAGGTTCTCAATCCCTTCTGGTTCTCCTATGATGAAGATGTTCTTACACTAGATGTTTTCCAAGAGGTCCTTTAAACCAGCAGTCGCCAACCGGTGATCCACAGACCACTGGTGGTCTGTGAGGTCCAAAAGGTTGGTGACCGCTGCTTTAAATATCCTCTTTTTTTAATTCTTTTTTCTTTTGGCTTCTCTGATTAGGTGTTTTCTGTTCCCTTATCTTCCAAATTGCCAATTCAGTTCTTTGCTTTATCTAATCTGATATTGGTTCCTTTTAGTGTAGTGTTCATTTCAGTTATTGTATTCTACATTTCTGGCTGATTCTCTTTTTTATGGTTTTTATGTCCTTTTTATACCATTGAAGTTCTCACTAAGTTCATTGAGCATTATTTTAACCATTGTTTTGAACTCTATATCTGGTAGATTACTTGCCTCCATTTCATTTCATTCTTTTTCTGGAGATTTCTCCTGTTCTTTCATTTGCAATGTTTCCTTTTCTCCCCATTTTGGCTGTCTCTCTGTGTTTGTTTCTATATATCAGGTGGGTCTTTTATGTCTCCCATTATTGGTATCATGGCCTTATGTAGTAGGTGTTCTGTGGGGCCAAGTGGTACATGTCCCTGACCACCTGAGCCAGGTGTTCCAGGAGTGTCCCTTTTGTGGATTATGTCTGCCCTTCTTTTAAGTTTTTGTTTGTTTGTCTTATATTTGCATTTATTGCTTTCAGTTTTATATTCCACATGTGAGTAAAAGTCATATGGTTCTTGACTTCTATATCTGATTTATTTCACTTAGCATGATATTCTCAAGATCCATCCATGTTGCTGCAAATGGCAGTATTTTATCATTTTTATGGTTGAGTAATATTCCATTGTATATATCAGTGGTCGGCAAACTCATTAGTCAACCGAGCCAAATATCAACAGCACAATGATTGAAATTTCTTTTGAGAGCCAAATTTTTTAAACTTAAACTATATAGATAGGTACATTGTTATTAACTTAATTAGGGTACTCCTAAGCAGGCCTTTACTAAAAACTCAAGGGGCCAAAGAGCCACATGTGGCTCGCAAGCCGCAGTTTGCCGACCACTGGTATATATGTACCACATCCTATGTATACCATCATCTATCAAAGGGCACTTCAGTTGTTCCCATGTCTTAGTCACCATGAATAATTCTGCAATGAACATAGTGGAGCATCTATCTTCACATATAGATACCAAATTTTTCTAACATTATTAGCTGAAAAAAAAACTTTTCTTCATTGAATGGTTTTGGCACCCTTCTTGTAAATTATTTGACCTTGCCAGGGTTTATTTCTTGGTTCTATACTCCATTGGTCTATGCATCTATCTTTATGCCGGTACTACAATGCTTTGATTCCCATAGATATTAGGAAGTTTTTACATCAGAAAGTATAAGACTTTTGTGTTTGGGGTCCCTTGAGATTACATATGAATTTTTGGATGTATTTTTATGTTTCTGAAAAAAAAAAAGTCATTGGGATTTTGATAAGGATTGTTATTTTGGGTAGTATTAACATCTTAACAACATTAAGTCTGCCAATCCATTAACATGGGATGTTTTTCCATTTATTTGTGTGTGTGTTTGTGTGTGTGTGTGTGTGTGTGTGTGTAATTTCTTTCAGCAATGTTTTGTAGTTTCAGTATACAAGTCTTTCACCACCTTGGTTAAGTTTTTTCCTAAGTATTTTATTCTTTTTATTGCTATTGTAAATGGAATTTTTTTAAATTTCCAGATTGTTGCCTGTTAGTATACAGAAACACAACCAATTTTTGTGTGTTGATTTTGTATCCTACTGTATTTGTTTAATTAGTTTTAACAGTGTTTTCATAGAATCTTCCAGTGCTATGTTGAATCAAGTGGTAAAAGTGGGCTTCTTTGTCTTAACATGGAGGGATTATTGAAGGAGTTTGTTTGGACAGGTAAAAATCTTCTCTCCCTCCTATGGCACTATACTACAACCTCCTACTTACCACAGGGGTTAGACCACTTGAAGATCAATAGCCCTACTTCCCAGAAATATTGTTCCACAAATCTGAGTTATTTAGACTGGAGTAATGCCCCAACCAGTGGATGCTTTGGAAAGATAGTTACTAGTAACCTATGACACTAAAAATCTTAAAGATTAGTTCTAACCAACCACCCCCATCACTATGCATTCCAAGAGGTTTCTCTACCAGTGAGTTGCAGGCTTGCTTTTTTTATTTTTCTCATTATCCAGCAAATAATTATTGAAACACACACATATTTTTCAAAAATTAATTCTTTGAAACAGTTTAACCTACAGTTTAAATTAGATAACATAAACTCAAGTGCCCAGGGGCAATCAGAAATAAATAAAATGTGAATATTAAAAAAAAATAGGGACTGGTAAGGATTACAGATGGGTGTTTATAGCCATCCTATCTAATAAAAGAGTAATATGCAAATTGACCATACATCTGCCATGCCCACAAGCCACACTCACCAGCCAATCAGGAGCAAATATGCAAATAAACCCAACCAAGATGGCTGCAGCCTCAGAGAGCAGGAGGGAGGCTTGGGTTTCCCCAGCAATGGAGGAAGCCAAGCTTTCCACCCGCCCTGGCCTACCCTGGCCTCCACTCAATGCTACAAAGTTTCAATTATGGAAGATAAATAAATCCCAACAAAAATGGTGGCAGCCACAGAGCTGGAGAGAGCAGTAGGCTTGAGTTGCCCCCAGAGATGGAGGAAGCCAAGCTTTTCGCCTGCCCTGGCCTGCCTTTGCCTCCACTCAAGGCTACCAAGTTTCAATTATAGAAGATAAATAAGTCCCAGATACCAGGGCCTCTGCTTGGGTCGCCAGGGTGCGTGGCCGGCCTGCAAACCACCACAGGCTCCTTGCCCAGGCCGCCCCACACCCCAAGGGAACCCCCACTATGATCCGGGACACCCTTCAAGGCAAACAAGCTGGTCCCCACCCATTCAACAGGCCTCTATCCTATCTAATCTAATAAAAGAATAATATGCAAATTGACCATCACTCCAACACACAGGATGGCTGCCCCCATGTGGACACAAGATGGCCACCACAAGATGGCCAGCAGAGGAGGGCATTTGGGAGGGAACAGGCTTGCAAGGGATGGCAGTTGGGAGCGATCAAGCCTGCAGGGGAGAGCAGTTGGGGGAGACCAGGCCTGCAAGGGAGGGCAGTTAGGGGTGACCAGGCCTGCTGGAGAGGGCAGTTAGGGGTTACCAGGCCTGCAGGGGAGGGCAGTTAGGGGCAATCAGGCTGGCAGGGGAGCAGTTAGGCATCAATCAGTATTTTCTTGACTGCCTCATAATTTGCAAGATTGCTTCTTTCACCAATGAATTAATTCTTCACATTACAGAAAATAAGGTACCTTTTTAGAAAATAATTTTTCTACAGCAGAACTTGGGACATAGGAAATTAGAAAGAACCTCATTGTAAAGACTTCTCTTTGACATGGATAAAGTTCTGAAATTACCACTTACAAAGTTAATTTTTTGCCAATGGCTTTTTAAAAATGCTAAGTGTGTTGTTTCTAAGTCAGTAAAATTTTTAAATATATAGGGTGCCCCTTGCCGAAACCGGTTTGGCTCAGTGGATAGAGCGTCAGCCTGCAGACTGAAAGGTCCCAGGTTCGATTCCGGTCAAGGGCATGTACCTTGGTTGCGGGCACATCCCCGGTGGGGGGTGTGCAGGAGGCAGCTGGTCGATGTTTCTCTCTCATCGACGTTTCTAGCTCTCTATCCCTCTCCCTTCATCCCTGTAAAAATCAATAAAATATATTTTTTTTAAAAAAAAAAAATATATATATAGGGTGCCCCAAAAATATATACATACTTTAACAGCTGGTAGCTCGGTTTTGAAAATGAAATGTATTTTAATAAACACTGCTTTTATAATTATTCAAAGTTTGTGTATACATTTTTTGAGACACCCTATATTACTAGTATATAATGCATTGTTTTGAAACTATTTTCTGTGTTGAGATTTTTAAAATTTATTACCTAATTCTGCTATCTTCTTTATGTTTAAATTTAGATATTTTGAAGAGAAACAAAAAGAACAAGAAGAAAGAGAACACGAAATTAGAGAACAAATACTTCAACAAAGAAAACAGAAGTTTGAAGAAGTTACTGAAAAATTCCAGCGGGCCCATATCCCTCTTCCACAGCGGAGGAGAGCAGGTATCTTAATTTCTAGAACAATATGAGAACAAAAATGAAAACTATAATATAATATAATCATATTTGACTTGAGTAGACAATAAAATAATAAAGAAACCCAGTAGAAATTTAAATTAAAAAGACCAGTATCCCTTTTGAAGTAATAAGACTTTAACCAAATGAAAAATTGCAATTTAATTTAGGTTTAATTTGGATAATATTTTGTTGGCTGTATTAGTAAATTTTGAATTTTCTCAAGTTTGATTCTACTTTATACTGGCTTAAATGTTTTATTATTTTTTAATTTGATCTAATAAATAGCTTTATAAAAGGAAAATTTAACATTTAGGTTCAGTAAATTAGTGTCACATTTATTCTGGCATTTATTCACATGTTACTCAAATTCATATTTGAGAGACTAGCAAAATAAAAAGAAAGTGTACACAGTGATATAATCCAACAATCTAAGACCTGGAAACAATTAAGAATTTAAATGTGATGGTGGTTGATTCTTTGGTATCCATCTACATTTTTTATACCTTAAATAATAACACGGAATTAACAACAAACTGTCAAAGCTTCAGAAAGAAAAGGGATGGGCAGCATCTTTATGTGTTAACCCAACATATGTTATACTATGTTGCATGTAGCCCTGGGCTAAGCGCAACTATAGAGAAATCTAATTGTACTCTACCATTACAGGTCTCCCAGCTTATTTTGGAGCTGAGAGTAATACAAACATTGTCAATAAATATAGTGATAATTGCTATGGTAGCAGAATGTATTGTGAGAACATAGAGCAAACACTAAACCTATACAGGAATATCAAGGACATCATCCCTGGAAAAATAACTTAATTTTAACCTTAAAAAATAAGCATTTCACCAGCCAAGAGAAACCAAAAATTTTTTTAAAACTTCCCAGACAGAAGTAATAGTTTTTACAAATAAATTATGTATTGTAGTATATCTGAAGCATAGTATGGGGGAAAAAGAGAAGAGAAGTGGTTTTGAGGCTAGAAAAATTTCAGTTGGAACCAATTCTCAAAGAGCATTGTATGCCATGGTAGGAATTTCATCTTTCTCCAAAATGAAATTAATGTATTTTAACTGAAACACAAACCATTATTGTTCCAGTAAGAGATATTACAGTCAGTAAGGGCAGCTAGTAATACTGCTAAAAATAATAATAGCTTAAAGGTGAAAGGGATTTATTTTTCTCTTGTATATTATGAAAGCCTGAGGTTGTTTTGATGTTTATGCAGTGTCACTAGTAACCCAGACTCCTTCTGTCTCTCAGCTCAACCATCCTTAGTATGTGGTTTATATCTCTTTATCCTCATGATTTCATGGTAGCTGCTGG